>NC_053022.1:490619902-490923644 GCF_003073215.2 Triticum urartu | reverse complement strand
TAGCCGACACAGGTATTTGAGAGAAACCAGAATAACCATCTAGAAAGCAATAATGTGTGTGTTTGCATAATCTTTCTAGCATTTGATCAATAAAAGGTAAGGGGTAATGATCTTTCTTAGTAGCTTTATTTAATTTGCGGAAATCAATTACCATCCTATAACCTGTGCTAATTCTTTGTGGAATCAATTCATCTTTATCATTAGGAACAACAGTAATACCTCCCTTCTTAGGGACACAATGGACAGGACTTACCCACTCACTATGAGCAATGGGATAAATTATACCTGCCTCCAGAAGCTTGAGTATTTCTTTTCTTACAACTTCTTTCATTTTAGGATTCAGATGTCGTTGAGGATCATGAACTGGTTTGGCATCTGCTTTCAAATTTATTTTATGTTGACATAGAGTGGGACTAATGCTCTTAAGATCATCAAGAGTATATCCAATAGCAGCACGATGCTTCTTCAGAGTTTTCAATAATCTTTCTTCTTCATGCTCTGAAAGGTTAGCACTAATAATAACAGGATATATCTTCTTTTCATCAAGATAAGCATATTTAAGATTATCAGGCAACGGTTTAAGCTCAAACACGGATCACCCTTGGGTGGAGGAGAATCTCCTAAAATTTCAACAGGCAAATTGTGTTGCAGAATAGGTTCCTGTTTAAAGAATACTTCATCTATTTCCCTTCTTTCATTCATGAACATATCATTTTCATGGTCTAGCAAATAGTGTTCTAAAGGATCACTAGGAGGTACAACAATAGAAGCAAGACCAATAATTTCATCCATACTAGGTAATTCTTCATCGCGATGTTGTTTACTAAATTTAGAGAAATTAAACTCATGAACCATATCATCCAAACCAACAGTAACAATATTCTTAGTGTTGCCTATGGTAGCATTGACAGTATTTAAGAAGGGTCTACCAGATATAATGGGACAAAAGCTATCTTGTGGAGAAGTAAGAACAAGAAAATCAGCAGGATATTTAGTTTTCCCACACAAGACTTCAACATCTCTAACAATTCCAATTGGTGCAATAGTATCTCTATTAGCAAGTTTAATAGTAACATAAATATCTTCTAACTCAACAGGTGCAATTTCATTCTTAATTTCTTTGTATAAGTCATGATGTATAACACTAGCACTAGCACCCATATCACATAAGCCATGATAACAATGATCTCCTATTTTAACAGAAATAACAGGCACGCCTACCACAGGTCTATGTTTATCTTTATCACACGGTTTAGCAATTCTAGCAGTTTCACCTTCGAATTGAATAACATGCCCATCAATATTATCAGACAAGAGATCTTTAACAATAGCAATATTAGGTTCTACTTTAACTTTCTCAGGAGGTGTATAAGTTCTAATATTGCTTTTACGAACAACAGTTGAAGCTTTAGCATGATCCTTTATTCTAACAGGGAAAGGTGGTTTCTCAATATAAGAAGTAGGAACAATAGGATCATTATAAGTGACAATCTTTTCTTCAACTTTAATAGGTGCAGCTACTTTTACTTCTATGGGAGGATGATATTTAAACCACTTCTCCTTAGGGAGATCAACATAGGTAGCAAAAGATTCACAGAAAGAAGCTACTATCTCAGAATCAAGTTCATATTTAGTGCTAAACTTACGGAAAATATCGGTATCCATAAAAGATTTAACACAATCAAACTTAGGTGTCATACCTGACTCCTTACCTTCGTCGAGGTCCCAATCTTCAGAGTTGCGTTTAATTCTATCCAATAAATTTCATCTGAATTCAATAGTCTTCATCATAAAAGAGCCAGCACAAGAAGTATCGAGCATGTTGCGATTGTTTTCAGAAAGCCGAGCATAAAAACTTTGCATAATTATTTCTCTTTGGAGCTCATGATTGGGGCATGAATATAACATTGATTTAAGCCTCCCCCAAGCTTGAGCGATGCTTTATCCTTCGCGAGGCCAGAAATTATATATATAATTGCGATCACGATGAACAAGATGCATAGGGTAATACTTTTGATGAAATTCCAGCTTCAATCTTTTATAGTCCCACGATCTCATATCATCACATAGCCTATACCATATCAATGCGTCTCCCTTCAAAGATAAAGGGAATACCTTCTTCTTAGCAACATCATCGGGTATACCTGCAAGCTTAAATAATCCACAAACTTCATCCACATATATTAAGTGCTCATCAGGATGTTTTGTTCCATCTCCTGTAAAAGGATTAGCTAGCAGTTTTTCCATCATAGCCACAGGAAATTCAAAAGCAGTTTCATCAATAGGCTCAGTAGGTTGAGGAGCAACTCTTTGCTCTACTGGACAGGGTGAAGATACCCCGAACAGGCCCCTCCGAGAATTACTTTCCATAGTAACAAGTGACAGTAAATTTCAGCACACTATATAAATTTTTCCTTACCAAATTCCACTTACCAAAGGCGCTACACTCCCCGGCAACGGCGCCAGAAAAGAGTCTTGATGACACAAAAGTATAGGGGATCTATCATAGTCCTTTCGATAAGTAAGAGTGTCGAACCCAACGAGGAGCAGAAGGAAATGATAAGCGGTTTTCAGCAATTCTCTGCAAGTACTGAAATAAGTGGTAACAGATAGTTTTGTGATAGGATAAATTGTAACGAGAAACAAGTAACAAAAGTAAATAAAGTGCAGCAAGGTGGCCCAATCCTTTTGTAGCAAAGGACAAGCTGGAACAAACTCTTATAATAGGAAAAGCGCTCCCGAGGACACATGGGAATATCGTCAAGCTAGTTTTCATCACGTTCATATGATTCGCGTTCGATACTTTGATAATTTGATACGTGGGTGGACCGGTGCTTGGGTGCTGTTCTTACTTGAACAAGCATCCCACTTATGATTAACCTCTATTGCAAGCATCTGCAACTACCACAAAAGTATTAAAGTAAACCTAACCATAGCATGAAACATATGGATCCAAATCAGCCCCGTACGAAGCAACGCATAAACTAGGGTTTAATCTTCTGTCACTCTAGCAACCCATCATCTACTTATTACTTCCCAATGCCTTCCTCTAGGCCCAAATAATAGTGAAGTGTTATGTAGTCGACGTTCACATAACACCACTAGAGGCTAGACAACATACATCTTATCAAAATATCAAACGAATACCAAATTCACATGACTACTAATAGTAAGACTTCTCCCTTGTCCTCAGGAACGAACGTAATTACTCACAAAGCATATTCATGTTCATCATCAGAGGGGTAATAATATGCATATAGGATCTGAACATATAATCTTCCACCAATTAAACCAACTAGCATCAACTACAAGGAGTAATCAACACTACTAGCCACCTACTAGCACCAATCCGGACTTTGAGACAAGAATTGGATACAAGAGATGAACTAGGGTTTGGAGATGAGATGGTGCTGGTGAAGATGTTGATGGAGATTGCCCTCTCCCGATGAGAGGAGCGTTGGTGATGACGATGGTGATGATTTCCCCCTCCCGGAGGGAAGTTTCCCGGCAGAACAGCTCTGCCAGAGCTCTAGATTGGTTCCGCCTCAGTTCTGCCTCGTGGCGGCGGAGTCTCGTCACGAAAGGTTGCTTCTTATTTTTTTTCTCATCGAAAGACTTCATATAGGAGAAGATGGACGTCCGAGACCCACCAAGGGGCCCACGAGGTAGGGGGCGCGCCCTAGGGGGGGGCGCCCCCACCCTCGTGAGCAGGGTGTGGGCCCCCTGGCCTTCATCTTTGGCAAGGATTTTTCTTTATTTATTTTAAGATGTTCCATGGAGTTACAAGACTTTTGGAGTTGCGCAGAATAGGTCTAATATTTGCTCCTTTTCTAGCCCAGAATTCCAACTGCCGGCATTCTCCCTCTTTATGTAAACCTTGTAAAATAAGAGAGAATAGCCATAAGTATTGTGACATAAAGTGAAATAACAGTCCATAATGCGATAAATATCGATATAAAAGCATGATGCAAAATGGACGTATCATAGCCCTTATTGGGCACAGAAGCCAAGAGGTCCAAACATTTATGGGACCGGACACTGCTTTACAAATGTTCGGAAGATGGAGAAGAACCCTCCTTGCAATGCTGAAGACAACTGTGCGCCGGACTCATCGCCATTGAAACCTGGTTCGGAGGCTACTGAGGGAGTCCTGGATTAGGGGGTATTCAGACAGCCGGATTATATCCTTTGGTCGAACTGTTGGACTATGAAGATACAAGATTGAATACTTCGTCTCGTGTCTGGATAGGACTCTACTTGACGTGGAAGGCAAGCTAGGCAATACGGATATGTATATCTCCTCCTTTGTAACCGACCTTGTGTAACCCTAGCCCTTTCCGGTGTCTATATAAACCGGAGGGTTTTAGTCCGTAGGAAAACATACAATCATACGATAGGCTAGCTTCTAGGGTTTAGCCTCTCCGATCTCGTGGTAGATCAACTCTTGTAATACTCATATCATCAAGAATAAATCAAGCAGGACATAGGGCCTCCATCAAGAGGGCCCGAACCTGGGTAAAACATCATGTCCCCTGCATCCTGTTACCATTCGCCTTAGACGCACAGCTTGGGACCCCCTACCCGAGATCCGTCTGTTTTGACACCGACACTTGGGAACAAACGTAACTACTCACAAATCATATTCATGTTCATAATCAGAGGGGTATTAATATGCATATAGGATCTGAACATATGATCTTCCACCAAATAAACCAACTAGCATCAACTACAAGGAGTAATCAACACTACTAGCAACCCACAGGTACCAATCCCAGACTTAGAGACAAGAATTGGATACAAGAGATGAACTAGGGTTTGAGAGGAGATGGTGCTGGTGAAGATGTTGATGGAGATTGACCCCCTCTCGATGAGAGGATCATTGGTGATGACGATGGCGATGATTTCCCCCTCCCGGAGGGAAGTTTCCCCGGCAGAACAGCTCTGTTAGAGCCCTAGATTGGTTCCGCCAAGGTTCCGCCTCGTGGTGGCGGAGTCTCATCCCGAAAGCTTGCTTGTGATTTTTTCTCAATGGAAGACTCCATATAGTAGAAGATGGGCATCGGAGGGCCACCAGGGGGCCCACGAGGCAGGGGCGTGCCTAGGGGGGTAGGGCGCGCCCCCACCCTCATGGCCAGGGTGTGGCCCCCCTCTAGAACTTCTTGCGCTCAGTATTTTTTTATATTCTGAAAATGACTTCCGTGAAGTTTCAGGACTTTTGGAGCTGTGCAGAATAGGTCTCTAATATTTGCTCCTTTTCCAGCCCAGAATCCCAGCTGCCGACATTCTCCCTCTTTATGTAAACCTTGTAAAATAAGAGAGAATAGGCATAAGTATTGTGACATAATGTGTAATAACAGCCCATAATGCAATAAATATTGATATAAAAGCATGATGCAAAATGGACGTATCACCCCTCTACGATCTCAGGGGAAACCCTAGGTCCGGTTCTCCTGATCGGATGACGACGATGTCGCGACGGCGTTTTCCTTCTTGAAGGCATTATCTTGTTCCTCACTGTGTCCCTGGTGTTGGTTTTCGTGATGTTGGATGTCTTGTTGTAGCACCCCGGATGTAACTTTCCCAATTTGTACTTCAACTCTTGCCGTTTCCGGCGTTAAGTTATTTTATTTTCTCGGGTTCGGGTCTTTGTCTCCGTGTGTTGTTATCGTTGTCATGCATCTCATATCATGTCATCATGTGCATTGCATTTGCATACGTGTTCGTCTCATGCATTCGAGCATTTTCCCCGTTGTCCGTTTTGCATTCCGACGCTTCGTCCTCCTCCGGTGGTCATTTCTACCTTTCTTTCGTGTGTGGGGATTAAGCATTTCCAGATTGGACCGAGACTTGCCAAGCGGCCTTGGTTTACTACCCGTAGACTGCCTGTCAAGTTTCGTACCATTTGGACTTCGTTTGATACTCCAACGGTTAACCGAGGGACCGAAAAGGCCTCATGTGTGTTGCAGCCCAACACCCCTTCAATTTGGCCCAAAACCCACCTAAACCTCCTGCATCATCTAGAGCATTCGATCACGATCGCATGGCCGAAAACCGCACCTCATTTGGACTCTCCTAGCTCCTCCTATGTCTATTTAAAGACCCCTCAGTTTTTCTTCTTCTTCCTCCCCCCCCCGAAACCCTAATTTTCCCTCTCCGCGCCGGCCGGACACGTCCGTCCGGGCCGGACACGTCCGATCCGCCCACCGCCGACCAATCGCCGAGCGCCACCTGTCCCACGCCGCACATCGCCGTCCCGCGCGCCGCCAGGCCCGCCGGGGCCCGAGGCCGGCCCCCGGGGCCCGCTACCGCCCGCCGCCTCCTCAGCCGCGCCCCGCCGCCTCCTCAGCCTAATCTCAACCTCAGGAAAACTCGATGGGTCGAAATGATTCAAGAGTATAATCTGAGTATCGAGTATACTCCAGGCAAGGCCAATGTGATTGCCGACGCATTGAGCAGAAAGGCTTACTGCAACAGTCTGATTCTCAAGCCTTATCAACCCGAGCTTTGTGAAGCTTTCCGAAACTTAATCTGCAAGTTGTTCCTCAAGGTTTCCTCACCAACCTTCAAGTCTCTCCTACCTTGGAAGACCAGATTCGCCAAGCCCAGCTTCTTGATGCTATGGTGAAAAAGGTGAAGATTGGGATTGCCAAGAGTCAACCCAAGTACAAGTGCTACCGCCTTGATGACAAGGACACTCTCTTCTTCGAGGATCGAATTGTTGTACCCAAAGGTGACCTCCATAAAGTGATCATGAACGAGGCTCACAATTCTCTCCTCTCCATCCACCCTGGGAGCACAAAGATGTATCAGGACCTCAAGCAAGCTTATTGGTGGACTCAAATGAAGCGCGAGATTGCTCAATTCGTGAATGAATGTGATGTCTGCAGAAGAGTGAAGGCAGAACACCAAAGGCTAGCAGGTCTCCTCCAACCTCTTGCCATTCCAGAATGGAAGTTTGACCACATTGAAATGGACTTCGTGATTGGGTTTCCTAAGTCCAAGCGTGGCAATGATGCCATATTCGTTGTCATCGACAAACTCACCAAAGTGGCTCATTTTCTGCCTATCAAAGAGTCGATCACTGCAGCTCAATTGGCGGAACTCTATACCTCTCGTATTGTCTCTCTGCACGGTATTCCTCAAGTGATCTCTTCAGACCATGGCAACATCTTTACATCCAAGTTTTGGGATTCTTTTCAGAAGGCCATGGGCACGAACATCCGCTTCAGCACAGCTTTCCATCCTCAAACTAGCGGTTAAGTCGAGCGTGTCAACCAGATTCTTGAAGATATGCTCAGGGCTTGTGTGATCTCCTTCGGCATGAAGTGGGAGGATTGTCTTCCTTATGCTGAATTCTCCTACAACAACAGTTTTCAAGAAAGTTCGGGCAAGGCCCCATTTGAAATTCTGTATGGCAGGAAGTGTCGTACCCCTCTCAACTGGTCTGAAACCGGTGAACGTCAGCTTTTGGGTAATGACTTAATCACAGAGGCAGAGGAAATGTGCAAAGTCATTCATGATAACCTCAAAGCAGCCCAATCCCATCAGAAGAGCTACTATGATAGTAAGCACCGTGATTTGGCCTTCGAGATCGAAGATCATGTTTACCTCCGCGTCTCTCCTCTGAAAGGTACTCGTCGCTTCGGTATCAAAGGGAAGCTTGCCCCTAGATACGTGGGACCTTTCAAGATTGTCAGCAAGAGAGGCAACCTCGCCTATCAACTCGAGCTTCCTTCAAACTTTGCAAATGTTCATGATGTGTTCCATGTCTCTCAGCTTCGAAAGTGCTTCAAGACTCCTGACCGCACCGTCAACTTTGAGGACATTGAGCTCCAAGAAGATCTCTCCTATCGTGAGCACCCAGTTGCTATTCTTGAAGAGACTGAACGCAAGACTCGCAACAAGTCAATCAAATTTCTCAAAGTCAAGTGGTCACACCATTCCGACCGTGAAGCCACCTGGGAACGCGAGGATCACCTCCATTCTGAGTACCTGGCGTTCTTTCAGTCCTAGATCTTGGGACGAGATCCTTTCGTAGTGGTGGAGTGTTGTAACACCCCGGATGTAACTTTCCCAATTTGTACTTCAACTCTTGCCGTTTCCGGCGTTAAGTTATTTTATTTTCTCGGGTTCGGGTCTTTGTCTCCGTGTGTTGTTATCGTTGTCATGCATCTCATATCATGTCATCATGTGCATTGCATTTGCATACGTGTTCGTCTCATGCATTCGAGCATTTTCCCCGTTGTCCGTTTTGCATTCCGGTGCTTCGTCCTCCTCCGGTGGTCATTTCTACCTTTCCTTCGTGTGTGGGGATTAAACATTTCTGGATTGGACCGAGACTTGCCAAGCGGCCTTGGTTTACTACCGGTAGACCGCCTGTCAAGTTTCATACCATTTGGACTTCGTTTGATACTCCAACGGTTAACCGAGGGACCGAAAAGGCCTCATGTGTGTTGCAGCCCAACACCCCTTCAATTTGGCCCAAAACCCACCTAACTGCTCCGATCATCTAGAGCTCGATCTGAAGGAAATATGCCCTAGAGGCAATAATAAAGTTATTATTTATTTCCTTATATCATGATAAATGTTTATTATTCATGCTAGAATTGTATTAACCGGAAACATAATACATGTGTGAATACATAGACAAACAAAGTGTCACTAGTATGCCTCTACTTGACTAGCTCGTTAATCAAAGATGGTTATGTTTCCTAACCATGAACAATGAGTTGTTATTTGATTAACGAGGTCACATCATTAGTTGAATGATCTGATTGACATGACCCATTCCATTAGCTTAGCACCCGATCGTTTAGTATGTTGCTATTGCTTTCTTCATGACTTATACATGTTCCTATGACTATGAGATTATGCAACTCCCGTTTACCGGAGGAACACTTTGGGTGCTACCAAACGTCACAATGTAACTGGGTGATTATAAAGGAGCATTACAGGTGTCTCCAAAGGTAGATGTTGGGTTGGCGTATTTCGAGATTAGGATTTGTCACTCCGATTGTCGGAGAGGTATCTCTGGGCCATCTCGGTAATGCACATCACATAAGCCTTGCAAGCATTACAACTAATGAGTTAGTTGCGAGATGATGTATTACGGAACGAGTAAAGAGACTTGCCGGTAACGAGATTGAACTAGGTATTGGATACCGACGATCGAATCTCGGGCAAGTAACTTACCGATGACAAAGGGAACAACGTATGTTGTTATGCGGTCTGACCGATAAAGATCTTCGTAGAATATGTAGGAGCCAATATGGGCATCCAGGTCCCGCTAGTGGTTATTGACCGGAGACGTGTCTCGGTCATGTCTACATTGTTCTCGAACCCATAGGGTCCGCACGCTTAAGGTTACGATGACAGTTATATTATGAGTTTATGCATTTTGATGTACGAAGGTTGTTCGGAGTCCCGGATGTGATCACGGACATGACGAGGAGTCTCGAAATGGTTGAGACATAAAGATTGATATATTGGAAGCCTATGTTTGGACATCGGAAGTGTTCCGGGTGAAATCGGGATTTTACCGGGTTACCGGGAGGTTACCGGAACCCCCCGGGAGCTATATGGGCCTTAGTGGGCTTTAGTGGAAAGGAGAAAGGGGCAGCCCAAGGTGGCTGTGCACCTCCCCCCTTCCCCTAGTCCTATTAGGACTAGGAGAGGTGGCCGGCCCCCTCTCTCTCTTTCCCCCCTCAAGGAGTCCTATTCCAACTAGGATTGGGGGGGGGGAATCCTACTCCCAGAGGGAGTAGGACTCTCCTGGCACGCCTCCTGTGGCCGGCCAGCCTCCCCCCTCTAATCCTTTATATACTGAGGCAGAGGCACCCCAGAAACACAAGTTGATCCACGTGATCTATTCCTTAGCCGTGTGCGGTGCCCCCTGCCACCATATTCCTCGATAATACTGTAGCGGAGTTTAGGCGAAGCCCTGCTGCTGTAGTACATCAAGATCGTCACCACGCCATCGTGCTGACGGAACTCTTCCCCGACACTTTGCTGGATCGGAGTCCGGGGATCGTCATCGAGCTGAACGTGTGCTCAAACTCGGAGGTGCCGTAGTTTCGGTGCTTGATCGGTTGGATCGTGAAGACGTACGACTACTTCCTCTACGTCGTGTCATCGCTTCCGCAGTCGGTCTGCGTTGGGTACGTAGACAACACTCTCCCCCTCGTTGCTATGCATCACATGATCTTGCGTGTGCGTAGGAAATTTTTTGAAATTACTACGAAACCCATCAGTGGCATCCGAGCCTAGGTTATTTATGTTGATGTTATATGCACGAGTAGAACACAAGTGAGTTGTGGACGATACAAGTCATACTGCCTACCAGCATGTCATACTTTGGTTCGGCGGTATTGTTGGACGAGACGACCCGGACCAACCTTACGCGTACGCTTACGCGAGACCGGTTCCCTCGACGTGCTTTGCACATAGATGGCTTGTGGGCGGCTGTCTCTCCAACTTTAGTTGAACCAAGTTGTGGCTACGCCGGTCCTTGCGAAGGTTTAAAACGCGAGTCTATTTGACAAACTATCGTTGTGGTTTTGATGCGTAGGTGAGATTGGTTCCTGCTTAAGCCCGTAGCAGCCACGTAACTTTTGCAACAACAAAGTAGAGACCGTCTAACTTGTTTTTGCAGGGCATGTTGTGATGTGATATGGTCCAGACATGATTGCTGAATTTATTGTATGAGATGATCATGTTTTGTAACCGGAGTTATCGGCAACTGCAGGAGCCATATGGTTGTCGCTTTATTGTATGCAATGCAATCGCGATGTAATGCTTTACTTTATTACTAAACGGTAGTGATAGTCGTGAAAGCATAAGATTGGCGAGACGACAACGATGCTATGATGGAGATCAAGGTGTCGTGCCGGTGACGATGGTGATCATAACGGTGCTTCGGAGATGGAGGATCACAAGCACAAGATGATGATGGCCATATCATATCACTTATATTGATTGCATGTGATGTTTATCTTTTTATGCATCTTATCTTGCTTTGATTGACGGTAGCATTATAAGATGATCTCTCACTAAATTATCAAGAAGTGTTCTCCCTGAGTATGCACCGTTGCCAAAGTTCATCGTGCCCAGACACCACGTGATGATCGGGTGTGATAAGCTCTACGTCCATCTACAACGGGTGCAAGCCAGTTTTTGCACATGCAGAATACTCAGGTTAAACTTGACGAGCCTAGCATATGCAGATATGGCCTCGGAACACGGAGACCGAAAGGTCGAGCGTGAATCATATAGTAGATATGATCAACATAACGATGTTCACCATTGAAAACTACTCCATCTCACGTGATGATCGGTTATGGTTTAGTTGATTTGGATCACGTGATCACTTAGAGGATTAGAGGGATGTCTATCTAAGTGGGAGTTCTTAAGTAATCTGATTAATTGAACTTAAATTTATCATGAACTTAGTCCTGGTAGTATTTTGCAAATTATGTTGTAGATCAATAGCTTGCGTTGTTGCTTTCATATGTTTATTTTGATATGTTCCTAGAGAAAAATTGTGTTGAAAGATGTTAGTAGCAATGATGCGGATTGGATCCGTGATCTGAGGTTTATCCTCATTGCTGCACAGAAGAATTATGTCCTTGATACACCGCTAGGTGACAGACCTATTGCAGGAGCAGATACAGACGTTATGAACGTTTGGCTAGCTCAAAATGATGACTACTTGATAGTTTAGTGCACCATGCTTAACGGCTTAGAATCGGGACTTCAAAGACGTTTTGAACGTCATGGACCATATGAGATGTTCCAGGAATTGAAGTTAATATTTTAAGCAAATACCCGAGTTGAGAGATATGAAGTCTCCAACAAGTTCTATAGCTAAAAGATGGAGGAGAATCGCTCAACTAGTGAGCATGTGCCCAGATTGTCTGAGTACTACAATCGCTTGAATCAAGTGGGAGTTAATCTTCCAGATAAGATAGTGATTAACAGAATTCTCTAGTCACCATCACCAAGTTAGTAGAACTTAGTGATGAACTATGATATGCAAGGGATAACGGAAACGATTCCCAAGCTCTTCGTAATGCGGAAACTGACGAAGGTAGAAATCGAGAAAAACATCAAGTGTTGATGGTAGACAAGACCACTAGTTTCAAGAAAAGGGCAGAGGGAAGAAGGGAACTTCAAGAAGAACAGCAAGCAAGTTGCTGCTCAAGTGAAGAAGCCCAAGTCTGGTCCTAAGCCTGAGACTAAGTGTTTCTACTGCAAAGGGACTGGTCACTGGAAGCGGAACTACCCCAAGTGATTGGCAGATAAGAAGGATGGCAAAGTGCACATAAGTATATTTGATATACATGTTATTGATGTGTACTTTACTAGCGTTTATAGCAACCCCTCAGTATTTGATACTAGTTCAGTTGCTAAGATTAGTAACTCGAAACGGGAGTTGCAGAATAAACAGAGACTAGTTAAGGGTGAAGTGACAATGTGTGTTGGAAGTGGTTCCAAGATTAATATGATCATCATCGCACACTCCCTATAATTTCGAGATTAGTGTTGAACCTAAATAAGTGTTATTAGGTGTTTGCGTTGAGCATGAATATGATTTGATCATGTTTATTGTAATACGGTTATTCATTTAAGTAAGAGAATAAATTGTTGTTCTATTTATATGAATAAAACCTTATATGGTTACACACCCAATGAAAATAGTTCGTTGGATCTCGATCGTAGTGATACACATAATCATAATATTGAAACCAACAGATGCAAAGTTAATGATGATAGTGCAACTTATTTGTAGCACTGTCGTTTAGGTCATATTGGTGTAAAGCACATGAAGAAACTCCATGCTGATGGGATTTTGGAATCACTTGATTATGAATCACTTGATGCTTGCGAACCATGCCTTTTGGGCAAGATGACTAAAACGCCGTTCTCCAGAACAATGAAGCAAGCAATAGATTTGTTGGAGATCATACATACTGATGTATGTGGTCCGATGAATATTAAGGCTTGCAGCAGGTATCATTATTTTCTTACCTTCACAGATGATTTGAGCAGATATGGGGATATCTACTTGATGAAACATAAGTCTGAAACATTTGAACAGTTCAAAGAATTTCAGAGTGAAGTGGAAAATCATCGTGACAAGAAAATAAAAGTTTCTACAATATGATCGTAGAGGTAAAATATTTGAGTTACGAGTTTGGTCTTCAATTAAAACAATGTGGAATAGTTTCACAAACTCATGCCACATGGAACACCACAGCATAATGGTGTGTCTGAACGTCATAATCGTGCTTTATTGGATATAGTGCAATCTATGATGTCTCTTACCGATCTACCACTATCGTTTTGGGGTTATGCATTAGAGACAGCTGCATTCACGTTAAATAGGGCACCATCTAAATCCGTTGAGACAACACTGTGTGAACTATGGTTTGGCAAGAAACCTAAGCTGTCATTTCTTAAAGTTTGGGGTTGCGATGCTTATATGAAAAAGTTTCATCCTGATAAGCTCAAACCCAAATCGGAGAAGTAAATCTTCATAGGATATCCAAAGGAAACTATTGGATACACCTTCTATCACAGATCCGAAGGCAAGACTTTTGTTGCTAAATTTGGAAACTTTCTAGAGAAGGAGTTTCTCTTGAAAGAAGTGAGTGGGAGGAAAGTAAAAAACTTGATAAGGTAATTATACCTTCTCCCTTATTGGAAAGTAGTTCATCACAGAAATCTGTTCCTATGACTACTACACCAATTAGTGAGGAAGCTAATGATGATGATCATGTAACTTCAGATCAAGTTACTACCGAATCTCGCAGGTAAACCAGAGTGAGATCCGCACCAGAGTGGTACGGTAATCTTGTTCTGGAAGTCATGTTACTAGACCATGACGAACTTGCGAACTATGAGGAAGCGATGATGAGCCCAGATTCCGCAAAATGGCTTGAGGCCATGAAATCTGAGATGGGATCCATGTATGAGAACAAAGTATAGACTTTGGTTGACTTGCCCGATGATCGGCAAGCCATAGAAAATAAATGGATCTTCAAGAGGAAGACGGACGCTGATAGTAGTGTTACTATCTACAAAGCTAGAATTGTCGCAAAAGGTTTTCAACAAATTCAAGGTGTTGACTACGATGAGATTTTCTCACTCGTATCTATGCTTAAGTCTGTCCGAATCATGTTAGCAATTGCCGCATTTTATGAAATCTGGCAAATGGATAAACAAAACTGCATTCCTTAATGGATTTACTAAAGAAGAGTTGTATACGATACAACTAGAAGGTTTTGTCGATCCTAAAGGTGTTAACTAAATATGCAAGCTCCAGCGATCCATCTATGGAGTGGTGCAAGAATCTCGGAGTTGGAATATATGCTTTGATAAGTTGATCAAAGCATATAGTTTTATACAGACTTGCGGTGAAGCCTGTATTTACAAGAAAGTGAGTGGGAGCACTACATCATTTCTGATAAGTATATGTGTATGACATATTGTTGATCGGAAATAATGTAGAATTATTCTGCAAAGCATAAAGGAGTGTTTGAAAGGAGTTTTTCAAAGAAACACTTCGGTAAAGCTGCTTACATATTGAGTATCAAGATCTATAGAGATAGATCAAGACGCTTGATAAGTTTTTCAATGAGTACATATCTTGACAAGATTTTGAAGTAGTTCAAAATGGAACAGTCAAAGAAAAAGTTTCTTGCCTGTGTCACAAGGTGTGAAGTTGAGTAAGACTCAAAGCCCGACCACGGCAGAAGATAGAAAGAGAATGAAAGTCATTCCCTATGCCTCAGTCATAGGTTCTATAAACTATGCCATGCTGTGTAGCAGATCTATTGTATACCCTACACTGTGTTAAGCAAGGGAGTACAATAGTGATCTAAGAGTATATCACTAGACAGCGGTCAAAATTATCCTTAGTGGAATAAGGAAATATTTCTCAATTATGGAGGTGACAAAAGGTTCGTCGTAAAAAGTTACGTCGATGCAAGTTTTGACATAGATCTGGATGACTCTAAGTCTCGATCTAGATACATATTGAAAGTGGGAGCAATAAGCTAGAGTAGCTCCGTGCAGAGCATTGTTGACATAGAATTTTGCAAGATACATACGGATCTGAATGTTGCATACCCGTTGACTAAGCCTCTTCCACGAGCAAAACATGATCAGCACCAAGGCTCCATGGGTGTTAGAATCATTACAGTATAATCTAGATTATTGACTCTAGTGCAATTGGGAGACTGAAGGAAATATGCCCTAGAGGCAATAATAAAGTTATTATTTATTTCCTTATAATAATGATAAATGTTTATTATTCATGCTAGAATTGTATTAACCGAAAACATAATACATGTGTGAATACATAGACAAACAAAGTGTCACTAGTATGCCTCTACTTGACTAGCTCATTAATCAAAGATGGTTATGTTTCCTAACCATGAACAATGAGTTGTTATTTGATTAACGAGGTCACATCATTAGTTGAATGATCTGATTGACATGACCCATTCCATTAGCTTAGCACCCGATCGTTTAGTATGTTGCTATTGCCTTCTTCATGACTTATACATGTTCCTATAACTATGAGATTATGCAACTCCCGTTTACCGGAGGAACACTTTGGGTACTACCAAAGGTCACAACGTAACTGGGTGATTATAAAGGAGTACTACAGGTGTCTCCAAAGGTACATGTTGGGTTGGCGTATTTCGAGATTAGGATTTGTCACTCCGATTGTCGGAGAGGTATCTCTGGGCCCTCTCGGTAATGCACATCACATAAGCCTTGCAAGCATTGCAACTAATGAGTTAGTTGCGAGATGATGTATTACGGAACGAGTAAAGAGACTTGCCGGTAACGAGATTGAACTAGGTATTGAGATACCGACGATCGAATCTCGGGCAAGTAACATACCGATGACAAAGGGAACAACGTATGTTGTTATGCGGTCTGACCGATAAAGATCTTCGTAGAATATGTAGGAGCCAATATGGCATCCAGGTCCCGCTATTGGTTATTGACCGGAGACGTGTCTCGGTCATGTCTACATTGTTCTCGAACCCGTAGGGTCCGCACGCTTAAGGTTACGATGACAGTTATATTATGAGTTTATGCATTTTGATGTACCGAAGGTTGTTCGGAGTCCCGGATGTGATCACTGGACATGACGAGGAGTCTCGAAATGGTCGAGACGTAAAGATTGATATATTGGAAGCCTATGTTTGGATATCGGAAGTGTTCCGGGTGAAATCGGGATTTTACCGGATACCGGGAGGGTTACCGGAACCCCCCGGGAGCTATATGGGCCATAGTGGGCCTTAGTGGAAAAGAGAAAGGGGCCCAGAGGTGGCCGCGCGCCTCCCCCTTCCCCTAGTCCTATTAGGACTAGGAGAGGTGGCCGGCCCCCTCCTCTCTTTCCCCCCTCAAGGATCCTATTCCAACTAGGATGGGGGGGGAATCCTACTCCCAGAGGGAGTAGGACTCTCCTGGCGCGCCTCCTTGGCCGGCCAGCCTCCCCCTCTAGTCCTTTATATACTGAGGCAGAGGCACCCCAGAAACACACAAGTTGATCCACGTGATCTATTCCTTAGCCGTGTGCGGTGCCCCCAGCCACCATATTCCTCGATAATACTGTAGCGGAGTTTAGGCGAAGCCCTGCTGCTGTAGTGCATCAAGATCGTCACCACGCCGTCGTGCTGACGGAACTCTTCCCCGACACTTTGCTGGATCGGAGTCCGGGGGATCGTCATCGAGCTGAACGTGTGCTCGAACTCGGAGGTGCCGTAGTTTCGGTACTTGATCGGTTGGATCGTGAAGACGTACGACTACTTCCTCTACGTTGCGTCAACGCTTCCGCAGTCGGTCTGCGTGGGTACATAGACAACACTCTCCCATCTCGTTGCTATGCATCACATGATCTTGCGTGTGCGTAGGAATTTTTTTGAAATTACTACGAAACCCAACACGATCACGATCGCGTGGCCGAAAACCGCACCTCATTTGGACTCTCCTAGCTCCTCCTATGTCTATTTAAAGACCCCTCCGTTTTTCTTCTTCTTCCTCCCCCCCGAAACCCTAATTTTCCCTCTCCGCGCCGGCCGGACACGTCCGTCCGGGCCGGACACGTCCTATCCGCCCACCACCGACCAATCGCCGAGCGCCACCTGTCCCGCGCCCCACATCACCGTTTCGCGCGCCGCCAGGCCCGCCGGGGCCCGAGGCCGGCCCCGCGGCCCGCTACCGCCCGCTGCCTCCTCAGCCGCGCCCCGCCGCCTCCTCAGCCGCGCCGCCACCCGAGACCACCGTCGCCACCGCCGCCATCGACGTCGGCCAGCGCCTCGCGCCGCGCCCCGCGGATCTCCGCCGCCGTCACCCCCGCGGATCGCCGCCGCCGCCGCGCAAGCCGCCGCCTCCGCCGACCCCGCTCGCCGCCATCCGAGCTCCGGTGCCGGCCGCCCTCGTCCTCGACTTCCCTCGCCGGAGCAGCCGCCGCCCTCGCCGGATCCCGCCTTGATTTCCGCGCCGGTTCAAACCCTAGATCTCGGGGTGATTTTTTTCGTCTAAGTCCCTAAAAATTCCAGATCCAAGTGCTCATGTTCATAGCCCCGTAACTTTGCATCCGTAGCTCCGATTCATGCATATAGCATATTAAAATGTTCATCTCAGAGAGTACATCATTTCATTCCATTGCATCATTTTCATTTGAGTTCATCTTGATGCCCGAAATGCTGTTAGAAGAGGGCTACTTGAGATAATTGTCAGATCTGCTGCTCCATTTAGGTTTTTGTCATTTTTGCCATGATTATTGTGTGCATGCTATGCCCATGAGTTCTACATATGTTTTGTTAAGGGTTTTGTCATCTTTCTAGAGGTGCAACCCACGCATTTTTGTGATGAGTGTGGTGACTAGTGCAAGCTTGCAAAGTGAGGCACTCGGTAATTCTGTTTTCAGGGACTTAGCATTTCCACTAAGTCCTTGATCTGTTTATCTCATATTGCCATATGTTCATGTTGTTTCCTAGTGATCCGTGCCTCTTTTGAGGATGATCAGTAATGGAGTTTTATTAAAATTGTAGTGCTCTATCCATCCATGCCTTTGTTTGCAATTATGGAGCACCCTAGCTTGAGTCAATCGAGCTCTACTTTTGCTACTTTGTGATTCTGGGCAGATTGTCAACTTGTTTGCAATTTTGCCGATGAGTTGTAGTTGATTCGTGCATGCTATGTTGTTGTTCTTGCCATGTCTAGCTTGCATTTTGTGCCTTCTTGATGGATGTATGCTTGTCTTGTCATGACTTACACCGTAGTGAGTGCATCAAGCTCGTGAACATGCCTACTTGATATCTGTTTCAGCATGTGCCAGTTTTCACTAAGTCTGAAAACTGATTATGTTTTTGCGATGTTCACATGCTTGTTAGTATATTTTCTGATCCCTTTTGGCTCAAGGTCACTAAGGGACTTTTGTTAAGCTTTTTGAGTAGCTCCATGCCATGTTTTACTTTGCCATGTTCAAGTCCTGTAGCATGTAGTTTTGCTGCTCCGAAGAGTGCTACCTGATCTGAGATTCCAGACAAGTGTTAATTTCACCAAGTTTGAGATCTGTTTGCCATATGCATTTTTGCCATGCTTGTTTGAACATGTTAATGGATGAATTGGCCGTAGCTCAGTGCTAGACTTTTGTTAAGCATCTTGAATGCATCCCTGTCATGTATTTTGTTGTCATGTTTGGGTGCTGTAGCATGTTCATCTCGTTGCATTTATATGGCTACTTGCTGTAAATCGCAGACAGGTGTCATATTTGAATCGCTTGCCATTTCCAAACCGTAACTCCGATTCCGGCGTTCTTTATATCGTTTTCAAGCGATTTAATCTCATCTTCCCAGTGGCACACTTGGATTTCCATGTTGAGGCCAGGTTCTTGCATTTCCTGTCACATCTTGTATTTTGCATCCCGCATCGCATCCCGCATAGCATATCATTATTGCATCATATTGTTTGTCCTTGCACGTGGTTGATTGTGTCCTTGTTGCACGTTTGTATTGTTTGGGTAGAGCCGGGAGATGGGTTCGCTATCGAGGAGCCCGTTGAGTTTGCTTTCGAGGATCCAGTCAACTCTGACAACTGTGCAGGCAAGATGATCATACCCTCGAAATCACTACTATCTTTGCTATGCTAGTTTGCTCGCTCTTTTGCTATGCCAATGCTACGATGCCTACCAATTGCTTTCAAGCCTCCCAAAATTGCCATGTCAAACCTCTAACCCACCATGTCCTAGCAAACCGTTGATTGGCTATGTTACCGCTTTGCTCAGCCCCTCTTATAGCGTTGCTAGTTGCAGGTGAAGATTGGAGGCCGTTCCTTGTTGGAACATTTATTCACTTGTTGGGATATCATTATACTGCTATGTTATCTTAATGCATCTATATACTTGGTAAAGGGTGGAAGGCTCGGCCTCTCGCCTAGTGTTTTGTTCCACTCTTGCCGCCCTAGTTTCCGTCATATCGGTGTTATGTTCCCGGATTATGCGTTCCTTACACGGTTGGGTTATAATGGGAACCCCTTGATAGTTCGCCTTTATTAAAGCTTTTCCAGCAATGCCCAACCTTGGTTTTACCATTCGCCACCTAGCCTCTTTTTCCCTTGGGTTTCCGGAGCCCGAGGGTCATCTTATTTAACCCCCCCCCCGGGCCAGTGTTCCTCTGAGTGTTGGTCCGACCGAGTAGACTGCGGGGCCACCTCAGGGCAACTTGAGGTTTGGTTTTACTCGTAGGATGTCTCATCTGAGTGTGCCCTGAGAACGAGATATGTGCAGCTCCTATCGGGATTTGTCGGCACATTCGGGCGGTGTTGCTGGTCTTGTTTTAACCTATCGAAGTGTCTTGAATAACCGAGATACCGAGTCTGATCGGAACGTCTTGGGAGGAGGTCTATTCCTTCGTTGACCGTGAGAGCTTCTCATGGGCTAAGTTGGGACTCCCCTGTAGGGATTTGAACTTTCGAAAGCCGTGCCCGTGGTTATGGGCAGATGGGAATTTGTTAATGTCCGGTTGTAGATAACTTGAACCTTAACTTAATTAAAATGAATCAACTGAGTGTGTTACCGTGATGGCCTCTTCTCGGCGGAGTCCGGGAAGTGGACACGGTGTTGGAGTAATGTTTGCGCAGGTTGTTCTCTAGTTTCTCGCTCACGCTTTGCCTCCTCTTCTCGCTCTCTTTTGCGAATAAGTTAGCCACCATATTTTGCTAGTCGCTTGCTGCAGCTCCACATATTTTTTTTCACCTTGCCTTTACCTATAAGCTTAAATAGTCTTGATCGCGAGGGTGCGAGATTGCTGAGTCCCTGTGGCTCACAGATTACTATTACACCAGATGCAGGGCCTGATGATTCCGCTCCAGCAGACGCGTATGAGCTCAAGTGGGAGTTCGACGAAGACTCTCAACGTTACTATGTTTCCTTTCCCAATGATCAGTAGTGGTGCCCAGTTGGGGGTGATTGGGACCGTTGTCGCATGTTGGGTTATCTTTTATTTTGGCGCCGTAGTCGGGCCATGAGTGTTTGGATGATGTAATGTTATTTATGTACTTGGTTGATGTGGCGAGTGTAAGCCAACTATGTTATCTCCCCTTTATTATTTATATTACATGGGATATTGTGAAGATTGCCTAATTTGCGACATATGCCTTCAATGCGATTATGCCTCTAAGTCGTGCCTCAACACGTGGGAGATATAGTCGCATCGAGGGTGTGACACTTGTTTGTTCGGTTTGCTTCCCATGTTTGGGGCTTCGTGGGTTTAGCTGTGTGTTGTATCTTCAATTCGGGCCGAGCATCCCTTGTCTCCCTGCTCGGAGCGCCATGTTCATGCCTTCTTGCATTCGTGCCATGTGTTTCACCCTTTTTGTACTCGTTCTAATTCCTTCTATCAATGAAAAGGTACGCAAGCTTTGCGTATTCACAAAAAATAATAATTTGTAGGCAGAAATGAATGACCGATAATTTTGCAAGCAACATGTTGATCTGTTTGTGGTTGTATAAGTACAAAATACTAGCTATTGTATAGGGATGTGCTCTTTCTGTTCATCTATTTTGTTTGGTCAACCATTTATCTTCATCCTACAGTACAAACTACTTTTGTATGTTGAGCACGGAATCATGTTGCATTGATACAGAAGTAAGCGCAAGTTACTAAACATGGGCTCTTGATTAATGAAATTACATCGACACTCTATTTGTAATTAATGTATCTGTAATGATTAAGAGTATGAATAAAATTATGAGTGTTTCTAAAAAAGCAGTGTCAGTCCTGAGGGCTGAACCCCATTGGGTGAGACTGTACAATTACGATACCACTAGGTTATAGTTAAATGGGCTAGAGGATTAAAGGTAAAATTAACTGTATTATGAAAATGAACATGTCAATGAGGATTTGTGATCGGAAACATGGAGGAAAATTAGCAGGAAGCATGTCAACCGATAACATTGAAATTCCCACCAGGAGCAAGCGAAGAACATATGTAGATTCTGGTATGCATTTGGGTGAAGGTAGATGACTGTGTAACATAAAGACAGTGGCACTTTGTAGGAATAATAAAGTTTGTTTGTTCATCCGGCTATTTTTTTGAAGCACAGTCCTTTAGGCCCCGATTCTTTAAAAATGGTGGGAGAGAGTTTCCCAGTTAATTAATAGAAACCCGGGCGAAAACTGTTCCAACGGGCCAATAAAGAAGGCACCCGGCCGACCTGACACCCACAAGACCCACACACACCATTGAGGTTGCATGTATTGTCCTCGTCATCACCTCTTGACACGTTTCCATCGTATGTATAATTTTTGATTGTTTCAAGCCATTATTATAGAACTTTTACATATTTTGACAACAATTTATATGATTTATTGGACTAACCTATTGATCCAGTGCGCAGTGCCAGTTCCTATTTGTTGCATGTTTTTTGTGTCGCAGAAAATCCATATAAAATGATGTCCAAATGTGATAAAAATTTATGGCGAATTATTTTGGAATATATGTGATTTTTGGGAGGTGGAATCAACGCAAACGGGGGCCCGTAGTGCCCATAGCTCACTAGGGCGCCTGGGGGTGCCAGGCGTGCCCAAGTATCTTGTGCCCTCCTCAAAGGTCGGCTGGGATCCTTCTTATGGCGCAAGAAAGACAATTCATGGAAAAAACCGTGTAAAAATTTCAATGCAATCGGAGTTATAGATCTCCGGGAATTTAAGAAGCCGCAAAGGGCCAGATCTAGGGAATGCGAAACACATGAGAACAGAGAGGGAGATTCAATCTCGGAGGGGATCCCGCCCCTCCGCCACCATGGAGACCATGGACCAGAGGGGAACTCTCCTCCCATCTAGGGGGAGGGGGGCAAGGAAGAAGAAGAAGGAGGAGGGGGGCTCTCTCCCCTTCTCTCCTGGTGGCGTCGGAGTGCCGCCGGGGCAAGGATCGTGACGGCGATCTACATCAACAATCTTGCCTTCGTCAGCACCAACTTTCTCCCCCTCTATGCGGTGGTGTAAAACCTCTTCTCCCCAATGTAATCTCTACTTAAACATGGTGCTCAACTCCATATATTATTTCCCAATGATCTATGGTTATCCTATGATGTTTGAGTAGATCCGTTTTTTCCTATGAGTTAATCGTGATCTTGGTTGGTATGATTGTGTATTTTATTTATGGTGCCGTCCTACGGTACCCTCCGTCTCGCGCAAATGTGAGGGTCCTCTCTGTAGGGTGTTGCAATACGTTCATGATTCGCTTATGGTGGGTTGCGAGAGTGACAGAAGCTTAAACCCGAGTAGGTGGGTTGTTGCGTATGGGATAAAGAGGAGTTGATACTTAATGCTATGGTTGGGTTTCACGACCTTAATGATCTTTAGTAGTTGCGGATGCTTGCTAGGGGTCCAATCATAAGCGCATATGATCCAAGTAGAGAAAGTATGTTAGCTCATGCCTCTCCCTCATGTAGAATTGCAAGAATGATTACCGTTACTTCTTATCGATTGACTAGGGACAAATGACTTTCTTGTTGACAAAAGCTATCCACTTTTATTACCTTGCAATTTATTAGTACTATTATTCTCGCAAAGTACTCGTAGTTTTATTCTTGCAAAATAGCTTCATACTTGTTCTAGGTAAAGCAAACGTCAAGTGTGCATAGAGTTGTATCGGTGGTCGAAAGAACTTGAGGGGATGTTTGTTCTACCTTTAGCTCCTCATTGGGTTCGACACTCTTATTTATCGAAGAAGGCTACAAACGATCCCCTATACTTGTGGGTTATCAAGACCTTTTTCTGGCCCCGTTGCTGGGGAGCAATAACGTGGGGTGAATATTCTTGTGTGTGCTTGTTTTCTTTATCACCTAGTAGTTTTTATTTCATGTTCTAAGTTGTTCTCTATCTTTAGTTATGGATATGAAAAACGAAACACCAAAAAAAATTAGTGGTACTTGCTACTCATGGAGATGGGGAACCTGCTAAAACCCTCAATGCTCGTTATGTGAAAAATATTATGCACTACTTTGATAATCCTGAGAAAACCCCATCCAACTTGATAATGGGAGTAATGTTGGATCAACGTGAATACTTTAGGGATTATCACTTGACTCAAAAAGGAAAACTATTATGGGATCAAATTCATATGTTGCATTGGTATGCTCGTGAGCTATGCTTGAGATATGATTATACTTGTTGCTCTAGGATGAAGTCTCCACACCTTCCCTTTTCATGCAAATTTAATGATAATGAAACCTTGGCTTCTTATACTAATGGTATTTATCATTACTATGATGTGGAACGAATAGAAGAATTTGTTGCTTTTAAGGGTGCTTATGAAATTGAATCTTTGTTTCAAAGTTTGAAGATTTTGATGATTTAGTTTATAGACTTGAAAATTTTGCTATCCTTAAATATTGCTATGATAATTATAAATGCAATTACGATATTGATGTATTTATTGAGAATGTCTCCGTTGTCCAAGAACAGATTAATATTTTGCAGGAGTCTATGGAAGAAGAAACTAATGAAACTCTGGGCTCATTGGATGAAAAAGATGATGAGGAGAGCGAAGAACAAAAGGAGGAAGAGCGGATTAGCTACCCGTGCCCACCTTCTAATGAGAGTAACCCTCCAACTCATACATTGTTTAATGTCCGTTCGTTCTTACCGAAGGATGAATGCTATGATAATTGCTATGATCCCATTGATTCATTTGAAATATCCCCTTTTGATGAAATTGATGCTTGCTATGCTTGTGGCCATGATGCCAATTTGAATTATGCTTATGGAGATGAACTTGCTATAGTTCCTTATGTCAAGAATGAAACTGTTGCTATTGCACCCACGCATGATAGTCCTATTATCTTTTTGAATTCTCCCAACTACACTATAACGGAGAAGTTTGCACTTATTAAGGATTACATTGATGGGTTGCCTTTTACCATTGCACATGATAATTTTGATGAATTTAATATGCATGTTCTTGCTACTCCTACTTGCAATTATTATGAGAGAGGAACTACATCTCCACCTCTCTATGTTTCCAACACGAAAGAATTGCAAGAAACTTCTTATGCTATGCATTGGCCTTTACTTGATGTGCATGAATTGTTCTTGTATGACATGCCGATGCATAGGAAGAGAGTTAGACTTCACCATTGCTTGATATATGTTAATTTGTTCTAACTACTAAATGACAAATCATTGTTAATTAAAATTGGCTTTGATATACCTTGGGATCCGGGTGGATTCATTACTTGAGCACTTTATGCCTAGCTTAATGGCTTTAAACAAAGCGCTGCTAGGGAGACAACCCGGAAGTTTTAGAGAGTCATTTCTTTTTGTTGAGTGCTTTTATAAAGTTAAAAAATAAAAAAATATAGAGGGGAACTTAAAAACTTTTTCACAAAAGAGAAGCGATAGGAAGTTATGTGTTGGAGAAGTGAGGGTCGACCTTGAACACTTGTGTTCATGCTCATGGAAACAATGTAGAATTTTTCATGAATATTCTCACAAAAATAATTACCCCCTTGTACAATTCCATTGTATTATGAAATTATTGTGCCAAGATTTGCCTTTAGGATGAGTAGATTTCTTGTTGGTATGTGAAGTGCAAAAACAGAAACTTCGGCTGTAGTGCGCGATTTTACATTTTTTTACTGGAACGTCGACAATTTATGAAACTTTTTGCACAGTATTGCTATACAAATTGTTTAGTTTGTCCTAGTTTTTCAGAATTTGTGGAGTACCAGAAGTATGGTGAATGTTCAGACCACTACAGGCTATTCTGTTTAAGACAGATTCTATTTTTGATGAATTGTTTTGCTTGTTTTGATGAAACTATCGATTCTATTAGTGGAATAAGCCATGAAAAAGTAATAGTACAGTAGCTACAATGCAAAAACAAAATATGAATTGGTTTGCAACAGTACTTAGGTTAGTGATTTGCTTTATTATACTAACGGATCTTACCGAGCTTTCTGTTGAGTTTTGGGTGGCTGAGGTGATCAAAGATTGAGGAGGTCTCGATATGAGAAGGAGGAGAGGCAAGAGCTCAAGCTTGGGGATGCCCAAGGCAACCCAAGTAAATATTCAAGGAGACTCAAGCGTCTAAGCTTGGGGATGCCCCAGAAGGCATCACATCTTTCTTCAACAAGTATCGGTATGTTTTCGTCTTCGTTTCGTTCATGTGATATGTGCAAATCTTGGAGCGTCTTTTTGCATTTAGTTTTCATTTTTCTTTTATGAACCATGCTAGTATGAGATAGTCCATGGTTGATTTATAGAGTACTCATTGCACTTCAATTATATCTTTTGAGTGTGGCTTTATTGAATGCTTCATGTGCTTCACTTATATCATTTGAAGTTTGGATTGCCTGTTTCTCTTCACAAAGAAAACCGTTGTTTGTAGAATGCTCTTTTGCTTCACTTATATTTGTTAGAGCATGATATTTTTTAGAAAGAATTAAACCCTCATGCTTCACTTATATCTATTTAGAGAGTCAAAAGGAATTGGTCAATTGCATGGTTAGTCATAAAATCCAACATAAAACTTGTGGATCACTGAATATGATATGTTTGATTCCTTGCAAAAGTTTTGTGATATCACTACTAGGGAAAACCTTATACACATAATCTTAGTAGCAGTGCGGCACAAAAAGAGGCGCTGCTGCTAATTAGCAACAGCAAGGTTAGGAAAAGTGCACTACTGATGTAAATTTAGCAGTAGTGCGTGATGTCTAAACCGCGCTGCTACAAAAATCCACCGACAGAACACAACGACCTAAGTTTACCAGCAGCACGGCGTCGCGAAGCGCGCTACTGCTAATGCAATAGTAGTAGCGCGGTTTTTAGTCACGTCGCTGCTGCTAATTTTGAAATTGTCCACACGGTTGGCTCGTTTAGCAGTAGCGTGTGGTGGGAAAGCGTGCTGCTGCTACGCTCTTAGCAGCAGCGCATTTTTCCTCCCGCGCTACTGCTAAGACGCGTGACCCACCACCTTTTTCCACCTCCCCTCTCCCCATCTCCTTTCCACCCTTTCCCCCACCTCCCACATCCTCCCTCTCTCACTCTTCTTCTTCCTTAATACTTCTCCCCCCATTACTCTCCCTCTTCTACGTACCTTTCTCTCTCTTCATTACTCCTAGCTAACTACACCACCTCCATTAATGCATCTCCTTTCTCTTTTTCCTTTCCCCTCCACTAGTTGAAGTTGTCTCCTCCCAAATTAGCTAGGTAGGTAGATGTAGCATTTAGTTAAGTGACCTATTTGCCCCCCTAACTAGATCTTTCTTTGTCAAGAAGAGCTTTGTGCACTTTTGATCTCCGTACATCATCATCTCCACCGTGTGCTCGATCTCGAGATAGAGGTGATTAAAATTTTAGGCTTTTGCAAAATGGAAATATGTGTATGTGTGTGATATGATAATTGGGCAATATGATGGAAATTGTGTGTGTGGCATGTGTTGACGCCAAATTGTGCTTTTGAGTTGCCTATGTTTTGCCGAAATGTCGATTAATTTCCGTTTCGGCGAATTCCGGGCAAACTCTCTAGATCTACATATGTCCTATTTTTAGGGAAGGTCATGCCGAATTTTTGTATGACTTTGATGCATGCACGCATTTTTATAATCAATTTGCTTATTATTACCGTGCAGACGTTCATAATGGTCAGTGGAACGATGGTGGACAGGTGGTTGCGGTCGGCGGTGCAGGACATGAAAGAAAACAACCGGATAGAGGTTTTATGTCCGTGTCGAAAATACAAAGGAATAGTATGGCTCGACCCCTATGACGATGGTCGTGTCGAAGAGCACATGCTCATGACTGGTTTCATGGATGGCTATACTCGGTGGATAATTGAAGATGAGGATGACGATGTTGAGGACGCCGACGGGGCTGGCAATGACGACACGGGGCAAGACGAAGAGATGATCGATAATGGCGGCGTTGAAGAGGCCGGACATGGCGGCAGAGAAGGGGCCGGACATGGCAGAGTAGAAGGGGCCAGACATGGTGGCGGAGAGAATGTGGACTCCATGCAGCAGAGTTTGTCGGCACTAAGTTCAATCGTGCGGGACCCTCATGTTCAAGCATTGCTTCGCAAGGAGACGAGTACTGAGAGAGCTGCTTCTAGAGAGGAGGCTAAGCTGGAGCAACTGGTGGTAGACTTGAACACTCCATTGTATGATGGTTGCAATCCTGAGGTGACCTGCTTGAGTTTCACGCTCCAACTCCTGAAGACGAAGGCTAAAAACAAATGGACCAACACTAGCCTCGATGAGCATCTCAAGTACCTAAAGGATGTTCCTCCCACGGGGAATCTATGTCCTACTAGTGTTGATGAGGCCAAGAAGATCATGTGCCCTCTTGATCTGCTGCATGTTAGATACCATGCATGCATCAACGATTGGATAATTTATCGGAAGGAGCACGCGGAAAAAACAAGTTGTCCGGTGTGCAATGCTTCTCAATACAAGAAGGCCGGGAAGAAATGTCCCTAGAAAGTTGTATGGTACTTACTGATCACTCCCCGTCTCCAGCGGTATTTCGTAGATCCCAAGGAAGCAAAGCTAATGCGCTGGCACGCGGAGAGGAAGAAGCCCGGCGATGGAGATGATCCGAAGCTGAGACACGTCAAGGATGGGAGCCAGTGGAGAGCATTGAACAACTTCTATCAATATTTTAATGTGATGCAAGGAACATTGTGCTTGGCGCGTGTACCGATGGCATGAATCCGTTTGGCAACCAAAGCACCAACCATAGCACATGGCTCGTGTTCGTATGGGTGTACAACCTCCCCCTGGTTGTGCATAAAGGCGAAGTACATTCACATGAGCATGCTTATTCAAGGCCCAAAACAACCAGGAAATAATATTAATTTGTATCTGGGGCTACTTCAAGAGGAGTTAGACACTTTATGGAAAACACCGGCCAAGAGATGGGACGCCAGCAAAGGCGAGTATTTCTACATGAGAGCCGCGCTGATCACGATGGTGCATGATTATCTCGGTTACGGATATGTCGCAGGCCAGGTGTGCCATGGATATTGCGGATGCACGCGGTGCATGGATGATACGACGTCTTAGCAGCTAACGTCAAGGAAAGATGGCGGGTCTGGGAAAATCGTGTACATGGGGCATCGAAGATGGCTCTAACAGGACGACCCGTGGAGAAACCATGGAGATCTATTGAATGGTCATGCTGAGCATCGAGGATCTCCATGTAAGCTGAGCGGTGCCAAAATCAATGAGTTGTTGAAAAACTAGAAGGAGTGCCCCACGCGAGGAAAGATGATGAAAAAGGCGCCAGAGCTGCTGCTGAAGTTATGGAAGACGAGGTATGTGTTTTGGGACTTGTAGTAGTGGCACAAACTCGATACAACTCATTGCCTTGATCAAATGCACATATGTAAGAATGTCCTTGAGAGTTTGCTCGCGACACTGATGAACATGCCAGATAAGACCAAGGATGGGCCGAAGGCAAGAAAAGACTTGCAAGATTTGAAAATCAGGGAAGATCTGCACATGCCTCCCCGTAATCAATCAGACGAGACAGAGACGGAGACAGAGGCGCGGGACAAGAAGGGAAAGAAAATAAAGAAAGAGGATTATTGCCCCCCTTCTTGCTTCACCTTAAGTCAGGCTGAGATCGATTAATTCTTTAAGTGCCTTACCGGAGTAAAAGTTAGTTCCGGTTACTGTGGCAAGATAAGCAGATATCTAGACACGGACAAGAAAAGGTTCAGCGGGGTGAAGTCCCATGACTGTCATGTGATGATGACGCAGATACTACTTGTTGCCCTTAGAGGGATAATGGACAAGCACGTCCGTGACACACTTATTGGTCTCTGCAACTTTTTCGACATCATCTCTTGAAAGTCGATCAGTCTGAAGCAGCTCCGAAGGCTACATGAAGAGATCATTGTGATACTGAATGAGCTTGAGATATACTTCCCGCCCGCGTTCTTTGACGTGATGGTGCATCTGCCTATCCATATTGTGGACGACATAATAGACCTGGGGCCATCATTTCTGCACAACATGATGCCGTTTGAGAGGATGAATGGGATCATCAAAGGATTCGTTCATAACATGTCCCGTCCGGATGGAAGCATCACCTAGGGTTATCTGACACAAGAGTGCATCTCTTTATCCAAGAATTTTCTATATGGCATAGACCAGCCGCCTGATGTTACTGTTGGTTTGCTCGTTAACAAGCACAACGGGAGGCTCGAAGGAGAAGGTCACTCCAACGGTCGCAGGGAACTGCACGTGGCATACTCAGATCGACGCAGCGACTTTGACATAGCAAACTTGGTAGTGCTACAACACCTAGACGAGGTAGATCCTTTCATGGCACTACACAAAGAAATTATCGCAAAGAAGTATCGTGACCGAGGGGTATGCAGGACGGACGCCGAAGTTACTAGAGAGCACAACTCCACTTTCCTGCATTGGTTCAAAGAGCATATTATTGCTAATCCCCCGGAGGAGGGCTCTAAGGACAGATTGCTCATATACGCCTTAGCAGATGGCCCCTCGCCCGGCCTCCTAACCTATCAGGCATACGATATCAACGGATACACGTTCTACACGGAGGCCAAAGATATGGACAGTGATGATTAGAACTTAGGGGTGACGATGGAATGCATGACCGGCAGCGACAACGGCGCAACTGAAAGATTTTATGGAAGGGTCGAGGAGATCTGGGAGCTTGACTACTCTGGACTGCACAACACAATGATGTTCCGTGTCAGATGGGCTAAGAATGTCAAAAGAGAAAACCAGAATTTCACTACCATGACTATACCCGATGCCAAGAGCGCTACCGTGAACGCTATCGCAAAAAATGAGCCATGGGTACATGCTAAGCACGTGACACAATGCTTCCTCATAACCGACCTGCGCAATCCCAGCCGTGTTGTCGTGACGAGAGGCAAAAGGAACATCATTGGAATGGATGGAGTCACCAACGAGGAAGACTACGATCAGTACGACAACCCAATGAGGGAAGCTGATGATGATGATGAAGTATACATCAAAAGAAGAATCAATACTACATTACCTAAGAAAAATTGTACTCCATGGAAAAGGCAAAGTCACAATGAAGGGCTCAATTATTCTTCAACGAACAAGAAGGGAAAGAAGCTGACTCAAAAACAAAAACGTCAACACTGAGGAACCGTATGTTATCGGTCAAATGATGTAATACATATGTTCCTATTTTGTATACACACTTAGTTAACTGCTCTTGGAAAAAAAAGTGAGAGAAAATAAAGGAAAACAAATGGGAAAACTGTTACTGGTTATAGCAGCAGCGCGTTTTTCAGAAAAGAGCTACAACTAGTCAAGGTAGCAGTAGTGGTTTCTACACAAAACCGATATAGCTACCTCGAGTAGCTATAGCGTGTTTTGCCTAAACGCGCTACTACTATGCCCACTTAACCCCAAAAATCCCCACTCCTCTCTTCATCCCGCCTCTTTTCCCCCAAATCCCCACACTCTCTTTTCCCCCGTCGCGCCGCTGGAGCCCTCGGCGCACCTCCGCGCTTGCCCCCGACCCCGACCCCGGCGCTCGCCCACGGCCCCCGACCCTGATCTCGGCGCTCGCCCACGTCCCCGGCCCCGACTCCGGCCCCGGCTCTCGACCCCGACCCCGACCTCTCCCAACCTCGGTCGTCGTCGGGCATGCACCCTCTGTAAGCCCCCACCTCTCCTCCTCTCTCCGGTAGCTAGGTTTTTTGGTTAATTTAGTTAGGTTTTAGTTAGGGCAGATGGTTAATTAGGTTATATATGTAGACATGTGATGTTTTGGACATGTCATATTTGGAAATTTGGACATGTCATTTGGACATGATGATTATGTGCAGGGTAAATGATCCGAGTGGCCTATGTTGATTCATTTCCGTTCCGATGAATTTCACGCGCTCGATATGTCCATTTTTTAGAAAAGGTCATGCCGAAATTTTCCATGAATTTTGGCATGATTTGTGCTAGATAGTAGGCATATCGAGTGCTCGGAAAGGACATTCCGGCAAACATAGATTTCTTTTTTTATGTCATTTCTCATTTTTTTTCATAGTTTTAGAATTAAACGAGGAGACTTAATCATAGGAAACATGTCGAACAATGAAGAAACTGGGCCTTCTAACCAAGATGCAGACGAGATGGATTATGAGGGTGAACAAGAGTACCTCGACTATTTGACTGCTAAGAAAATGCAAAGTCAAGGTTTGCAGGTCGGCCTCGATGGTGGTACTAACGCCGACATCGACATCGACGGCGCCGGCATCGATGGCGGCGCTGAGACCTGCGGGGAAGGTACCGGCGAGGAAGATACCGGCGCCGATGCTGTTACCTAAAAGAAGAAGCAGAGGATACGAAAACCTGACAAACTAGGGATTGGACGACTGGTGATCACAAAGATGGCACCTGGCAAGTTTGAGCCATTAGAGCCGGAAGAACCTCGCAAGTGCTATGGGAACCAAGTAGGATGCATCCTACGGGAATGCGCGAGCATCAACGATGATGACTTAAGGAGTAAAGAACATTTGACGCAGTTGCTCTGGACGAAGTTGCACAAGAGATTCAAGTTCCCCGACCGGGATGATAACATAGAAGAACCGTGGGATGATCCGAAGATGAAAAAGATTAACAATCACGCCATGCTCAGCAATGATTTGGCCTCCTAGAAAGGGAGGGTGAAACGAGCTATTGAGGCTGAGGAACCCCTGTCCAAGATTCTGGAGGAAAATCCGACACTTACGGTAGAGGAGTTCGAAAAGTTCAAGGACACTTGGGCTACCGAGGCAGCCAAGTCTAAGGTTGCAAAATTCAAGAGCCTTCAGCAAAGGAACACAGGGAAGCATCGCTTCGGAAGTCGTGGCTATCTTGGTAAAAGGCCCATATGGGATAATGAGGACGCGGAACATGAAGCCGCGGGTATCCCAGACCCCTTCGCGAAGTTCACCAACCCCTTGGAGCGTGACTTCATTAGGGCCCGCTACAAGTGGGACAAGGAAAAGAAGGTTTTTTACATGGACCAGATCACGAGGAAATTGATTAGACTACTGGTAATTATTCTTTTACCACCTTACATTTAGCTCCAGATGTAGTCGACTACACATTCCTAAACGGTTCACGCTCCTTCTGAAGGAGAAGCAACGCCAGCTTGCAGCCGAAAGCCCTACTTCTCCGATGAGGCCCAAGTGGGACACCCCTCTCAACCGGGCCTTGAACGAACTTAAGGGACTCCCTTTGGGCCAGCGGCCGCAATATGGTCGTGTGCACGTCGCTGGAGACGGTGCCACGTGGAAGGTGTTTTACAACGAGGGCCCGGAGGCCAAGAAGCAGAAAAAGAAGTTTAGTCAGGCCGACATCGACGAGAAGGTGAAGCTTGCGATCGAGAAAAAAGCAGCCGAGGACACGAAAAAAACAGCCGAGGAGAAAAATGAGTTGCTACTCCAGGCAATCAATGCAGCTGTAACTACCTGCAGAAATGATTTCGCTACTAACATGGTTCCAGCTATCATCAGCTGGACGAACGAAAATCCAGACAAGACGGTACATGATTTCCCGTTGCCCAGTTTCGTCGGGAGAACCTCCGTGAACAACAACAACACCGCACCATCACTTGCTCACGCAACCGGGCCTCCTCTCGCAGTCGCTCCCGCTCATAGTAGCCCGTCCTCAGTCACTGGCGTGCTAGGTGTGCCTTTGTCTTTGGCTGAGCCTGACGCCATCATAGTCATTACATGTCACACCAACATAGAATATTTCATTTTCGTTGCCTTTCAGATGTTTTACGCCACAGACATGTGTTTGCAGGCCGAAGAAACCCCGTGCACCATACTCTACTTGATCAAAGGCCAGAAGGTGGACGTGGGAAAGGGGATGATAATGAACCCCTTGCAACCCACGTTCCACAACCACGCGATCCCCGCTGGGCACTTCAGAGTTAACTTGTCCAGTGTGAAATCAGGGCACGAGCATTTGCCTCCTCCAACAAAGCCTGTGGGAGAGGACGACGAGACCCCGCCGTGGATTGGAAACTGCAAGGGTTGGGTGTTGCTATGGCCGAAGAATCTTATTCGTCTGGAGTCGGCCGAGAGCACACCAATAACCACATATCAACAACCATGTGCGGAGACCACCACCTCGCCTACGCAATTACCAGCTCCTGTAGTGCTGGGTGAGAGCGGCGGACGACCTGATGAAGGGGGTGCAATAGTATTGGCTGATGTAATCGGTCCTGTAGAACATAGAATGGATGATGAGACGGAGGTCTACCCAATGGGTTTCCTCAATACAAATGCGTATGACTGTGACATAGATATGATGAGTCAACCATATGACGAATTAGGCTATCAGCATGCTAATGAGGATATGGATGATCTGCCCGGGCAGGAAGGTCGTAGCAGGGATTGCAAAAAGTCTCTCTTCATGAAATCCTCATAGGACACGCCTAAAGATGCCGCCTCAACACAGGCTCAACTAGCCGAGGGTCGTACAGTGCTTAGCCCGGGAACACTGGGCAGGGGTTAAGGAAGGGTCTCGAAGGTGTGCCCAAGAAAAAGGACATGAAGAGATCGGGGAAGATAGCTGCCTCCAAACAAGCCAGAGCACATAGCAGCCAGATGATGGATTCTGAAGAGCGTGTACCCGTGAAAGGTGCGGCCATGTTCCATCTCATGGGCGAGCCGATGCTACCGTAGAAACCGCTGGAGGCACTATCAGGGGATCTCAGGAGACTGCATGACCATGTGCCGTCGACTAAGAAAAGCCTACTAGCCTCGAAGGATCCAGGATATCCGACATACGCGGCTCGTGTGCCTGAGGGGAAGTGCTACGTCGACACACGACCCGCGAAGGTGTTCTTCCTGCGGTTTGACCATATCTTTGAGATGTTTCTGACAAGGCAACTCAATTTTACAATCGTCCGCCTTTTTGCGCTACATATGAGCTCCGTCATGAAGAGAGAAGAAGTCTCGCAAATCTATGTGGCGGATCCGTACTACATGCACGGGTCTTTTTTGAGTCTCGGCAACTTTGAGCGTGAAACTGCTAGGGACTACCTCCAAAACTTCATGGTACAGAATAAGGACCAGGAAATTGTCCTCCTGCCTTATCATCCAAAGTAAGTCAGTTCTGGACAACCCTTTTGTACATTTCAATCATTCCTTCTCGCTCATATGGAGAATAATTTGAGGTGTCTTTTCCCCGCAGCAACGGGCGCGCCGTCCTTATCGTTCTTTACCCGTGAGTCTCCCACGTCGTGTATTTCGACCCTTCCAGAGACTACGAGAAGAAGGACTACACCCACATAATGCATATTCTAGATGATGCTCTCCAAGGCTTCAGCATTAGAGGTAGCCACATGCAGATCAGGAAACAAAGAAACAAGAAGATGGGTTTTGCGCATAAAACTAACTTCTGCTCCATCCATGTCCCAAAACCAAGCAAGAAGGATGGATTCTACATCCTCCACCTCATGATTGAGTTCAACACGGATCACCAAAAGCTTCGAATGACAAGCATAAATGATGAACATATCCACAAGTGGCTAGAATCTCATGGAGAAGCGGATTATAAACTTAGAGATAACTTCTTTCGCATCCAAAGGGACATTGCGACGATCATCATGAAAGAAGTCGTCGATGAGAAGGGGATGTTCCACCACGACCCTATATCGCGAGCTGGCGTCCGAACTCGCACATGCATTCAACGTTAAGACCTCACGCCGTTCAAGAAGCTAGGGTTCATCCTCGATGATATGGAAGGATGGAACTTCTAGTGATTTATGATGCCGATGATGATGATATGTGTCGGTTGAACTTGTATACTTTCTGTAGCGATGAAACTTTGTGATGTCCATGGTCCCTGCCGAACTTGTGTAACACTACTTTGTTTGCTTGGGTATGATGACCTGCATACCTCTAGTTAATTAGTTTGTGTATTGTATGTTGCAGCTAGTTGCTAATTACCATTTATTTTTCATGTTGCTCTAATATATTTTGTTGCATATGATTGTACATCCTCTTGATGAACATGCATCTCTAACAGGTACCTAGTTTCTTGATGGCGAGATGGCGGTGCTATGTCGTGTACAAAGGGAAGGTTCCAGGGGTGTACAACGAGTGGCCTGAGTGTCAGGCGCAAGTGAATGGGGTCTCGGGCGCTAGCCATAAAGGCTTCAAAACCAGACAAGAAGCTGAAGCCAGTTACTTGAGGTTCACACTAGCGCGAGGGAGGACTCGTAACCGCCTCCTCATGTACTGCATAGTTCCGCTCTCACTCATAGTGATAGCTCTTCTCGCGTGTACCATTGTTTAGATGGATGACGTTGTAGTTGCAAGTATTCGAGACTTGCATGTATCGCTATTTTTGAGATGATGACAGGATACCACTTTGTGTTGGATGATGAGACTATTTGTATGTATATGCTATGATTACATTTGTGGTCTCGCAGCCATTTGTATGTGTATCATGATGACATTTGTATCTGCTAAATATTCTTGTATAAAGCTTGTTCAAATACAAAACAAATATGCAGTAAAAAACAAAAACTACTAAAATTAGCAGTAGCGAGTGGAGAAAAGTTAGCAGCAGCGCCACAGTAGCAGTAGCGCGTCCAGGCAAAGCACGCTAGAGCTATTAGCAGTAGAGAGCTTCCACGAAGCACTCTGCTGCTACACTTGTATAGCAATAGCGCGGGTGTGCACGCGCTACTACTGCAGGTTAGCTGTAGCGCCTTATTAGTAGCGCCAGTCTCCGCGCTACTGATATACCTAGAACCCGTGTTGCTGCTAGCCTTTTCCCTAGTAGTGTATAGAGATGGAATATGTGGGAGGTACTAGTAAACAGTTGTGGTTAGTAAGAATATTGGTGTTAAGGTTTGTGATTCCTGAAGCATGCACGTATAGTCTCTCATTATGCTATGAAGTTGGAGCATGATTTATTATTGATTGTCTTCCTTATGAGTGGCGGTCGGGGACGAGCGATGGTCTTTTCCTACCAATCTATCGCCCTAGGGGCATGCGTAGTAGTACTTTGCTTCAAGGGCTAATAAACTTTTGCAATAAGTATATGACTTCTTTATGACTAATGTGAGTCCATGGATTATACACACTCTTACCTTCCACAATTTGCTAGCCTCTACGGTATCGTGCATTGCCCTTTCTCACCTCGAGAGTCGGTGCAAACTTCACAGGTGCATCCAAACCCCGTGATATGATACGCTCTATCACACATAAGCCTTATTATATCTTCCTCAAAACAGCCACCATACCTACCTATTATGGCCTTTCCATAGCCATTCCGAGATATATTGCCATGCAACTTCCACCGCTTCCGTTTTGATGACCTGAGCATTCACTGTCATATTGCTTTGCATGATCGTAAGATAGCTAGCATGATACTTCCATGGCTTGTTCGTTTTTTGATATCGTTGTTATGCTAGATCATTGCACATCCTGGTACATTGCCAGAGGCATTCATATAGAGTCATAGTTTTGTTATAGGTATCGAGTTGTAATATCGAGTTATAAGTAAATAGAAGTACGATGATCATCATTATTAATTTTTAGAGCATTTCCCCAGTGAGGAAAGGATGATGGAGACTATGATACCCCCACAAGTCCAGGTGAGACTCCGGACAATGAGAGAAAAAATATATAAGAAAAAAAGGAAAAAAGGAAAAGAAAGAAAAAAAATGAAAAATGAAATAAAGAGAGAAGGGTCATGCAAAGTTCCACACTTGTGCTTCAAAGTAGAACCATGTTTTTTTAGGGAAGTAGCACCATGTTTTTCATATGGAGAGTATCCTATGTTGTCACTTTCATATACTAGTGGGAATTTTTCATTATAGGATTAGATGCACACCCACTTAGTTTCATATTGAGCTTTCATACACTTATAGCTCTTAGTGCATTTGTTGCATGGCAATCCCTACTCCTCACTTTGATATCGATTGATGGGCATCACCATAGCTCGTTGGTTAGCCGCGTCGATGTGAGACTTTCTTACTTTTTTGTCTTCTCTATATTTACCCCTATCATAATACTCTATTCCACCCATAGTGCTATATCCATGGCTTGCGCTCATGTATTGTGTGAGGGTTGAAAAAGCTGAAGCGCGTTAAAAAGTATGAACCAATTGCTTGGCTTGTCATCGAGATTGTGCATGATAAATACTTTGTGTCAAGAAGACAGAGCATTACAAGACTATATGATTTTGTAGGGATAGCTTTCTTTAGTGTTGATATTTTGAAAGACATGATTGTTTGTTGGGATGCCTGAGTATTGATGTCTTTATATCAAATTATAGACCATTGCTTTGAATCACTCGTGTCTTAATATTCACGCCATGATTAGATATATGATCAAGTTTATGCTAGGTAGCATTCCACATCGAAAATTATCTTTTTATCATTTACCTACTCGAGGACGAGCAGGAATTAAGCTTGGGGATGCTGAAACATTTCTGTCATATCTGTAATTTTTGATTGTTTCATGCCATTATTATACAACTTTTACATATTTTTGGCAATAATTTATATGATTTATTGGACTAACCTATCGATCCAGTGCCTAGTGCCAGTTCCTGTTTGTTGCATGTTTTTTGTTTCACAAAAAATCCATATCAAACAAAGTCCGAACGCGTCAAAAATTTATGGAGAATTATTTTGGAATATATATGATTTTTGGGAGGTGGAATCAACGCAAACGGGGGCCCACGGTGCCCACAACCCACTAGGGCGCGCCTGGGGGTGCGAAGCGCGCCCAGGTATCTTGTGCCCTCCTCGAAGGTATGTTGGTGCCCTTCTTCTGGCGCAAGAAAGATAATTTATGGAAAAAATCGTGTAAAAATTTCAGCGCAATTGGAGTTACGGATCTCCAGGAATTTAAGAAACCGTGAAGGGCCAGATCTAGGGAACGCGAAACAGAAGAGAACAGAGAGGGAGATCCAATCTCGAAGGGGCTCCCGCCCCTCCACCACCATGGAGACCATGGACCAGAGGGGGAACTCTCCTCCCATCTAGGGAGGAGGCACAGGAAGAAGAAGAAGGAGGGGGGCTCTCTCCCCTCTCTCCTGGTGGCGCCGAAGTGCCGTCGGGGCAAGGATCATGACGGTGATCTACATCAACAATCTTGCTACCGTAAACACCAACTTTCTCCCCCTCTATGAAGCGGTGTAACACCTCTTCTCCCTGTTGTGATCTCTCATTAAACATGGTGCTCAACCCCATATATTATTTCCCAGTGATCTATGGTTATCCTATGATGTTGGAGTAGATCCGTTTTGTCCTATGGGTTAATCGTGGTCTTGGTTGGTATGATTGTATATTTTATTTATGGTGCTATCATATGGTGCCATCCGTCTCGCGCAAACGTGAGGGGTCCTCGCTGTAGGGTGTTGCAATACCACTACTAGGGAAATGCTTATACACAGGAGCTCACCAGTAGCACTTTTACAAAAGAAGCGCTGCTGCTAAATAGCAGTAGCGCTTGGGCAGTACGAGCGCTGCTAATATGAGCATAGCAGTGGCGCTGAAGCTAGAAAATGCGCTACTACTAAAACTAGCAGACCGTTCCAGGTATGCTAGGGATACTAGTAGCACTCATGCGTATAAAGCGCTACTACTATTGATCTTAGCAATAGCGCTTTTCCCCTGACCAGCGCTACTGATAAATTCAGTCCCCTCCTAATAAGACCAAAGTTTAGTCCCACCTCGCTTCGCCAATAGAATTTTTACCACCTTAAATATGGTGCTTCTCAAACCATCACAACCACTTGGTCTTCATTGAACTCCATGTGTAGGATCTGTGGCCGCAATAGGAATCTTCGCCGGTTCTTAAACCAGAGAAGATTCCTATTGACAATTTAGATTCTACACAAAAATATCATTGATGACCAATGTATTTTCAAATTTCTACATGCTTGGCGTTAGCAGTAGCGCGCTTTAAAAGAGAGTGCTACTGCTATAGATTTTAGCAGTAGCGCATTTTTACAGAGAGCGCTACTGCTATAGATTTTAGCAGTAGCGCTTTTTACGGACAAGCGCTACCACTAAGGGCCCTTATCCAAACTAGCCCACGTGCGTCGTCCTCTCACTCTCCCCCTCACATTCTCTCATCGCCTCTGTCGCCGCCGTCGCCATCCTCCTCCTCCCCCTCCTCCTCCTCACACTCTCTCATCGCCTCTGTAGCCTCCGTCGTCGTGGCCGCCGTCGTCGTCCTCCCTCCGTCCCTCCTCCTCTGTCGTCGTCATCCTCCTGCCCCCAAGGTCCCTCCCTCCTCCTCCCCCTCCTCCTCCCTCTCTGGCGGCCCCCTCCTCCTCCTCCCCCTCCAGCTCTCTCCTCCTCCCCCTCAAATTTGAATAAGTAATTTGAATAGAATAAAATATGAAATTGAAAAGAATAAGTAAATGTAGGTCTCTTGAATAAAATAGGAAATTTTTAGAAAATTTGAATAAGTAAATTTGAATAGAATAAAATATATGAAATTGAAAAGAATAATTAAATGTAGGTATTTTGAATAGAATAGGAAATTTTTAGTAAATGTAGGTTTTTATTTATATTTTGATTTAGGGTTTTCACTAAGTCCTAAGATGACGATAATAATGTTTTTGTTTATATTTTGTTTTTGCAAAAATCATGGAGCCCCTGCATCATCCCCGCCGTCGTCCTCGTCACCGACCCCCTCCGACCTCGATCGAGGTGAGACCAACCTCCCCATGTTGTTAATTTAATTTAGGTATTTTAGGTGTTTAATCTTAGAAAAATGTAGTATGAACCCTAGTTACGATCGAATCATGTTCAAAATGTAGGTTTTTAATTAGGTGTAGTTAATAGAATTTAGGTGTTTTAGGTGTATGTAGATATATAAATATATATCTTGTGTTGCTCAAATAGGATATGTGCTTGCCCAAGTGGCCGGCCATGTTTGCAGGTTACATCTTCGAGTGGCCTATGTTTTGCCGTAGTGTTGATTAATTTCTGTTTCGGCAAATTTCAGGCGCTCGATATGTCCTTTTTTAGCAAAGGTCATGCTGGATTTTTCCATGAATTCTGGCAAGACTTGTGCTAGAATATGTAGGAAATATAGAGTGGACTTGATTTTCTAGAAAAATAATTAAACAACATTTCGGGTTGACTTTATGTCTGTCGAGGCTCCATCACCGACGGTCGAAAAATCAGTGAGGAAGTGTATCCAACGTATACGAGAGAGGACGAGGAATCCCGACTATTGTAGTGGGGTCCTTTCTCCTTCTTCTCGGGATGCTAGACCTTTGTTATGCACTAGGGGAAGGAGGAGGAACGACCATCACCGATAGTTGCAAACGCCAGAGAGGAATCAGTGAGTGAGAGTCTCCACCATATATGAGAGGACGAAAAATCCGGCTGTTGTTGTGGGGGTCGCTTCTCCTTTGTTCCCATGTGCTAGACATTTTGGTGTAATGCACTCGGGGACGAAAGGAGGAGTGATCATCACCAACGGTCAAATGTATACACCACATGAGCTGAGAGTTTTCAAGAAAAAGACTCGATAGACCGATAGTCAACACGTGATGAATAATAATGATCTAATTTAGTTTTTGTAGTAAATATAATGAATTGTACAAGTTTAATATTTGAATTATGAACCTAGGAAATGTCGTTATCGGACGATGAAAGTCTCCCGGGGGAGTCTGACTGGTGCAACGACGACCGGGTCTGTGCCACAGGCCTCACCTGGACGAAGGTCGGCAATTCAACATTAAGCTCCAGGAGACCTTCGATGTTGAAATGGTACGCAACGACAACAAGTGTTTTTTCATAATTAAGCATGACTTCAACTATTTCAACGTGTAGTTTTCATCTTTTACAATTCGAGTAGCTTATCCCAAGCCATGCAAGACGCTATGTCTTGGAGAGGATGGATTTTTGAAGGCCATGAAAATTTCGAAAAAGAAAATTCACCTAAGGACCCATCATGGTATGGATTTTGAAGTAAATTTGTACAATTCTGAGAGCGTAACCCATTTTGGTTGCAAAAATTGGGAAGCACTTTGCAAGATGTATGGTTTTTATGAGGGTATGCTTGTCACCATGGATCTTGGTGATCCTGACATTGACCAAGACTATATGGACATTTGGGTCCTTGTTGACATGCTTCCAATTCTACCGCTATGTGAGTTTCTCAAACATAGTTTTAACTAATTTATTTTGTTTATTTCAAAATAGTTGACAACTTATTTTCATTGACAACTTATTTTCATTCTTCAAATAATGTGCGGAAGATTGTAGACAGAACCTACTACATCGATGGATCAGAATTAATCTATCAGGAGAAAAATCATCTGATCGCATTTTGTACTGATCTTGAGAATTACAATATCTATTATCAAACTCCTCCACATTATGGTCAATACGTGCCACTAGTGCACGTGTTAAACTATGGTAACATCCATGGAGATATCATGGTAAGATTTTTTACTATTACGACATCCGTGCATGTTTTGCATAAATTCTTCTAAAACTGAACTACATTGCTAACTATGAAGTTATTACTATGTTTTTCAACAGAACATCCCGAAGGATTGTGTGCCTCATCTGATGTTTCAGAATGGTCGCCATGATGTTTTGAACATACTGCCAGGTCATCCTACGAATCACACATGTCCATATCGGATTTCTAAAACCAATGAAGACCTGAAAATCAAAGAATGGAAAAAATGTATGGACAGTCGTAAGGAGGTACTTGGAAGCAACATTGTGCCAAAGGCAAGAATTGGACACGGGATAATCTCCATTATCCATAATGGAGAGTCAAGGCCTATCTTGTTTTATGTTATTTTACCTAAGAGAAGGTAGTAGGTCCTAGCTAATACTCATGATCATGTGCTAAGAACAACTATGTAGGATTGGTTAGATGACTATGATGATGATGTGGTATCGAGTAGAAGTTGTACATGATGATGAGTATGACTTGTTATTATGATACCAATGATGAGTTATTTGTTATTATGATCGATTATGCATGATGCTAAGTTGTTATATGAGCACGATGAGTTATTATATATATATATATCAGTAGGTGAAATGAACATGGATTAGATTCAAGTGGAGGCAACATGTGGTGCACATCGAAAGTACTACTAATCCAAACTAGATCAAGTTTGGATTAGAGTAGTACTTTCGATATGCACCACATGTTGCCTCCACTTGAATATGCTCCACGTTCATTTCACCCACTATTATATATAATAACTAATCATGGTCATAAAATCATATGATGAAAGTACTATATATAAAAACACAACGAAAATAAGCTGTATTTTTAAAAATACAGGAAAAGTTAGCAGCATCGCTTTTCATAAGAAACGCTACTGCTACTTACTACTATCAGTAGCGCTTTCCCAATGAAAGCGCTATTGCTAACTAGGTATAGCAGTAGCGCTCCCTTTCAAGCACTACTGCTACTACTTAGCTGTAGGGCCTTAGTGGTAGCGCTCGTACAAGCGCTACTACTAGGGTTTTCCCTAGTAGTGTACGTTCATGATTCACTTATGGTGGGTTGCAAGAGTGACAGAAGCTTAAACCTGAGTAGGTGGGTTATTGCGCATGGGATAAAGAGGACTTGATACTTAATGCTATGGTTGGGTTTCACGACCTTAATGATCTTTAGTAGTTGCGGATGCTTGCTAGGGGTCCAATCATAAGTGCATATGATCCAAGTAGAGAAAGTATGTTAGCTCATGCCTCTCCCTCATGTAGAATTGCAAGAATGATTACCGGTACTTGTTATCGGTTGCCTAGGGACAAATGACTTTCTTATTGACAAAAGCTATCCACTTTTATCACCTTGCAATTTATTCATAGTTTTATTCTCGCAAAGTACTCGTAGTTTTATTCTTGCAAAATAGTTTCATACTTGTTCTAGGTAAAGAAAACGTCAAGTGTGCATAGAGTTGTATCGGTGGTCGATAGAACTTGAGGGAATATTTGTTCTACCTTTAGCTCCTCGTTGGGTTCGACACTCTTATTTATCGAACAAGGCTACAAACGATCCCCTATACTTGCGGGTTATCACACTGGTACGCGTCGGTGCTATACAAACGGTTTTTAACCCCTTTCCACGACGGTGTTCGGAACCGTCGCCAAGTGAGTGACGGCGATAGGGGGGTCCTTCCCACATGACCCAAAAACCATCAGGGATATTCCCTCCTGGCACACACGCTTGGCAAAAGGAGGTCATGTGCGGCCGGCGAGCGCTCAAATATGGAAATACGTACAGTAGAGCTAAAAAATACAATTATACAATCAAAATTGTTTCCGGTCGCAAGTACATCCCACAAATTCAGTCCCCGCTAAACTTTTCCATTCATATATACGTCGCACGCAGTCGCTCGAAGGAAAACGTTTCCGTTCACAGGTACATCACACACAATTTTCCCCGTTAAATCATTTGTGATAGCGTTGCCATTGCACACGATATTAACAATTTTATCGTTTGGTGTTATTGAATGCATCACACACGGTGCGTAGAAGAAACTGTGTGGCAAAGGTTGTCCATCACACACAGTTTTTATGTGGTAAACGTTTGCACAAGGTGGCCTAATGCAAACAATTTGCAAGAGGATGTCGTGTGTGCAGTGGAGATTGATCGCACACATAGGGATCCTAGAAACGTTTCTGATCTCCACGTCTATCGTAGACATTTTGCTTTCGCAAATCGTGTGCAGTGTGATCCCTAATTAATTCCCAATTAATCCCTAATTTAAAAATCACATGTTTTGAATTTGAAAGTAGGCAATCACTTATTTCATATCCAATCATGTTTATTACAAATATAGGTTCAACCACAAATGCATAATTCGATGCATAGGTACATATACTGAAGAACTACAGAAGCACCAAGTAAAGAATGATTAACCACAGTTGTACTAATTAAAGACTATAAATAGAGAGGCGAAAGACATTCTGGTCGCTGGAGAAGGTGAAGCGGAATGCCTATATTGTGCCCTCCTCCATGCGTAATGCGCGTAGGAATCTAGGCCAACCCCTTGTGATGGCTGCCCGTCCATCCTTCACTGTCTTCATTACGACTTCTTGATGCTCATTGTAGTGTGGATGAAATACTTTAACCTTCATTGTGTGTCTACCAATCATGTACTTTGCGAGCTAATCTTGAGTGAACTGCTTCAGGAACCACTGCGGACGAAAAAGATTCAGACATTGTTGTCTAACAACTCATTATGGGCAGTAAAAAGAGAAGATTGCAGAGTTTGTAGTTACCATCCTACATCTCACTGTTGTGTTGGATAGAGCGTAAACAAACAATTTTCTTGCCACCATTAGTATCTTTTTGCTAATAATCCTTATCAGTTTCCTCACTTGATGCTTGTTCATGAATATCTCATTGCCCCATACGCAAAAAGGGTCGATGCGTGGATCCTTTCCAAGGGCATATGTACCTACAAGCAACAAGTCAATATTAGAAGCTAAGAAGTGTCCAGGTCTGGATCTATATGCACTACATTATGGAACGACGGGGGGAGTACAAGCCAAGGGATGAAGCTAACCTCGGTGGAGAACGGTGGCCACTCCCGTTGTTGTCCTGCATAAGTAGTGGAAAGGCATGATAAGTACAACAACCTTAAAATCAAGCAAATATAGCAAAGATAAACAACATCATCTCCAAATGATAGCTTGAATGTGTTGGTTTTAGCATGCTGTTAAAGCAGATATAAAATGGAAGGTAATGTTACCGACAACAGGCTTAACAACCATCAAATGTTGCAATTCAAACTGGTATTGTTGAAAATGAATAAAACGTAGGTAATGCTTAAACATCACACTGGATAAATGTGTAAAACTGAAATAAAGGGCATGTGTTAACTACACCAGGAATAACTGGAACCAAATATAGCCGTTCAAACTGGTATTGATGTAGTTGAGCGGCACAGTTCCGACTTGCACATATTGAACAACACATTTTGAATGACTGAAATAAACAAGGCATAAATGACCAGTATAACAACCAAACATAGCCACTGAAAACTGGACAGAGTCTCACTGCAACCAACCTGACAAGCAAATACAGATAAATAGGGCATATGCTTGAAAACTGGACAAATGCTCACTGCAACCAACCTAACAAGCAGATACAGATAAACAAGGCATCTGCTTGATAACTGGACAAATGCTAAAAAAGCAACCTAACAACCAAATATAGATAAACAAGGCATCTGCTTGATAACTGGACAAATGCTCACTGCAACCAAACTAACAACCAAATACATATAAACAAGGTATCTGCTCGATAACTGAAAAAATGCTCACTCCAACCAACCTAACAACCAAATACAGATAAACAAGGCATCTACTCACTATAAACAACCAAATATAGCCATTCGTGAAACTGAAGTGGACAATTCATACTTAAACATCACATAGCCCCATTAAACAATACATTTCTGCATAACTGAAATAATTAAATACGGCACAGTTTAAGCACCACACCACAAATGCTACTACAACAAAGGGTACGGGTTGGCAAGCTAGAAAAGGTAAGATTTTCTGATAGAATGTTGCCTCACATTTCATGGACGGGATCCTTCTAGTTGGAAGAGCACAGACCCATGGTGCGCTCTTTGATGTCACAGATGGGTTGTTTCACCTTGGAAGAACCTTTGTGGGTGCCCTCCTCGTGGTCGTGGTCGATGAGATCTGACTTGGCAATTGAGGATCCCAAGCCACCGTCGTAGAACGTGTCCCTCAGAAATGACAAAATGGGCTCGATGGCATATAAAGCTCGCAAATCCTTCACCGCTTGGCGGAGGAGATCAGTGGCAGGGCCGTCGAAGAGATCGATGGCGGTTGAACCAGAGGGGTTGGGGATGGACCACTTAACCTGTGACATGGCCCACGTGAAGCCGTCGCTGTGGACGAGCTTGATGTCGGAGCCGGCTTTCCCGAGATACAGTAATACGCTAGCCCGCTGACATGAAGCCTTCGGCATGGAAACATAGTCAACGTCTTCGCCGCCTTCCACGGTGACCTGTTGCTCCGGGATCGATAGGTCGGGGCGAACAGCGGCCACCTCGCCAACGTCCGCCGGAGAGGCCATGATAAACCTCTTCTTGGACGAACGCTCCTCGGGCTCCCGGGGTACGTGGCCGAACTTAGGCTGCGACATTCTGGAGCAGGGGATGTGGATTTGGCGAGGAGGGACACCGCAGGCCTCATCTAAAAACTCACAGGGAGTGGGGCGACGATATTAGAATCGCTAGGTAACCTGAACTTTATTATCTAAGCTAGGAGGAAAGGGCAGACCGACAGGGGTTGGCGGCGGCGGCCACGAGCTAGGGTTCGAGGGGGGGAGGGACGAGTGGGGGACTGTGGAGGGGAGGTGTTTGAGGATACGCCGCGACTACTGAAAATTTTAGTAATGGTGGGTGGAGATGGTGGTGGACGAGGGAGGGCGACGGTTCAAATGCCTCGGCTACTGCAATTTTACTATAAGGTTGGTGCTGGAGGAGTGTGGGCGATGGTTGAAGTACGACAGCTTCTAAAATTTGGTTAAAGGAATTGATGCGGGGCGGGAGTGCCCAAGATCGTGCATGGTCCAATAACAATATGCGTTTATGATAATAACGAAAAGTGGCGTGAAACCGCCGATTTTTGCAATGCTCAAGGCGGGTAGTTTGTTTTTATATTTCTAGCTAGCTAGTCTATCGCACACGGTTCATCCTAATTTCCAAATAAACTTACCCGCCTTTAGCTTGCACAGGTGGTGGTTTTACAATGCACTTGCATCGCAGACAGTTAAGCCAGTACCTCCACCCTTTGCTCGCGCTTGCACGGTCATGGTGATTTTACAGCGCACTTGCATCGCACACGGTTGAGCCAGTACCTGATACGTCTCCGTCGTATCTACTTTTCCAAACACTTTTGCCCTTGTTTTGGAGTCTAACTTGTATTATTTGAATAGAACTAACCCGGACTGACGCTGTTTTCAGTAGAATTACCATGGTGTTGTTTTATGTGCAGAAAACAAATATTCTTGGAATGACCTGAAACTCCACGGAACATCTTAGAAAAAAAAAATCCTCGCCAAAGATGAAGACCAGGGGGCCCACACCCTTCTCATGAGGGTGGGGGGCGCGCCCCCCTAGGGCGCGCCCCCCTACCTTGTGGGCCCCCTGGAAACCCTCCGACGCCAACTCCAACTCTATATATTTGCTTTCGGAGAGAAAAAAATAAGAGAGAAGAAATCATCGCGTTTTATGATATGGAGCCGCCGCCAAGCCCTAAAACCTCTCGGGAGGGCTGATCTGGAGTCCGTTCGGGGCTCCGGAGAGGGGGATTCGTCCCCATCGTCATCATCAACCATCCTCCATCACCAATTTCATGATGCTCACCATCGTGCATGAGTAATTGCATCATAGGCTTGCTGGACGGTGATGGGTTGGATGAGATTTATCATGTAATCAAGTTAGTTTTGTTAGGGTTTGATCCCTAGTATCCATTATGTTCTAAGATTGATGTTGCTATGACTTTGCTATGCTTAATGCTTGTCACTAGGGCCCGAGTGTCATGATTTCAGATCTGAACCTATTATCTTTTCATCAATATATGAGAGTTCTAGATCCTATCTTGCAAGTCTATAGTCACCTACTATGTGTTATGATCCGGCAACCCCGAAGTGACAATAATCGGGACCACTCCCGGTGATGACCATAGTTTGAGGAGTTCGTGTATTCACTATGTGCTAATGCTTTGTTCCGGTTCTCTATTAAAAGGAGGCCTTAATATCCCTTAGTTTCCAATAGGACCCCGCTGCCACGGGAGGGTAGGACAAAAGATGTCATGCAAGTTCTTTTCCATAAGCACGTATGACTATATACGGAATACATGCCTACATTACATTGATGAATTGGAGCTAGTTCTGTGTCACCCTATTTTATGACTGTTACATGATAAACCGCATCCGGCATAATTATCCATCACTGATCCGGTGCCTACGAGTTTTCCATATACTGGTTTACGCTTATTTACTTTCCCGCTGCTACTGTTACAATCACTACAAAATACCAAAAACATTATTTTTGCTGTCTTTACTTTTGTTGCCGCTACCACCACTATCATATTACTTTGCTACTAAACACTTTGCTGCAGATACTAAGTTTCCAGGTGTGGTTGAATTGACAACTTAGCTGCTAATACTTGAGAATATTCTTTGGCTCCCCTTGTGTCGAATCAATAAATTTGGGTTGAATACTCTACCCTCGAAAGTTGTTGCGATCCCCTATACTCGTGGGTTATCAAGACTAATTTCTGGCGCCGTTGCCGGGGAGCATAGCTCTATTCTTTGAGTCACTTGGGATTTATATCTGCTGGACACTATGAAGAACTTGAGAGATCCAAAAACCAAGATCTATCCCTCAACTACGAGGGGAGGTAAGGAACTGCCATCTAGCTTTGCACTTGATTCACCTTCTGTTATGAGTATGTTTGCGACACCTACACTTGCTTCTGCTATTCGTTTTGATATGTCGCATGTTATTGATGATGCCACTTCTGCTATGCATGATACTTATGATGAAACTGCTTCTATGCCTGATACTACTGTGCCCCTTAGTGAATTTCTTGATGAACAAATTGCTAGGGCTAGAGATAGAGAAATTTTTGAATCTGAATACGATGATGGTAGTGATGATGAAAATATGTCTGTTATTCATGAGGGTTATCTTTTTGATGCGGAATCTTCTGCCGCTATTTTTGCTTGCAGAGATAGATATGAGCTTAAGAGGTTATTAATTAAATGGAACAAAGAATCACTTAGAGATAGAATGAAACCCGACCCTGATTTTGCTACTTCACCTATTTGTGTTCCTGATAAGGATTATGAATTCTCTGTTGATCCTGATATAATTACTTTGGTTGAATCTGATCCGTTTTATGGCTATGAATCTGAAACTGTTGTGGCACATCTTACTAAATTAAATGATATAGCTGCCCTGTTCACTAATGATGAGAGATCACTTACTTTTATATACTCAAAATATTTCCGTTCTCATTAAAGGGTGATGCTAAGACATGGTTTAATTCTCTTGATCCTGGTTGTGTGCATAGTCCCCAGGATATGATTTATTACTTCTCTGCTAAATATTTCCCTGCTCATAAGAAACAAGCTGCTTTGAGGGAAATATACAACTTCGTGCAAATTAAAGAAGAGAGTCTCCCACAAGCTTGGGGGAGGCTTCTCAAGTTACTTAATGCTTTGCCTGATCATCCTCTTAAGAAACCTGAAATACTTGGTATCTTTTATAATGGACTAACCGATGCTTCCAGAGATTACCTGGATAGTTGTGCTGGTTCTCTTTTCAGGGAAAGAACACCAGATGAAGCTGAAATTCTATTGAATAATATGTTGACAAATGAAAATAATTGGGCACCTCCTGAGCCAGCTCCTGAGCCATCTCCTGCTGCAATTACTGAACCTATTTTTAAACCAACTCTGAAGAAGAGAGGTGTTTTATTTCTCGGTCCCGAAGATTTGCAAGAGGCAAAGAAATCTATGAAAGAAAAAGGTATTAAAGCTGAAGACGTTAATAATTTACCTCCTATTGAAGAAATACATGGTCTTAATATACCGCCTGTTGAAGAAACATATGATCTTGATTATTTGTTTACTGAAGAACCTCCTGATCCCGATATCCCGACACAGGTAGTAAAGGTAAATTCTCTCTATAGATTTGATGAAGGTGATATCCCTCACTATAAGCCTGCTAGGCAATGCTTTGATGAGTTTGATAATTTTATTGTCAAACAAGAAAATTTCAATGCTTATTTTGGTAGACAATTGAAATATGATTCCGATATGCTTAAATACTTGGGTGATTATATGGCTGATATTAAAGGTGAACTTAAACTTGTTAGCAAACATGCTTCTGTGGTTAGAACTCAAGTAGAAAAAGTACTTAAGGCTCAAAAAGAAGTGCTTGATGAAATGAATAGTAAGAAAAATGATTATGCTGTTAGAGTGGCTACTAGAACTGGTAGAATGACTCAGGAACCTTTGTATCCTGAAGGCCACCCTAAGAGAATCGAGCAAGGTTCTCAAAGAAATAATATTGATGTTCCTAGTTCTTCTAAAAAGAAGAAGACGAAAAATGATAGAGCTGTGCAAACTTCTAGTGAACCTATTGCTGAACCACCTGATAATCCAAATGATATATCTATGTCTGATGCTGAAACACAATCTGGTAATGAACAAGAACATAGTAAAAATATCAATAATGATGTTCATGATGATGCTCAACCTAGTAATGACAATGATGTAGAAATTGAAACTCTTGTTGATCTTGATAACCCACAATCAAAGAATCAACGTTATGATAAAAGAGACTTTGTTGCTAGGAAACATGGTAAAGAAAGGGAACCTTGGGTTCAGAAACCCATGCCTTTTCCTCCAAAACCATCCAAGAAAAAGGATGATGAGCATTTTGAGCGCTTTGCTAAAATGATTAGGCCTATCTTTTTGTGTATGAGATTAACTGATGTGCTCAAAACAAATCCTTATGCTAAATATATGAAGGATATCATTACTAATAAAAGAAAGATACCGGAAGCTGAAAATTCCACCATGCTTGCTAATTATACTTTTAAGGGTGGAATACCAAAGAAACTTGGAGATCCCGGAGTACCTACTATACCTTGCTCCATTAAAAGAAATTATATTAAAACTGCTTTATGTGATCTTGGAGCCGGTGTTAGTGTTATGCCTCTCTGTTTATATCGTAGACTTGACTTGAATAAGCTGACACCTACTGAAATATCTTTGCAAATGGCTGATAAATCAACTGCTATACCTGTCGGTATCTGTGAGGATGTGCCTATTGTGGTTGCAAATGTTACTATTTTAACGGACTTTGTTATTCTTGATATTCCCGAGAATCATAGTATGTCTATTATTCTTGGAAGACCTTTTATTAATACTGCAGGGGCTGTTATTGATTGCAACAAATGCAATGTCACTTTTCATGTTAATGGTAATGAGCATACGGTACACTTCCTGAGGAAACAACCTCAAGTTCATAGTATCAACAATATTGGAAAAATTCCATCAATTATATTTGGAGGTTTTGAATTTCCTCTTCCTACTGTCAAGAAGAAATATGATATACTTATTATAGGGGATGTGCATATCCCCATTGAGGTAACTTAGTGTTATTCGAAATTTCTCCGGTTTCATGATTATCGGAATGAGTTTGTTAACAAGACTTGATCAACCTGGTTAGTGGATTCTTTTTGATGAGCATGAGATGGATGAAACTAGGAGCACAAACTTCTGTACCCCACTTTTACTTTCTGTTAATTAGTAGAAATAAAGTAAAAATAGTATTTTTCTATTTGTTTCCTGACTTATCCGTGCAATATAAAAATATCCCGAAAATAAAAGTCCTTAGAATGACATGCCAATTTAATATGATTTTTTCGGGAATATTTGAGAATTTACCCTGCAAAAATTACCGCGGTAGGAGCTGCCAACTGGCCACGAGGGTGGTGGGTGCGCCCCCCTATAGGGCGTGTCCCCCCTGCCTCGTGGGCCCACGGTGGCCCTCCTCCACTTATCCCAGCACCCATCTTCTTCCTCTATCTCACACAAACCCGAAAAACCAACTCAAGCACGAGTTCCAGCCACTTTTGCTGTGATTTTCGATCTCCTTGCTCAAAGCACCTCTCGCAAAACTGCTTGGGGAGATTGTTCCTTGGTATGTGACTCCTCCATTGGTCCAATTAGTTTTTGTTCTAGTGCTTTATTCTTTGCAAATTTGTGCTGCATAGGTGACCATGTTCTTGAGCTTGCATGTCAAATTTATATGGTTCCAAGTAGTTCTAATGCTTGATATAGGCTCTAGGCACTTGTAGGAGTAGTTGCTATCAATATTATTGAGTTTGTTTACTTTTATTTTGAAGTTACTAAAAATTTCAGACTGTTTCAGAAAAATAATGAGGAGATTTTTGAGGGGCTCGTCGAGCCAAAGCTCGAAGGAAAAGGCACCGAAGCCTAAGTATAATTTGCCGCGCACCGCGGAGATTCGGGAGTGTGAATGGCCTTCTGAAGATTTCTTGAGAGCAGCCGGTATCTATGAAGATTTTCATGAATTGGCTCACAATGTAGGCCTCACCGCTTTCCTCCACAACCAATGCGATCAGTATCTCTTACTCACAAATACCTTTGTGTAAAACTTTCATTTTCATTCTAGGAACTCACCACCTACGGTGGAGTTTCATTTATATGATGAGCATAAGGAGATGTCACTTTACGATTTCTGTCGGATTTGTTTAGTCCCTTTTGAGGGCAAGACAGAAGAACCACATCATGATGATGTGGCTGGGTTTATTGATAATATCACTGTAGGAGAAACCAGGAAGGTTTCCGACGCACGAATCACTAGCATACATTTTCCTGTTTTGCGTTACTTTGCATTATTTGCTAGTCGTTGTTTAATTGGATGCGGAAATTCTGGAAACCTTAGTATCCCTGATTTAATTATTCTGCTCCAAGGTTTATACAGTGATAACACTTTTAGTTTGGGCGGTATTATTGTTAGACGGTTAAATATGAACCGTACTAAGGGCCCCATCTTTGGAGGCATCTGTGCCACACGCCTAGCCGCACATTTTAACATACCTATTAGGCATGCTGAGAAGGAAGAAAAGGTGCTGCCCCGTGTTTATCTAGATCATAAAAGTACGGTGGCACATGATTTTATTGTTAAAAATAGGGCAGGGGAGCTTAAATATCGATTGTTCTTTAATAAACATCATCCTGAGACTATTACCTTGCCTGCTCCTTCTTTGTTTGATTTGACTTCAGGCACGTACCTTGTTCCGTTGATGGCTATTCACGCCTACCGGAACCCTGCACCAGTTGAGGAGCCAGAACAGGAACCACAAGATGAGCCTCCATGACAATCTGTTTATTCTTGGGATCCAGAGATGACTGTCAGCCAGTGGCAGTCAGAGTCTTCTTCTTCATCACAGTATGATCCCAACTATTCCTCCTCATCACAGTACGACCCCAACAACTATTATTATGGATATCCGTCAGGCCAGCCGTGGTCATAGACCAACTTAGGCCAAAAGCCTAAGCTTGGGGAGTACGTATTTCTCATCGACATTACATTTATGCTCACACACACTCATTGCTAGATGTCGGTGCTCATACTTTTTCACTGTAATATCCATGCTAGTTTATGTTCTTTTTCCTGCTTTCTTCTTGTGTGTTTGTTAAACCTTAAGAAAAACAAAAAAATAGTAGTAGTTTATTTTTCTGCTATAGTAGTAATAATTAAAAAGAAAACCCAAAAATATTTCCCATTCTTCTTTTGCTTGTTGGGAGCTTTCCCGTGTAAATAGTTTTATTTCTTTTCTTTTATTTGGGGGTCAGTAGGAGAAGACCATAATTAAATTGTTGAAGTGGCTCTTATATGCATTATTGTTGATTTAACCCAGAGCCCATATTGCCTTGTCTTCTCCTGTTTATTGAATGCTCGCAGATTCCAGCTTAGTCCAATGCACGTGCACTCTTATTATTATTCGCACCGTTCGGTCGTGTAAGTGAAAGGCAATTATGATGATATATGATGGACTGACCGAGATGAGAAAAGCTGGTATGAACTCGACCTCTTTTGTTTTTGTAAATATGATGAGTCCCTCGTTCTTGATTCAGCTTATTATGAATAAACATGTTTGCAATGACAATTAGAGATCATAGTTGCTTGTGCCATGCTTAATTAGCTATGAGTTATAATGATTTACCTTATGTGCCAACATGCTATTGAGATGATTATGATGTGGTATGATGGGGTGGTATCCTCTTTTGAATGATTTAAGTGACTTGACTTGGCACATGTTCACGCATGTAGTTGAAACAAATCAACATAGCCTTCACGATATTTATGTTCATGGTGGATTATATCCTACTCATGCTTGCATCCAATGTTTATTAATTTTAATGCATGTACATGGCTGTTGTCGCTCTCTAGTTGGTCGCTTCCCAGTCTTTTGCTAGCCTTCACTTGTACTAAGCGGGAATACTGCTTGTGCATCCAATCCCTTAAACCCCAAAGTTATTCCAGATGAGTCCACTATACCTTCCTATATGCGTTATCTACCTGCCGTTCCAAGTAAATTTGTATGTGCCAAACTCTAAACCTTCAAATAATCATTCTATTTTGTATGCTCGAATAGCTCATGTATCAACAAAGGTTGTCCTTATCTTCTGTGTTAGGCGGGTTATTCTCAAGAGGAGTGGACTCCGCTCCTCACTCACGAGAAAATGGCTGGTCACCGGGATGTCCAGTCCCATGCTTTATGCAAACTAAATCAAAATTAATTGCAAACAAAACTCCCCCTGGGACCTGATGTATGTTGGAGGCACTCGTTGTTTCGAGCAAGCCATGGATTGATGCTTGTTGGTGGAGGGGGGGTATAAACTTTACCATTTTGTTTGGGAACCGCCTATAATGTGTTTAGCATGGAAGATATCGCCATCTCTTAGTTGTTATGTTGACAATGAAAGTATACCGCTCAAAATACAATTTATCTCTATTTCAAAACCGAGCTCTGGCACCTCTACAAATCCCTGCTTCCCTCTGCGAAGGGCCTATCCATTTACTTTTATGTTGAGTCATCACCCTCTTACTAAAAGCACTAGCTGGAGAGCACAGCCGTCATTTGCATTCATCACTGTTAATTTATATTGGGTATGACTATGGTTGGATCTCTTTTACCATGAATTACAATGTCTAGTCAGTCCTTGATCTTTAAAGGTGCTCTGCATTTATGTTTTGCGGTCTCGGAAAGGGCTAGCGAGATACCATCTTGTTATATCATATTATGATTGTTTTGAGAAAGTGTTGTCATCCGAGATTTATTATATGGACTTGCTAGTTGATTATGCTATTGATATGAGTAATTGTGAGACCTGAGAATTATTGCAAAAGTGGTTAGTTATGATCTATGCTAAAAACTTGAATGCTGGCTTGACATAGTTACAACAACAAGAGCAAATAGAGTTTGTAAAAGTTTTTCTTTCTTTCTTTCAGTTTGTCAACTGAATTGCTTGAGGACAAGCAAGGGTTTAAGCTTGGGGGAGTTGATATGTCTCCGTTGTATCTACTTTTCCAAACACTTTTGCCCTTGTTTTGGACTCTAACTTGTATGATTTGAATAGAACTAACCCAGACTGACGTTGTTTTCAGTAGAATTACCATGGTGTTGTTTTATGTGCAGAAAACAAATATTCTCGAAATGATCTCAAACTCCACGGAACATCTTAGAAAAAATAATAAAAAATCCTCGCAAAGATGAAGACCAGGGGCCCACACCCTTCTCACGAGGGTGGGGGCGCACCCCCCTACCTCATGGGCCCCCTGGAAACCCTCCGACGCCAACTCCAACTCTATATATTTGCTTTCGGAGAGAAGAAAATAAGAGAGAAGAAATCATAGCGTTTTACGATACGGAGCCGCCGCCAAGCCCTAAAACCTCTTGGGAGGGCTGATCTGGAGTCCGTTCGGGGCTCCGGAGAGGGGGATTCGTCGCCGTCGTCATCATCAACCATCCTCCATCACCAATTTCATGATGCTCACCGCCGTGCGTGAGTAATTGCATCGTAGGCTTGCTGGACGGTGATGGGTTGGATGAGATTTATCATGTAATCGAGTTAGTTTTGTTAGGGTTTGATCCCTAGTATCCATTATGTTCTGAGATTGATGTTGCTATGACTTTGCTATGCTTAATGCTTGTCACTAGGGCCCGAGTGCCATGATTTCAGATCTGAACCTATTATGTTTTCATCAATATATGAGAGTTCTAGATCCTATCTTGCAAGTCTATAGTCACCTACTATGTGTTATGATCCGGCAACCCCGAAGTGACAATAATCGGGACCACTCCCGGTGATGACCATAGTTTGAGGAGTTCATGTATTCACTATGTGCTAATGCTTTGTTCCGGTTCTCTATTAAAAGGAGGCCTTAATATCCCTTAGTTTCCAATAGGACCCCGCTGCCACGGGAGGGTAGGACAAAAGATGTCATGCAAGTCCTTTTCCATAAGCACGTATGACTATATACGGAATACATGCCTACATTACATTGATGAATTGGAGCTAGTTCTGTGTCACCCTATGTTATGACTGCTACATGATGAACTGCATCTGGCATAAGTATCCATCACTGATCCGGTGCCTACGAGTTTTCCATATACTGGTTTACGCTTATTTACTTTCCCGCTGCTACTATTACAATCGCCACAAAATACCAAAAACATTACTTTTGATGTCTTTACTTTTGGTGCCGCTACCACCACTATCATATTACTTTGCTACTAAACACTTTGCTGCAGATACTAAGTTTCCAGGTGTGGTTGAATTGACAACTCAGCTGCTAATACTTGAGAATATTCTTTGGCTCCCCTTGTGTCGAATCAATAAATTTGGGTTGAATACTCTACCCTCGAAAGCTGTTGCGATCCTCTATACTTGTGGGTTATCAGTACCTCAACCTTTGCTCGCGCTTGCGCAGGCGTGGTGATTCACAGCTCACTTGTATTGCACACGGTTAAGATATTATACCCTTGTCCGTTAAGCGTCATCAGAGTCTTTGCAGCAAAAAATAACGTTAGAAAGGGTCAAAAGACAGCCACACCAGCATGTGGCCCAAATATATATGAGTGAAAAGAGTGGTCTGTGATGTTCAAAATTCCAATGCACAACTTTGACTATGTGGCCCACGGTTGGGCGCGTCGTCGAAGATCGATGAGAGGGGCCAGAAATCAAGAACCACCTGGAAGTGGCCAAATATATGTAGGAATATTAGGAATGTTTAAAACATTAAATACACAACACATAACTTTGGTGGCACCTCCCTCGCAAACCCGAAAGCACCCTTGGATATATATATATATACATGTGTGTGTGTGTGTGTCTATAATGACATAATGTCGTACCTAGCTAGGATGCTTGGCCCACCACCCCCACTTCGTGTCAGCGGGGCGGATGCACGTAATGATCGATACTTTGGTCATACATGCATGTCGCCATGACCTACCATAAGACGGACCAATGAATCTATCGTTTGGTCAAACTGAAGGAAATATGCCCTAGAGGCAATAATAAAGTTATTATTTATTTCCATATATCATGATAAATGTTTATTATTCATGCTAGAATTGTATTAACCGGAAACATAATACATGTGTGAATACATAGACAAACAGAGTGTCACTAGTATGCCTCTACTAGACTAGCTCGTTAATCAAAGATGGTTATGTTTCCTAACCATGAACAAAGAGTTGTTGTTTGATTAATGGGATCACATCATTAGGTGAATGATCTGATTGACATGACCCATTCCATTATCTTAGCACCCGATCGTTTAGTATGTTGCTATTGCTTTCTTCATGACTTATACATGTTCCTATGACTATGAGATTATGCAACTCCCGTCTGCCGGAGGAACACTTTGTGTGCTACCAAACGTCACAACGTAACTGGGTGATTACAAAGGTGCTCTATAGGTGTCTCCAAAGGTAGATGTTGGGTTGGCGTATTTCGAGATTAGGATTTGTCACTCCGATTATCGGAGAGGTATCTCTGGGCCCTCTCGGTAATGCACATCACATAAGCCTTGCAAGCATTGCAACTAATGAGTTAGTTGTGAGATGATGTATTATGGAACGAGTAAAGAGACTTGCCGGTAACGAGATTGAACTAGGTATTGAGATACCGACGATCGAATCTCGGGCAAGTAACATATCGATGACAAAGGGAACAACGTATGTTGTTATGCGGTCTGACCGATAAAAGATCTTCGTAGAATATGTAGGAGCCAATATGAGCATCCAGGTTCCGCTATTGGTTATTGACCGGAGACATGTCTCGGTCATGTCTACATTGTTCTCGAACCCGTAGGGTCCGCACGCTTAAGGTTTTGATGACAGTTATATTATGAGTTTATGAGTTTTGATGTACCGAAGTTTGTTCGGAGTCCCGGATGTGATCACGGACATGATGAGGAGTCTCGAAATGGTCGATACATAAAGATTGATATATTGGAAGCCTATATTTGGATATCGGAAGTGTTCCGGGTGAAATCGGGATTTTACCGGAGTACCGGGAGGTTACCGGAACCCCCCGGGAGGTATATGGGCCTTAGTGGGCTTTAGTGGAAGAGAGGAGAGGTGGCCAGGGCTGGGCCATGCACCCCTCCCCCCTAGTCCGAATAGGACAAGGAGAGGGGGCCGGCGCCCCCCTTCCTTCTCTCTCTCCTCTTTCCCCCCTCCCGAATCCTATTCCAACTAGGAAAGGGGGGAATCCTACTCCCGGAGGGAGTAGGACTCCTCCTGGCCCGCCCTCCCTGGCCGGCCGCACCCCCCCTTTTGATCCTTTATATACGGAGGCAGGGGGCACCCCTAGACACACAATTTGATCCACGTGATCATATTCTTAGCCGTGTGCGGTGCCCCCTTCCACCATACTCCTTGATAATATTGTGGTGGTGCTTAGGCGAAGCCCTGTGACGGTACTACATCAAGATCGTCACCACGCTGTCGTGCTGACGGAACTCTTCCCCGACACTTTGCTGGATCGAAGTCCGGGGATCGTCATCGAGCTGAACGTGTGCTAGAACTCGGAGGTGTCGTAGTTTCAGTGCTTGATCGATCGGGCCGTGAAGACGTACGACTACATCAACCACGTTGTGCTAACGCTTCTGTTGTCGATCTACAAGGGTACGTAGATCACACTCTCCCCTCTCGTTGCTATGCATCACCATGATCTTGCGTGTGCGTAGGAATTTTTTTGAAATTACTACGAAACCCAACAGTGGCATCCGAACCTAGGTTTTATATTTTGATGTTATATGCACGAGTGGAACACAAGTGAGTTGTGGGCGATATAAGTCATACTGCTTACCAGCATGTCATACTTTGGTTCGGCGGTATTGTTGGATGAAGCGGCCCGGACTGACATTACGCGTACGCTTACGCGAGACCGGTTCTCCCGACGTGCTTTGCACAAAGGTGGCTAGCGGGTGACAGTTTCTCCAACTTTAGTTGAACCGAGTGTGGCTACGCCCGGTCCTTGCGAAGGTTAAAACAGCACCAACTTGACAAACTATCGTTGTGGTTTTGATGCGTAGGTAAGATTGGTTCTTGCTTAAGCCCGTAGCAGCCACGTAAAACATGCAACAACAAAGTAGAGGACGTCTAACTTGTTTTTGCAGGGCATGTTGTGATGTGATATGGTCAAGACATGATGCTAAATTTTATTGTATGAGATGATCATGTTTTGTAACCAAGTTATCGGCAACTGGCAGGAGCCATATGGTTGTCACTTTATTGTATGCAATGCAATCGTGCTGTAATGCTTTACTTTATCACTAAGCGGTAGTGATAGTCGTGGAAGCATAAGATTGGCGAGACGACAACAATGCTACGATGGAGATCAAGGTGTCGCGCCGGTGACAATGGTGATCACGACGGTGCTTCGAAGATGGAGATCACAAGCACAAGATGATGATGGCCATATCATATCACTTATATTGATTGCATGTGATGTTTATCTTTTATGCATCTTATCTTGCTTTGATTGACGGTAGCATTATAAGATGATCTCTCACTAATTATCAAGTGTTCTCCCTGAGTATGCACCGTTGTGAAAGTTCTTCGTGCTGAGACACCACGTGATGATCGGGTGTGATAGGCTCTACGTTCAAATACAACGGGTGCAAAACAGTTGCACACGCGGAATACTCAGGTTATACTTGACGGTCCAAGCATATACAGATATGGCCTCGAAACACGGAGACCGAAAGGTCGAGCGTGAATCATATAGTAGATATGATCAACATAGCGATGTTCACCAATGAAACTACTCCATCTCATGTGATGATCGGACATGGTTTAGTTGATTTGGATCATGTAATCACTTAGAGGATTAGAGGGATGTTTATCTAAGTGGGAGTTCCTTAAGTAATATGATTAATTGAACCTAAATTTATCATGAACTTAGTACCTAATGGTATCTTGCTTATTCATGTTTGATTGTAGATAGATGGCCCGTGTTGTTGTTCCGTTGAATTTTAATACGTTCCTTGAGAAAGCAAAGTTGAAAGATGATGGTAGCAATTACACGGACTGGGTCCGTAACTTGAGGATTATCCTCATTGCTGCAAAGAAGAATTACGTCCTGGAAGCACCGCTGGGTGCCAGGCCTGCTGCTGGAGCAACACCAGATGTTATGAACGTCTGGCAGAGCAAAGCTGATGACTACTCGATAGTTCAGTGTGCCATGCTTTACGGCTTAGAATCGGGACTTCAACGACGTTTTGAACGTCATGGAGCATATGAGATGTTCCAGGAGTTGAAGTTAATATTTCAAGAAAATGCCTGGATTGAGAGATATGAAGTCTCCAATAAGTTCTATAGCTGCAAGATGGAGGAGAACAGTTCTGTCAGTGAGCATATACTCAAAATGTCTGGGTATAATAATCACTTGATTCAATTGGGAGTTAATCTTCCGGATGATTGCATCATTGACAAAATTCTCCAATCACTTCCACCTAGCTACAAGAGCTTCGCGATGAACTATAATATGCAAGGGATGGATAGAACAATTCCCGAGCTCTTCGCAATGCTAAAAGCTGCGGAGGTAGAAATCAAGAAGGAGCATCAAGTGTTGATTGTTAATAAGACCACTAGTTTCAAGAAAAAGGGCAAGGGGAAGAAGAAGGCGAACTTCAAGAAGAACAGCAAGCAAGTTGCTACTCAGGAGAAGAAACCCAAGTCTGGACCTAAGCCTGAAACTGAGTGCTTCTACTGCAAGCAGACTGGTCACTGGAAGCGGAACTGCCTCAAGTATTTCGCGGATAAGAAGGATGGCAAGGTGAACAAAGGTATATGTGATATACATGTTATTGATGTGTACCTTACTAATGCTCGCAGTAGTACCTGGGTATTTGATATTGGTTCTGTTGCTAATATTTGCAACTCGAAACAGGGACTACGGATTAAGCGAAGATTGGCTAAGGACGAGGTGACGATGCGCGTGGGAAATGGTTCCAAAGTCGATGTGATCGCAATCGGCACGCTACCTCTACATCTACCTTCGGGATTAATATTAGACCTAAATAATTGTTATTTGGTGCCAACGTTAAGCATGAACATTATATCTAGATCTTGTTTGATGCGAGACGGTTATTCATTTAAATCAGAGAATAATGGTTGTTCTATTTACATGAGTAATATCTTTTATGGTCATGCACCCTTAAAGAGTGCTCTATTCTTATTAAATCTCAATAGTAGTGACACACATATTCATAGTGTTGAAACCAAAAGATGCAGAGTTGATAATGATAGTGCAACTTATTTGTGGCACTGCCATTTAGGTCATATCGGTATAAAGCTCATGAAGAAACTCCATACTGATGGGCTTTTGGAACCACTTGATTATGAATCACTTGGTACTTGCGAACCGTGCCTTATGGGTAAGATGACAAAAACACCATTCTCCGGTACTATGGAGAGAGCAACAAATTTGTTAGAAATCATACATACAGATGTATGTGGTCCGATGAATATTGAGGCTCGTGGCGGATATCGTTATTTTCTCACCTTCACAGATGACTTAAGCAGATATGGGTATATCTACTTAATGAAACAAGTCTGAAACGTTTGAAAAGTTCAAAGAATTTCAGAGTGAAGTTGAAAATCATCGTAACAAGAAAATAAAATTCCTACGATCTGAATCTGGAGGAGAATATTTGAGTTACGAGTTTGGTGTACATTTGAAACAATGTGGAATAGTTTCGCAACTCACGCCACCCGGAACACCACAGCGTAATGGTGTGTCCGAATGTTGTAATTGTACTTTACTAGATATGGTACGATCTATCATGTCTCTTACTGATTTACCGCTATCGTTTTGGGGATACGCTCTAGAGATGGCCGCATTCACGTTAAATAGGGCACCATCAAAATCCGTTGAGACGACGCCTTATGAACTGTGGTTTGGCAAGAAACCAAAGTTGTCATTTCTGAAAGTTTGGGGCTGCGATGCTTATGTGAAAAAGCTTCAACCTGATAAGATCGAACCCAAATTGGAAAAATGTGTCTTCATAGGATATCCAAAGGAAACTATTGGATACACCTTCTATCACAGATCCGAAGGCAAGACTTTTGTTGCTCAATTCGGAAACTTTCTGGAGAAGGAATTTCTCTCAAAAGAAGTGAGTGGGAGGAAAGTAGAACTTGACGAGGTAACTGTACCTACTCCCTTATTGGAAAGTAGTACATCACAAAAACCTGTTTCTGTGACACCTACACCAATTAGTGAGGAAGCTAATGATAATGATCATGAAACTTCAGAACAAGATACTACTGAACCTCGTAGATCAACCAGAGTGAGACCACACCAGAGTGGTACGGTAACCCTGTTCTGGAAGTCATGCTACTAGATCATGATGAACCTACGAACTATGAAGAAGCGATGGTGAGCCCAGATTCCGCAAAATGGCTTGAAGCCATGAAATCTGAGATGGGATCCATGTATGAGAACAAAGTATGGACTTTGGTTGACTTGCCCACTGATCGGCAAGAAATTGAGAATAAATGGATCTTCAAGAAGAAGACTGACGCTGACGGTAATATGACTGTCTACAAAGCTCGACTTGTCGCAAAAGGTTTTCGGCAAGTTCAAGGGATTGACTACGATGAGACCTTCTCACCCGTAGCGATGCTTAAGTCTGTCCGAATCATGTTAGCAATTGCCGCATTTTATGATTATGAAATTTGGCAGATGGATGTCAAAACTGCATTCCTGAATGGATTTCTGGAAGAAGAGTTGTATATGATGCAACCAGAAGGTTTTGTCGATCCAAAGGGAGCAAACAAAGTGTGCAAGCTCCAGCGATCCATATATGGACTGGTGCAAGCCTCTCGGAGTTGGAATAAACGCTTTGATAGTGTGATCAAAGCATTTGGTTTTATACAGACTTTTGGAGAAGCCTTTATTTACAAGAAAGTGAGTGGGAGCTCTGTAGCATTTCTGATATTATATGTGGATGACATATTACTAATTGGAAATGATATAGAATTTCTGGATAGCATAAAGGGATACTTGAATAATAGTTTTTCAATGAAAGACCTCGGTGAAGCTGCTTACATATTAGGCATTAAAATCTATAGAGATAGATCAAGACGCTTAATTGGACTTTCACAAAGCACATACCTTGACAAAGTTTTGAAGAAGTTCAAAATGGATCAAGCAAAGAAAGGGTTCTTGCCTGTGTTACAAGGTGTGAAGTTTAGTCAGACTCAATGCCCGACCACTGCAGAAGATAGAGAGAAAATGAAAAATGTTCCCTATGCTTCAGCCATAGGCTCTATCATGTATGCAATGTTGTGTACCAGACCTGATGTGTGCCTTGCTATAAGTCTAGCAGGGAGGTACCAAAGTAATCCAGGAGTGGATCACTAGACAGCGGTCAAGAACATCCTGAAATACCTGAAAAGGCCTAAGGATATGTTTCTCGTTTATGGAGGTGACAAAGAGCTAATCGTAAATGATTACGTCGATGCAAGCTTTGACACTGATCCGGACGATTCTAAATCGCAAACCGGATACGTGTTTACATTAAATGGTGGAGCTGTCAGTTGGTGCAGTTCTAAACAAAGCGTCGTGGCGGGATCTACGTGTGAAGCAGAATACATAGCTGCTTCGGAAGCAGCAAATGAAGGAGTCTGGATGAAGGAGTTCATATCCGATCTAGGTGTCATACCTAGTGCATCGGGTCCAATGAAAATCTTTTGTGACAATACTAGTGCAATTGCCTTGGCAAAGGAATCCAGATTTCACAAAAGAACCAAGCACATCAAGAGACGCTTCAATTCCATCCGGGATCTAGTCTAGGTGGGAGACATAGAGATTTGCAAGATACATACGGATCTGAATGTAGCAGACCCATTGACTAAGCCTCTTCCACGGGCAAAACATGATCAGCACCAAGGCTCCATGGGTGTTAGAATCATTACTGTGTAATCTAGATTATTGACTCTAGTGCAAGTGGGAGACTGAAGGAAATATGCCCTAGAGGCAATAATAAAGTTATTATTTATTTCATTATATCATGATAAATGTTTATTATTCATGCTAGAATTGTATTAACCGGAAACATAATACATGTGTGAATACATAGACAAACAGAGTGTCACTAGTATGCCTCTACTAGACTAGCTCGTTAATCAAAGATGGTTATGTTTCCTAACCATGAACAAAGAGTTGTTGTTTGATTAACGGGATCACATAATTAGGTGAATGATCTGATTGACATGACCCATTCCATTAGCTTAGCACTCGATCGTTTAGTATGTTGTTATTGCTTTCCATGACTTATACATGTTCCTATGACTATGAGATTATGCAACTCCCGTCTGCCGGAGGAACACTTTGTGTGCTACCAAATGTCACAACGTAACTGGTGATTATAAAGGTGCTCTACAGGTGTCTCCAAAGGTAGATGTTGGGTTGGCGTATTTCGAGATTAGGATTTGTCACTCCGATTGTCGGAGAGGTATCTCTGGGCCCTCTCGGTAATGCACATCACATAAGCCTTGCAAGCATTGCAACTAATGAGTTAGTTGTGAGATGATGTATTACGGAACGAGTAAAGAGACTTACCGGTAACGAGATTGAACTAGGTATTGAGATACTGACGATCGAATCTCGGGCAAGTAACATACCGATGACAAAGGGAACAACGTATGTTGTTATGCGGTCTGACCGATAAAAGATCTTCGTAGAATATGTAGGAGCCAATATGAGCATCCAGGTTCCGCTATTGGTTATTGACCGGAGACGTGTCTCGGTCATGTCTACATTGTTCTCGAACCCGTAGGGTCCGCACGCTTAAGGTTTCGATGACAGTTATATTATGAGTTTATGAGTTTTGATGTACCAAAGTTTGTTCGGAGTCCCGGATGTGATCACGGACATGACGAAGAGTCTCGAAATGGTCGAGACATATAGATTGATATATTGGAAGCCTATATTTGGATATGGAAGTGTTCCGGGTGAAATCGGGATTTTACCGGAGTACCGGGATGTTACCGGAACCCCCCGGGAGGTATATGGGCCTTAGTGGGCTTTAGTGGAAGAGAGGAGAGGTGGCCAGGGCTGGGCCGTGCGCCCCTCCCCCCTAGTCCGAATAGGACAAGGAGAGGGGGCCGGCGCCCCCCTTCCTTCTCTCTCTCCTCTTTCCCCCCTCCCGAATCCTATTCCAACTAGGAAAGGGGGGGAATCCTACTCCCGGAGGGAGTAGGACTCCTCCTGGCGCGCCCTCCCTAGCCGGCCGCACCCCCCCTTTTGATCCTTTATATACGGAGGCAGGGGGCACCCCTAGACACACAAGGTGGTCCACGTGATCATATTCTTAGCCGTGTGCGGTGCCCCCTTCCACCATAGTCCTTGATAATATTGTAGCGGTGCTTAGGCGAAGCCCTGCGACGGTACTACATCAAGATCGTCACCACGCCATCGTGCTGACGGAACTCTTCCCCGACACTTTGCTGGATCGGAGTCTGGGGATCGTCATCGAGCTAAACGTGTGCTAGAACTCGGAGGTGCCATAGTTTCGGTGCTTGATCGGTCGGGCCGTGAAGACGTACGACTACATCAACCACGTTGTGCTAACGCTTCCGTTGTCGATCTACAAGGGTACGTAGATCACACTCTCCCCTCTCGTTGCTATGCATCACCATGATCTTGCGTGTGCGTAGGAATTTTTTTGAAATTACTACGAAACCCAACACAAACGACAATTGTTGTTGTTGTCAATAAACCTCTTGGGCCAATAGATTGAACCATCATAAAAATAATACGAGAGGGACCACAAAACCAGCACCTCTTGCATGCGGCCCAAAATGATGTACGTTGAGAAGGGGTGATGTGTGTTTTCAATATAGAATAATGTACAATTTATATGTGGTGCCTACCTCTTGATACAGACAACAACCATGAAGGCAAGGTAGTTAAGAACGAGATACGCAGGGTATGGTGTAGGTCGAACCCAGCAATCCAAGCATGTGGGAGGGAATCCTGACAACACATGAGCTCGAGCTTTGGTTGAGCGACATGTGACAGTGAACGGCCCTAACACGAACTAGGAGGAATCTATTCATGGCCAACACATACCCCTCATTATCGGTCAAAGGGATGAGATATATAAATATATATACACTCGGGGAGCCCACAGATATGCGTGTCATCACAAAAAACCGCACAAGGGAGATTTGGTCGACCAGAAGACCCCGTATACACTGCATGCGGCCCGAAAATATGTATGGGTACAGTGGTGTGTGATGTGTTTAAATCCCAAATGCACAACTTCGATGGGCCACCAACTACATTACAAACCGAACACCGTACCTGACTCCAAGCCTGGTTCAATACACACGATGTCAGTTTCCCAACTTCGAGGTGGCCGGGAGGGGGGGCCATCCCATGCATGCACTCAAACTTTATTTGGTCTAGCATGGGACACATCTATATCTATACAACTATATAGCATGTGAATAACTTTGAAAGTTGGTAGTTGGATGAAGCCAATCCGACGGTACAGAGATGGCAAATCCAAGCACTACTGGCCATTGGATATCATCTACATTCCACCAGATTCTGCCACATGTACAATCTAGAAGACTCCATGGTTGAACTTAAGCATAATGCACAAACCTCAAAACACAAGCACTTCTCCTTTGTTCTCTAGAATCTTCCATATCTTAAATGCCCAAACTTTTCTTCTAAATGAATTGTCACTTTTGTATTTACTTTATGCTTTGCAATGCACAATTCCATGAATCTTAAAATAGATTTTTTTATAAAACTAATTTATTTTGGATGAGATGAACTATAAGAATTAAATGAATATCTACATCATGGATATATGACTCAAAGCTTATATGCTATAGTGTGGTATTTATTCATAATTTGGTTACCAAATCTCATGCGTGCAATGCACGTGTATCTTACTAGTATCAATAGGAAACCATCATGGTCAAACCCTTCTCGTTGTTGGGTCAAAGGGATAGATTGTGTGGGCCCCCATAATTGTTGATAAAGGATAGTATATATATACCTCTGGGAGCCCACAGATATGTGACGCGTCTATAAGCTGCACAAGGAAGACATGCTCGAGAAGAACACCCAGCCCCCTAGACCCTGCATGCAACCTGAAAAAGGTTTATATAATCGCCATGATAGGTCAAGTCAATCATTCTTTAATTTTTTAGAGGAAAAAATAACCCATAAAAACATAGTAGGTTTATATAATCGCCATGACAGGTCAAGTCAATCATTATTTAATTTTTTAAAGCTAAAAATAACCAATAAAAATATAGTCTACAAATTAGCAAAACAAGGATCCCAAGGTTTATATAATTGCCATGATAGGTCACTATAGATATATAATATATCTCTATAATGACCGTCTTATGGCATTTAAATGAAGCTTGAGATATGCAACTTTCCACCGGGTCATCCATCCTTGGACTAGGCTAGCGGATGGGAATCCGACCCTTGCCAATAAGAATTGCCTCCTTGCCATTAAGGCGTTTCACGCTAGTCACCCTATGGGACCTACTCCCTCCTATCACACACATTTGTGCTTTTAGACACTGTGTGGGATATTTACATGGTCGGTGTGTCGCCGCTAGCCTTCAATGAGCACTGACACTGGTAGCGGGAAACGATGGGAGAAGAGGCGGGAAACTGATGAGAGGAGTGGCGAGAACCGGTAGCCTGTTTAGAAACCTAGTAGAGAAAGAAGCGTGAGCTAGCACGATCCATGGAGTTTGGGTTCTGGCCAATCAGAACGCACGAATCAGATCGCGCGCATAGCAGGGGGGAGGGGCATCGGCCATGGTTTGGTAGTCACACGGCTTTCGTGAGTGAACCGTGTGCTATTTGAAAACATTTTGTGAGAAGAATATTGGTTTTTAAATCCCCATAAATCCAAAACTAACCCGAAAATCATGAAACCTGGCATGGTGTCACGACATGGCACATATATGTCGAGGAATTTTTTCCGTCCATTTTGGCGCAAGTTCTATTAGAAGCCTCTTACAAACCGGAGCTTCTCTCAAAGAAGCCTCATGGTTCTGATAGGGAAACGTGTCCACCTTGTGGGCGAAACGTAATCACTGCCTCTTTTCGCCTTTTATTTTCTTCTACGGGCAACATGGAACGACAGGATATCCGTGCTGAAATTTAAACTTATTCAGGGTTCATTTTGCCTTTTATACACTAATTGAGTTTCCTAGGCATTTAATGTCCATAATTCAAATCTGAACTTCAAATACATGCTCCAGTTCATCAAAATTGCTAGAAAATTTATACATGTGTCCTTGGGTGCATGTTTAGGTCTCATGCCAGGAATGGGAACGAATAACAATCGTACCTGCATCATCGCTCGTCCTCAAACATTTGGAATATCGGTTTTTAAATCCCCGTAAATCCTAAACTCACCAAAAAGTCATCAAAGGTGGCATGGTGTCACGTCATGGCACATATATGTCGTGGTAAAAACATTGTCCAATTTGGGCCAAGCTTTATTACAAACCTCTTACAAACCGGAGCTTCTCTCAAAGAAGCCTCGTGGTTCTGATAGGGAAACGTGTTCCCCTTGTGGGCGAAACGTAATCACTGCCTCTTTTAGTCTTGTATTTTCTTCCACGGGCAACATGGAATGACATGATATATGTGCTGCAATTTAAACTTATTCAGGGTTCGTTTGGCCTTTTTATACACTAATTGAGTTTCCTAGGCATTTAATGTCCATAATTCAAATCTGAACTTCAAATACATGCTCCAGTTCACCAAAATGGCTAGAAAAATTATACATGTGTCCTTGGGTGCATGTTTAGGTCCCATGCCAGGAATAGGAACGAATTGCAATCGTACCGGTGTCCTGGCTTGTCCTCAAACATTTCGAATCTCGGTTTCTAAATCCCCATAAATCCAAAACTCACCAGAAAGTCATCAAAGGTGTCATGGTGTCACGTCATGGCACATATATGTCATGGTAAAAACATTGCCAATTTGGGCCAAGCTTTATTACAAACCTCTTACAAACGGAGCCTGTCGCAAGAACCCTTGTGGTTTCGATAGGGAAACGTGTCCCCTTGTGGGCCAAACAATAATCGCTCCCTCTTCTAGCCTCGTATTTTATTCTACGCGCAACACGGAACAATGGGAGATTTGCGCTGAACTTTGAAATTATTCAGGGTTTGTTTGACCTTTTTTATTCATTAATTGAGTTTTCTAGGCATTTAATGCCCATAATTCAAATCCGAACTACAAATACATGCTCCAGTGCACCAAAATGGCTAGAAAAAACATACATGTTTCCTTGGGGTGCATGTTTAGGTCGCATGGAACGAATGGGAACGAATTCAACCGTCTCACCGTCCTGGCTTGGCCAACAAACATTGCGAATATCGGTTTTTAAATCTATGTAAATCTAAAACTCACTAGAAAATCATGAAACTTGGCATGGTGTCACTACATGTTACATATAATTATCCAATTTGGGCGAAGCTATATTACAAGCCTCTGACAAATCGGAACCTTTCGCAACCCTCATGGTTTCGGTAGGGAAACATGCCTCTCTTGTGGGCGAAACGATAATCGATGCCTCTTCTCGCCTTGAACTTTGTTTTCTACACGCAACATAGAATAACAGGAGTGTCAGGCTGAAATTTGAAACTGTTCAGGGTTCGTTTGGCCATTGTATATATTACTAATTACTAATTTTTCTACGCATTTAATATAGTCCATAATTCAAATTTGAACTACAGGCATATGCTCTAGTGAAGCAAAATGGGTGGGAAATCGTACATGTGTCATTAGGTGCATGTTTAGGTCTCATTGAAGGAATGGGAATGAATTAAAAACTTATGGTTGTCCTGAAACATTGAGAATCTCTTTTTTTTAAATCCCAGTAAATCAAAAACTCACACAAAAAACATGAAACTTGGCATGGTTTCATGACATCGCACATATATGCCGTGGAAAAAAATCGTCCAGTTTGAGAAGAGGCGCACACATTAGTAGCAAACAAAGTCCTTTTTGAAACAAAAAGCTAACACGTTAATATCGCAAACAGTTGTATTATATTAACCGTGTCGAAATTTAACCATACTCGGTGTCGTGCGTGAAGCTGTTTGATTAGATGGGACGAGCGCGAGAAGTCCACCGTGCAAGCTCGACGGGATGCGTGCGAGTAGTCCGCCGCGTAGGCTCGACATGACGCGTGCATCCTGTCCACCTCGCAGGCTCGACGGGACACGTGCGAGCAGCAAGGCCGCCCATGCTCGCCGGGAAGCGAGCTCTTTGACCTCCATGCACTAGCCCCTGTCCGCCTCGCTCACAACTTCTCCATTAATGGGTTAATTAGAGCACCTGGACGGAGGGTGTTTGCTTGTGATCCCATGGCAGCATTTGCTTTGTTCGTGTTTTAAACTCGTACTCCGCCCTAATTTAAATTTCCACATAGGGCAATGGATAATACGAACACAAAATAAAATGGCAACGGATAATACGATGACAAATTTACAATGGCACAGATAATAATTGTCTTACATATCCCGGATAATTTAAAATGCCACATGCGGCAAAGCCTGGAAGACACAGGGGCAAGAGAAGAAGGAAATTAAAGACAACAATCTGGGTCGCTACTGTCTCTACTCATCGATGGATCACCGGGCGATGACATCCTCCAGCTCCTTCTTCAATTCCTCACGACTTTTCTTGAAAGTAGCCACGGATTCCTCCACCTCCTGCTCGCGCTCGATCCGGAGCTTCCTCAAGTCACCCATTAGTTACTCGACGACCGCTGTCAGCGTCATCCTCGAGGCACTGCTCTGCTCATGCAGCATCTTGGCAAATTTGGCAAATTTGACCTGTGGACGAAATCAAATCACAGAATGAACTGGCCGTGAAACTATTTCAAGCGGCTGACCTTTTTGTGTGACGCCCGACACGAAGGCGTCATACTACATTGTGCAATGCCTCACAGATAGGCGCTACATGCCTGGCCAGCGTTGCATCCCAGACTGCCTAAAAATTGCTAAGTCATTGTGCAGAGCCTAAGAGCTAGGCGCTGCACTGTATAGTGTGGCGCCTAGCTCTCAAGCGCTGCACTAGTGGTTGCACTACAAAATGAAGCAACCACTAGTGCAACGCCTAGAAGCTAGGCGCTACACTGTATAGTGTGGCGCCTAGCTCTCAGGCGCTGCACACTGACTTAGTAATTTTCGGATCACACGGGTGCGACGCTGGCCAGACGTGTAGCGCCTATCTGTGAGGCGTTGCACAATGTAGTGTGGCGCCTTCGTGTCGGGCGTCACACAAAAAGGTCAGCCGCGTGAAATAGTTTCACGAACAGTTCATTCTGTGATTTGATTTCGTCCATAGGTAAAATTTGTCAATTTTGCCCAGCATCTTCCAGCCGGCGGCCTCCTCCTCCTTCTCAGCGAGCGCCTTGAGGAGCTTCGCATTGTCACCCATGAGTTGCTCGACGAGGCCGGTCGCCTTGTCAATCGAGGCATCGCTGATCTTGAGCAGCTTCATCAAGCTGTCGACCAGCTCCCGCTGCGTAGTGACACTAGTGAGAATGTCGTCGTCGCCGGCGAAGGACTTCTGGAACGCCGGCTCGTCGCGATGGCTGATGCCGCGAATGCGCTTGTGAGAGCCCTCACGTGCTTGTGAGAGCTCGTTCAAGGGCTCCGCGGCACGCCGGGACATCTCTGCTGTGGCTGTGGCTTCACGGCGGGACCTCTCTAGTGCTTCTGCGGCCTTAGTCTTTGCTGCATGGTTTTATGTCCACTCTAAACTCCTCCTACCGGTCATGGTGGAACGACTTGACAGGAAAAACCAGTTTTGTGGGTGATGAGGAGAGGGACTGTGAAGTAATTTTTGAGTGGGTAGTTTTTATAGCCCGGTGCTAAGTGTGAACACATATTAGTTTGATAGGTGTGAACAGATTTGCAATTACTTATTGCGTTGTAATCTGCAATGTGACGAGAAACAAGGTTAAAATTTATTGATGACAAAAGGTTGACCACGTGGTTGCTCACCGTTGAGGCGGCCGCGGCGCGCTCTGCTCACATCCGTCTGCGTGTTTTGCTCGCCATTGAGGCAGCCACGGCGCGCTCCGCTCTGGCGGCCCTGCATGCGCTCTGCTCGAGTTGAGGCAAATTTACAATGGCAACGGTTAATAATTCTTAATAATTGTCTTACATATTCAGGATAATTTAAAATGCCACATGCGGCAAGGCCCAGAACACTCATGACCTACATATGCATACAATTATAATAAAATATAAGCTAAAAGGCTGAGTTGGCGGCCTTACGATGATGGTCTTCTTGGACTCCATGATCAGCATAGCACCCTTGCGGCCGTTCACTCCAAGTGTCCCGACCCGCCTCCACTTACGGAGTTGCTGGCGCTGGGAGGCTCTTGGGGCTGCTGGGCCTCTTCCAGAAGAGCTTTACAACGTGCAATCGCGCGGATGACAACTCCGCGGAACCGCTCCATTTCCATGTCTCTGGCCTGGTAGCAAATTCCGTCCATCACCTGCATCCTCAAGATATCACGTTGGCGATGTTCTACTTCGTCGGGGACGTCAACTCCACCAAGGATGCACTCGATCCTGGCCACCACATCATCGGGATTGAGGTTGACACAACCGCCGCGGGCAATGATGAAGCCGCAGGCTGCCTATGTCTTGACTGAATCACAAAGGTCCTCTGCCCATTCCTTGCGGGGCATTAGGCTCTCGATGATCACAGGTGACGGCGGCTCTTCGGGTGGGTCGTCGATCATGTCGTCGAGCAACTCTGGATCTTTTGCATGATGGATGGCAAACTGCTCATCACACCTCCTCTGCAATATGTTGATTGTGCTCCCAAGGACTGTCACGCCGATATCGTTGCCGATGGGCCATGGTGCCTGCACCGGCTGATGAAGTTCTTGCTCCCCGACCTGCTCCGGCTCGTTCTCCTCGCCGAAGATGTAACGCAGGTAGGCGTCGACGTCGAAGCTTTGGTCGTTGCCTGACATGCTTGGAATAACTAATGGTAGATGGGTGAGGACTAGATCTGCGCAGAGTGTCGCGGCGGTGCGTTGCCACCTGGGTTATATGCAGCAAGCCATTAGCTGGTGGCGGAAAACTGATGAGGGAAGAGGCGTGGATTTTACAATTCACCCATGTGGAGCGCGGTAAGACTAAGTGGAGCACGCACACAACCCGAATACCGTATCCGGTGCCACGTGTTATTTATCACACAAGTGTTAACATAAGGAAACATATGTGTAACGTACTAATCATCGCACACGAGTACTCGCAGACGCATCGTGTGCAATACTCCTAGCCACCACAAGCAACTAGTTTGCATTTTCAAAGTTTTTTGTACACACAGAATCACACACGAACTAACTGTATTAACCGCCTGTGTTGTAATTTCTCATCGCAAACAGTTCATCCGAGTTGGCTATTTGCCACGTATCACACACATCTTGTTAAGTTGAACCATTTCTGTTGTGTTCGCTGATACGTCCATTTTGCATCATGCTTTTATATAGACATTTATTGCATTATGGACTGTTATTTCACTTTATGTCATAATACTTATGGCTATTCTCTCTTATTTTACAAGGTTTACATAAGGAGGGAGAATGTCGGCAGCTGGAATTCTGGGCTGGAAAAGGAGCAAATAATAGAGACCTATTCTGCGCCACTCCAAAAGTCCTGAAACTCCACGGAACATCTTAAAATAAATAAAGAAAAATCATCGCCAAAGATGAAGGCCAGGGGGCCCACACCCTGCTCACGAGGGTGCCCCCCCTAGGGCGCGCCCCCCTACCTCGTGGGCCCCCTGGTGGCTCTCCCACGTCCATCTTCTCCTATATGAAGTCTTTCGATGAGAAAAAAATCAGAGGGAACCTTTCGGGACGAGACTCCACCGCCACGAGGCGAAACCTTGGCGGAACCAATCTAGAGCTCCGGCAGAGCTGTTCTGCCGGGGATACTTCCCTCCGGGAGGGGGAAATCATCACCATCGTCATCACCAACACTCCTCTCATCGGGAGAGGGCAATCTCCATCAACATCTTCACCAGCACCATCTCATCTTCAAATCCTAGTTCATCTCTTGTATCCAATTCTTGTCTCAAAGTCCGGGATTGGTGCTAGTAGGTTGCTAGTAGTGTTGATTACTCCTTGTAGTTGATGCTAATTGGTTTATTTGGTGGAAGATCATATGTTCAGATCCTATATGCATATTATTACCCCTCTGATTATGAACATGAATATGCTTTGTGAGTAATTACGTTTGTTCCTGAGGACAAGGGAGAAGTCTTGCTATTAGTAGTCATGTGAATTTGGTATTCGTTTGATATTTTGATAAGATGTATGTTGTCTAGCCTCTAGTGGTGTTATGTGAACGTCGACTACATAACACTTCACCATTATTTGGGCCTAGAGGAAGGCATTGGGAAGTAATAAGTAGATGATGGGTTGCTAGAGTGACAGAAGCTTAAACCCTAGTTTATGCGTTGCTTCGTAAGGGGCTGATTTGGATCCATATGTTTCATGCTATGTTTAGGTTTACCTTAATACTTTTGTTGTAGTTGCGGATGCTTGCAATAGAGGTTAATCATAAGTGGGATGCTTGTTCAAGTAATAACAGCACCCAAGCACCGGCCCACCCACATATCAAATTATCAAAGTATCGAACGCGAATCATATGAACGTGATGAAAACTAGCTTGACGATATTCCCATGTGTCCTCGGGAGCGCTTTTCCTATTATAAGAGTTTGTTCCAGCTTGTCCTTTGCTACAAAAAGGATTGGGCCACCTTGCTGCACTTTATTTACTTTTGTTACTTGTTGCTCGTTACAATTTATCTTATCACAAAAATATCTGTTACCACTTATTTCAGTACTTGCAGATAATACCTTGCTGAAAACCGCTTATCATTTCCTTCTGCTCCTCGTTGGGTTCGACACTCTTACTTATTGAAAGGACTACTATAGATCCCCTATACTTGTGGGTCATCAAGACTCTTTTCTGGCACTGTTGCCGGGGAGTGTAGCACCTTTGGTAGGTGGAATTTGGTAAGGAAAAATTTATATAGTGTGCTGAAATTTACTGTCACTTGTTACTATGGAAAGTAATTCTTTGAGGGGCTTGTTCGGGGTATCTTCACCCGTCCAGTAGAGCAAAGAGTTGCTCCTCAACCAACTGAACCTATTGAAAATGAAACTCCTTTTGAATTTCCTTCGGGTATGATGGAAAAACTGCTAGCTACCCCTTTTACAGGAGATGGAACAAAGCATCCTGATGAGCACTTAATATATGTGGATGAAGTTTGTGAATTATTTAAGCTTGCAGGTATACCCGATGATGTTGCTAAGAAGAAGGTCTTCCCTTTATCTTTGAAGGGAGACACATTGATATGGTATAGGCTATGTGATGATATAAAATCATGGAACTATAAAAGATTGAAATTGGAATTTCATCAAAAGTATTACCCTATGCATCTTGTTCATCGTGATCGCAATTATATATACAATTTCTAGCCTCGCGAAGGAGAAAGCATCGCTCAAGCTTGGGGGAGGCTTAAATCAATGTAATATTCATGCCTCAATCATGAGCTCTCGAGAGAAATAATTATGCAAAGTTTTTATGCTCGGCTTTCTGAAAACAATCGCACCATGCTTGATACTTCTTGTGCTGGCTCTTTTATGATGAAGACTATTGAATTCAGATGGAATTTATTGGATGGAATTAAACACAACTCTGAAGATTGGGACCTCGACGAAGGTAAGGAGTCAGGTATGACACCTAAGTTTGATTGTGTTAAATCTTTTATGGATACCGATATTTTCCGTAAGTTTAGCACTAAATATGGACTTGACTCTGAGATAGTAGCTTCTTTCTGTGAATCTTTTGCTACTTATGTTGATCTCCCTAAGGAGAAGTGGTTTAAATATCATCCTCCCATAGAAGTAAAACTAGCTGCACCTATTAAAGTTGAAGAAAAGACTGTCACTTATAATGATCCTATTGTTCCTACTTCTTATGTTGAGAAACCACCTTTCCCTGTTAGAATAAAGGATCATGCTAAAGCTTCAACTGTTGTTCGTAAAAGCAATATTAGAACTTATACACCTCCTGAGAAAGTTAAAGTAGAACCTAATATTGCTATTGTTAAAGATCTCTTGTCTGATAATATTGATGGGCATGTTATTCAGTTCGAAGGTGAAACTGCTAGAATTGCTAAACCTTGTGATAAAGATAAACATAGACCTGTGGTAGGCGTGCCTGTTATTTCTGTTAAAATAGGAGATCATTGTTATCATGGATTATGTGATATGGGTGCTAGTGCTAGTGCTAGTGCAATACCTATTGACTTATACAAAGAAATTATGCATGACATTGCACCTGTTGAGTTAGAAGAAATTGATGTTACTATTAAACTTGCTAATAGAGATACTATTTCACCAATGGGAATTGTTAGAGATATTGAAGTCTTGTGTGGGAAAACTAAATATCCTGCTAATTTTCTTGTTCTTGGTTCCCCACAAGATAGCTTTTGTCCCATTATATTTGGTAGACCCTTCTTAAATACTGTTAATGCTACCATAGATTGCACAAAGAATGTTGTTACTGTTGGCTTGGATGATATGGTTCACGAGTTTAATTTCTCTAAATTTAGTAAACAACATCGTGAGGAAGAATTACCTAGTAAGGATGAAATTATTGGTCTTGCTTCTATTGCCGTACCTCCTAGTGATCCTTTAGAACACTATTTGCTAGACCATGAAAATGATATGTTCATGAATGAAAGAAGGGAAATAGATGAAGTATTCTTTAAACAGGAACCTATTCTGCAACACAACTTGCCTGTTGAAATTTTAGGGGATCCTCCTCCACCCAAGGGTGATCCCATGTTTGAGCTTAAACCCTTGCCTGATAATCTTAAATATGCTTATCTTGATGAAAAGAAGATATATCCTGTTATTATTAGTGCTAACCTTTGAGAGCATGAAGAAGAAAGATTATTGAAAACTCTGAAGAAGCATCGTGCTGCTATTGGATATACTCTTGATGATCTTAAGGGCATTAGTCCCACTATATGTCAACATAAAATAAATTTGGAAGCAGATGCCAAACCAGTTCGTGATCCTCAACGATGTCTGAATTCTAAAATGAAAGAAGTGGTAAGAAAAGAAATACTCAAGCTTCTGGAGGCAGGTATAATCTATCCCGTTGCTGATAGTCAGTGGGTAAGTCCTGTCCATTGTGTCCCTAAGAAGGGAGGTATTACTATTGTTCCTAACGATAAACATGAATTGATTCCACAAAGAATTATCACAGGTTATAGGATGGTAATTGATTTCCGCAAATTAAATAAAGCTGCTAAGAAAGATCATTACCCCTTACCTTTTATTGATCAAATGCTAGAAAGATTATGCAAACATACACACTATTGCTTTCTAGATGGTTATTCTGGTTTCTCTCAAATACCTGTGTCGGCTAGAGATCAATTAAAGACTACTTTTACATGCCCTTTTGGTACTTTTGCTTATAGACGTATGCCTTTTGGTCTATGTAATGCACCTGCTACCTTTCAAAGATGCATGATGGCTATATTCTCTGACTTTTGTGAAAAGATTTGTGAGGTTTTCATCGATGATTTTTTTGTCTATGGTTCCTCTTTTGATGATTGCTTGAGAAATCTTGATCGAGTTTTGCAGAGATGTGAAGAAACTAATCTTGTCTTGAATTGGGAAAAGTGCCACTTTATGGTTAATGAAGGTATTGTCTTGGGGCATAAAGTTTCTGAAAGAGGTACTGAAGTTGATAAAGCCAAGGTCGATGCTATTGAAAAGATGCCATGTCCCAAGGACATCAAAGGTATAAGAAGTTTCCTTGGTCACGCCGGATTTTATAGGAGGTTCATTAAGGACTTCCCAAAAATTTATCGGCCTCTGACTAATTTATTGCAAAAAGATATACCATTTGTCTTTGATGATGATTGTGTAGAAGCATTTGAAATACTTAAGAAAGCATTAGTCTCTGCACCTATTGTTCAGCCACCTGATTGGAATTTACCCTTTGAAATTATGTGTGATGCTAGTGATTATGCTGTAGGTGATGTTCTAGGGCAAATAGTTGATAAGAAATTAAATGTTATTTATTATGCCAGTAAGACTCTAGACAATGCTCAAAGAAATTATGCTACTACTGAAAAGAGCTTTTAGCAGTTGTATTTGCTTGTGATAAGTTTAGACCTTATATTGTTAATTCTAAAGTAACTATTCACATTGATCATGCTGCTATTAAATATCTTATGGAAAATAAAGATGCCAAACCTAGACTTATTAGATGGGTTCTCTTGCTACAAGAATTTGATTTGCATATTGTTGATAGAAAGGGAGCTGAGAACCCTGTTGCAGACAACTTGTCTAGGTTAGAGAATGTTCTTGATGACCCACTACCCATTAATGATAGCTTTCCTGATGAACAATTAAATGTTATAAGTACTTCTCGTAGTACTCCATGGTATGCTGATTATGCTAATTATATTGTTGCTAAGTTTATACCACCTAGCTTCACATACCAGCAAAAGAAAAAGTTTTTCTATGATTTAAGACATTACTTTTGGGATGACCCACATCTTTATAAAGGAGTAGATGGTGTTATTAGACGTTGTGTACCTGAGCATGAACAGGAACAGATCCTACGCAAGTGTCATTCTGAGGCTTATGGAGGACACCACGCTAGAGATAGAACTACACATAAGGTATTGCAATCTGGTTTTATTGGCCTACTCTCTTCAAGGATGCCCGTAAGTTTGTCTTGTCTTGTGATGAATGTCAAAGAATTGGTAATATTAGTAGACGTCAAGAAATGCTTATGAATTATTCTCTTGTTATTGAACCGTTTGATGTTTGGGGCTTTGATTATATGGGACCTTTTCCTGCCTCTAATGGATACACACATATTTTAGTTGCTGTTGATTATGTTACTAAGTGGGTAGAAGCTATTCCAACTAGTAGTGCTGATCATAACACTTCTATTAAAATGCTTAAAGAAGTTATTTTCCCGAGGTTTGGAGTCCCTAGATATTTAATGACTGATGGTGGTTCACACTTTATTCATGGTGCTTTCCGTAAAATGCTTGCTAAATATGATGTTAATCATAGAATTGCATCTCCTTATCACCCACAGTCTAGTGGTCAAGTAGAGTTGAGCAATAGAGAGCTCAAATTAATTTTGCAAAAGACTGTTAATAGGTCTAGAAAGAATTGGTCTAAGAAACTTGATGATGCATTATGGGCTTATAGAACTGCATACAAAAATCCTATGGGTATGTCTCCGTATAAAATGGTTTATGGAAAAGCATGTCACTTACCTCTTGAACTAGAACATAAGGCATATTGGGCTATTAAAGAGCTCAACTATGATTTCAAACTTGCCGGTGAAAAGAGGTTATTTGATATTGGCTCTGTAACGCCCCGAGACCGATGTGCCAGGTGTTGTGCAGTTATTCGCCGTCGTTGACATGTCATTTGCTTGCGTGTTGCATCTTGCCATGTCATCATGTGCATTGCATCATCATGTTTTCAAAACCTGCATCCGTCCGGGTTCCCCCAGTGCCATCCGTTGTCCGTTCTGAGCCCAGTCACACTTGCACGCGCCCGCGGCATGTCCGAAATATTATTTTATAAGTGGCCGGAAAATGTTCTCGGAATGGGTTGGAAGTTGGCATGCGGTGTTGTTTTGTTGTCAGTAGACCGCCTGCCAAGTTTCATCGCATTCGGAGTCCGTTTGACGTCCCAACGGATAAATATAGCGGCATAGTAGTCGGTCTAACGTCGGACATTTTCGGTCTCCGGAAACAGTTGCCGGGCTGCACTCCTCTCCTCTCATCTCAGCCCAACCTCTCTTCACATCCCACTAGCCCACCTATCTAACCCCCCTTCGCTCCGGGTCATCCGATCAAGATCGAACGGCTCCGGAACGGACTAAAACCCCCAACCCTAGCTCCTCCTGCTATATATAGCAGCCCCCCTTGCCATTTTTGGGCCTTCTCCTTCCTCCTCCTCGAAATCCGCGCCCCAATCATCAGCCAGCCGCCTCCCACCTCCTCTCCTCAATTTCCGGCGCCAGCCACCACCATCTCGCCACATGGCGCGCCGCCGTTGGCCGAGACATCGCCAGCCACCTCCCGCGACCAATCCGGGCATGCCACGCGTTCCCCCTGTCTCTCCGCGCCGTCGTGGCCCGCCCAGGCCTGGAGCAAGCCCGCGGAGCCCATCGGGGCCCGCCCCCGAGCCCGCACGCCGCTGCCTCCGTTCCAGATTGGGAGAACCCCGATCTCTCCTCCCTCGCGTCCCCGCCGTCCGCCGTCGGCGACCAAGGCCGCCGAAGCATGCTCGTGGCCGGCCGCCTTGAACCCAGGTCACGCCGCCGTCGCCTTTTCCTCTCCTCCCCATCTCTCTTTCTCTCCCTAACCCCTCTGCTCTCCTCCTTGGTCAGCGCCGCCGCCATGGCGCCTAACCCTCGCCGGCCCTGCCCGATCCGGTCTCCCCTCGTCGGAAATGGAGCCCCGGCGAGCTCCTTGACCCAGATCCAGCCTCTTCGCGCCGCCCGCCGCCTCTTCTGCTTCCTCCTCGTCGGATCCGCCTCTGACCTTGTCGTCCCCGTCGCCCTCATCGGCGAGCGCCGCCGTGCGTCGTTCGGATCGGCAGGAGCCCCGATCCCGCTCCTCTGCGTCTGCGTCCAGGTGGGCTGCGACCCGCCCGAGGCCCAGCCTGCTCCTCCGCGGACCCAGCAACCACGTCCAGCAGGCCGGCCCAGCAACCGCAGCCAGCGCCAGGCCTCCTCTGCTTCCGACCGGGCCAGGCTCAATGTGAGCATCCCCTCTCCTGTACACTCGGGCCGGCCAGATTCGGCCCGGCACATATTTTTTCTACAGAACGTTTTTGTCTATTATCCGCAGGGTTGCAGTTTTACAGAAAAGACCCTCAACTTCATGCATATAATAACTCACAATTGGTGCATCGGTTTAAAATGAATTATACATGAAAGTTGCTTAGAATTTTGTGTAGATAAATAATATCCAACTTTCATCTATGTTTAAAATGCTTAAAATGTTGTCTGGTTAAATTTGCTCCTATGCCATGTTAAAATGATTTAATTCATAACTAATTAACCGTAGCTCCGAATCTAACAAACTTTATATGTAGATGGGGTAGAATTTTGCCTAGTTTAACATGGTGCACTTGTTTTGCATGTTTAATAACTCTAAAATTATGTTTAGGGCAGAACAGTACCAAACCTAAAGTATGCATATGGGGATTTACCGGAAATGTTGTTCGTTGCTTCCGGCCTCATTTAAATTTGACTAGATAGGTAGTTTTACTTGCTTCACACTCTTTCCATGTTTAACAACATTTAATATTGTTGGGTACATAAACGAGAGATAACTAAATAAGTCATGTGGTGTTTCGTCAATATGCAACGGAGTTGCATATTGAGCTCCACTTAATTTGTAGGATTGTTTGTGCACTTTGCCATGCCATGCCTCTTTAAACCGGACATGCATCATAATTGTTTGTGCATCATGCCATGTCTATGTGGTGGTTGTTTACTATGTTGTGTGCTTCTTTTCCGGTGTTTGCTTCTTCGGGTTGGTTCCGATAACGTCGCGTTGTGAGGACCCGTTCGTTTACGTTCAGTTTGTCTTCTTCATGGACTCGTTCTTCTTCCTTGCGGGATCTCAGGCAAGATGACCATACCCTCGAAATCACTTCTATCTTTGCTTGCTAGTCGCTCGCTCTTTTGCTATGCCTATGCTGCGATACCTACCACTTGCTTATCATGCCTCCCATATTGTTGAACCAAACTCTAACCCACCATTGTCCTAGCAAACCGTTGATTGGCTATGTTACCGCTTTGCTCAGCCCCTCTTATAGCATTGCTAGTTGCAGGTGAAGATTGGAGGCCGTTCCTTGTTGGAACATCTTTTATTTACTTGTTGGGATATCATTATATTGCCATGTTATCTTAATGCACCTATATACTTGGTAAAGGGTGGAAGGCTTGGCCTTATGCCTAGTGTTTTGTTCCACTCTTGCCGCCCTAGTTTCCGTCATATCGGTGTTATGTTCCTGGATTTTGCGTCCCTTACGCGGTTGGGCTATAATGGGAACCCCTTGACAGTTCGCCTTAAGTAAAGCTCTTCCAGCAATGCCCAACATTGGTTTTACCATTCGCCACCTAGCCTTTTTTTCTTTCCCTTGGGTCGGCCAGCCCAAGGGTCATCATTATTTTACCCCCCCCCCGGGCCAGTGCTCCTCTGAGTGTTGGTCCAACTGAGCGATGTCCGAGGCTACCAGGGGCAACTCTGGGCTGGCTTACCCGACGTCTTGCTCATCTGAGTGTGCCCTGAGAAAGAGATATGTGCAGCTCCTATCGGGATTTGTCGGGACATTCGAGCGGTGTTGCTGGTCTTGTTTTACCCTGTCGAAATGTCTTGTTGTACCGGGATACCGAGTCTGATCGGAATGTCTCGGGTGGAGGTCTATTCCTTCGTTGACCGTGAGAGCTTGTGATGGGCTAAGTTGGGACACCCCTGCAGGGATTGAAATTTCGAAAGCCGTGCCCGCGGTTATGGGTAGATGGGAATTTGTTAATGTCCGGTTGTAGATAACTTGAACCTTAATTAAATTAAAATGAATCAACTAAGTGTGTTACCGTGATGGCCTCTTCTCGGCGGAGTCCGGGAAGTGGACACGGTGTTGGAGTAATGTTTGCGCAGGTTGTTCTCTAGTTTCTCGCTCGTGCTTTGCCTCCTCTTTTCGCTCTCCTTTGCGAATAAGTTAGCCACCATACTTGCTAGTCGCTTGCTGCAGCTCCACTCATATTTTACCTTGCCATGCCTATAAGCTTAAATAGTCTTGATCGCGAGGGTGCGAGATTGCTGAGTCCCTGTGGCTCACAGATTACTATTACACCAGATGCAGGGCCCGATGATTCCGCTCCAGGAGACGCGTATGAGCTCAAGTGGGAGTTCGACGAAGACTCTCAATGATACTATGTTTCCTTTCCCGATGATCAGTAGTGGTGCCCAGTTGGGGGTGATTGGGACCGTTGTTGCATGTTAGGTTCTCTTTTATTTTGGCGCCGTAGTCGGGCCATGAGTGTTTGGATGATGTAATGTTATTTATGTACTTGATTGACGTGGTGAGTGTAAGCCAACTATGCTATCTCCCTTTTATTATTTATATTACATGGGATGTTTGTGAAGATTGCCTAACTTGCGACATATGCCTTCAATGCGATTATGTCTCTAAGTCGTGCCTCGACACGTGGGAGCTATAGTCGCATCGAGGGTGTGACAGGCTCACTCAATGAATGGAGAACCCAAGCTTATGAAAATGCCAAGTTATTTAAAGAAAAAGTTAAAAGATGGCATGACAAAAGGATACAAAAGCGTGAGTTTAATGTAGGTGATTATGTATTGCTATACAACTCTCATTTAAGATTTTTTGCAGGGAAACTTGTCTCTAAATGGGAAGGCCCCTATGTTATTGAAGAGGTCTATCGTTCCGGTGCCATAAAAATCAACAACTTCAAAGGCACAAATCCGAAGGTGGTAAACGGTCAAAGAATCAAACATTATATCTCAGGTAATCCCATAAATGTTGAAACCAATATTATTGAAATCATAACCCCAGAGGAATACATAAGGGACATTTTCCGGAACGTTTCAGACTCCGAAAAGGAATAGGGTATGTGGTACGGTAAGTAAACCGACTCCAAAACAATTTTAAGGCAATATTTCTCCGTTTTGGAATATTTAGAAAAATAGCAAAATAAGTAGCAGTCCGGGAAGGACATGAGGGCCCCACGAGGGTGGTGGGCGCGCCCCCTACCTCGTGAGCACCTTGTGTGCCTTCCGGACTCCGTTTTCTTGCACGTTACATATTTTGGTTGGTAAAAATTCATTATATAACCTCCCAAAGGTTTTGAATCCCGTATCACGCAAACCTCCTCTGTTCTTGTTTCGAGCTGTTTTCTGTCAGGGTTTTCCAGGCTAGGCATCATGTCATCTCCCTCCTCCAACAATGGTGACAACGATGCTTGGCTAATGAAGATAGATCTGAAGAGGGAAGAACCCAGGAGGGTCAACAAGGATGAAAGGATCAAGAAGGCCACGGAGGATCAAGCTCCAGCAGCAAAAGACATACTTCAACTTGATCATAACCTTCTTACCCCAACTGAGATCGAGGCCTTCAAGATGATTGAGTTAGCTCGTATACAAAACAAGTATCTCACACAAGAAAATATTTTGTTGAAGGAGCATATTGTTGCACTCAAGGGCATTATTCGCAAGCTGGAGGACCTCTTACGCTCGATGTGCGATTATCCGTCACCTCCACCTTCTTCACCGACAAAGGAGATATAATCACATGGGTATGGGCACTCCCCTTGGCAACTGCCAAGCTTGGGGGAGGTGCCCCGGTATCGTATCACAATCACAACTCCTATCTTTACCGTTTTTCTTAGTTCGATCCTATTATTAGTATCTTGATCTAGTAGAATAAAGTTTATGGCATGATCTAGTTTTGAGTTTGCTTTATGATCTCTCTTTGTAATCGAGTCTGTGAGCTATATATAATAAAGATTAGTGTTGAGTCAAGGTCTTGATTATTTTGCCATGATCTTGGGTGAATAAAAGAAAAGAGAAAAAGAATAAAAAGAAACAAAGAGTTCATATTGATCTTATTGAGAGTAATGACTTCACATAGAAAGAGTATGATGATTAAAAGTTGTTGGGGGTTGGCAGACATAGCTTTGGTCATTGTTGCAATTAATAGGAAGTAATAAGGAAAGAGAGGTTTACACATATAGATATATTATCATTGACATCTTTTATGATTGGGAGCACTCATTAAAATATGACATGCTAAAGAGTTGATGTTGGACAAGGAAGACAACGTAATGAGTCATGTCTTTCTTATATCTAAGATAAAGTATGTTGTCATGGATCCTCTAACTTGTTGAGCTTGCCTTTCCCCCTCATGCTAGCCAAATTCTCAGCACCAAGTAGAAATACTACTTGTGCTTCCTAATAACCTTAAACCAGTTTTGCCATGAGAGTCCACCATATCTACCTATGGATTGAGTAAGATCCTTCAAGTAAGTTGTCATCGGTGCAAAGCAATAAAAATTGCTCTAAATATGTATGATTGATTGGTGTGGGAGAAATAAGCTTTATACCATCTTGTGATGTGGAAGTAATAAAAGCGATGGACTGCATAATAAAGGTTCATATCACAAGGGGCAATATAAAGTGACGTTCTTTCGCATTGAGATTTTATGCATCCAACCATAAAAGCGCATGGCAACCTCTGCTTCCCTCTGCGAAGGGCCTATCCTTTATTATTATCTTCTACCTTATGCAAGAGTCATGGTGATCTTCACCTTTTCTTTTTCATTTTATCCTTTGGCAAGCTCAGCATGTTGGAAAGAACATGATATATATATATATATATATATATATCTAATTGGATGTAGGGGAGGATGAACCATTATTGTTGACATTACCCTTGCGGTTAAAGGTTGTGGGGCAAAACTATAAGCCCCTATCTTTCTCTGTGTCCGATTAAAACTTCATAACCACAAGTATTGCGTGAGTGTTAGCAATTATGGAGGACTAAATGATAATTGAGTATGTGGACTTGCTTTTTAGCTCTCACATAGACTCTTTCCGATGTTATGATAAATTGCAATTGCTTCATTGACTGAGATTATAGTTTGTCGGATCCCAATAAGGTTTATGATTTATACTTTTGCATTGTGAATAGATCATCACTTGAACATAAGTAATCATATGACAAAATCTATATATGTTGTTGTTATGAGAATAATCATGATGCCTTCATGTCCGTATTTTATTTTTATCGACGCCTCTACCCCTAAACATGAGGACATATTTATTGTTATCGGCTTTTCGCTTGAGGACAAGCGAGGTCTAAGCTTGGGGGAGTTGATACGTCCATTTTGCATCATGCTTTTATATTGATATTTATTGCATTATGGACTATTATTTCACTTTATGTCACAATACTTATGGCTATTCTCTCTTATTTTACAAGTTTACATAAGGAGGGACAATGCCGGCAGCTGGAATTCTGGGCTGGAAAAGGAGCAAATAATAGAGACCTATTCTGCGCAACTCCAAAAGTCCTGAAACTCCACGGAACATCTTAAAATAAATAAAGAAAAATCCTCGCCAAAGATGAAGGCCAAGGGGGCCACACCCTGCTCACGAGGGTGGGGGCGCCCCCCTAGGGCGCGCCCCCTACCTCGTGGGCCCCCTGGTGGCTCTCCGACGTCCATCTTCTCCTATATGAAGTCTTTCGATGAGAAAAAAATCAGAGGGAACCTTTCGGGACGAGACTCCGCCACCACGAGGCGGAACCTTGGCGGAACCAATCTAGAGCTCCGGCAGAGCTGTTCTGCCGGGGATACTTCCCTCCGGGAGGGGGAAATCATCACCATCGTCATCACCAACGCTCCTCTCATCGGGAGAGGGCAATCTCCATCAACATCTTCACCAGCACCATCTCATCTCCAAACCCTAGTTCATCTCTTGTATCCAATTCTTGTCTCAAAGTCCGGGATTGGTGCTAGTAGGTTGCTAGTAGTGTTGATTGCTCCTTGTAGTTGATGCTAATTGGTTTATTTGGTGGAATATCATATGTTCAGATCCTATATGCATATTATTACCCCTCTATTATGAACATGAATATGCTTTGTGAGTAGTTACGTTTGTTCCTGAGGACATGGGAGAAGTCTTGCTATTAGTAGTCATGTGAATTTGGTATTCGTTCGATATTTTGATGAGATGTATGTTGTCTCTCCTCTAGTGGTGTTATGTGAACGTCGACTACATGACACTTCACCATTATTTTGGCCTAGAGGAAGGCATTGGGAAGTAATAAGTAGATGATGGGTTGCTAGAGTGACAGAAGCTTTGTTGGGGAACGTAGCAGAATTTTAAAATTTTCTACGCATCACCAAGATCAATCTATGGAGTCATCTAGCAAAGAGGGAGAGGGGAGTGCATCTACATACCCTTGTAGATCGCGTGCAGAAGCGTTCAAGAGAACGGGGTTGATGGAGTCGTACTCGTCGTGATCCAAATCACCGATGACCTAGCGCCGAACGGACGGCACCTCCGTCTTCAACACACGTATAGTTGGGAACACGTCTCCCCCAACTTGATCCAGCAAGGGGGAAGGAGAGGTTGATGAAGATCCAGCAGCACGACGGCGTGGTGGTGGAAGCAACGGTGATCTCGGCAGGGCTTCGCCAAGCACAGGGAGAGGGAGGAGTGTCATAGGAGGGAGAGGGAGAGGCCAGGGGCTAGGGTGCGGCTGCCCTCCCTCCCCCCACTATATATAGGGTCCCTAGGTGGCGCCGGCCCTAGGAGATCCAATATCCAAGGGGGGGCGGCGGCCAAGGGGGTGGCTTGCCCCCCAAGCCAAGTGGGGCGCCCCCACCCCTAGGGTTTCCAACCCTAGGCGCAGGGGGAGGCCCAAGGGGGGCACACCAGCCCACTAGGGGCTGGTTCCCCTCCCACTTCAGCCCATGGGGCCCTTCGGGATAGGTGGCCCCACCCGGTGGACCCCCGGGACCCTTCCGGTGGTCCCGGTACAATACCGAGTACCCCCGAAACTTTCCCGATGGCCGAAACTTGACTTCCTATATATAAATCTTCACCTCCGGACCATTCCGGAACTCCTCGTGACGTCCAGGATCTCATCCGGGACTCCGAACAACTTTCGAGTTACCGTATACTAATATCTCAACAACCCTAGCGTCACTGAACCTTAAGTGTGTAGACCCTACGGGTTCGGGAGACACGCAGACATGACCGAGACGACTCTCCGGTCAATAACCAACAGCGGGATATGGATACCCATTTTGTCTCCCACATGCTCCTCGATGATCTCATCGGATGAACCACGATGTCGAGGATTCAATCAATCCGTATACAATTCCCTCTGTCAATCGGTACGTTACTTGCCCGAGACTCGATCGTCGGTATCCCAATACCTCGTTCAATCTCGTTACCGGCAAGTCACTTTACTCGTACCGTAATGCATGATCCCGTGATCAACCACTTGGTCAAATTGAGCTCATTATGATGATGCATTACCGAGTGGGCCCAGAGATACCTCTCCGTCATACGGAGTGACAAATCCCAGTCTCGATTCGTGCCAACCCAACAGACACTTTCGGAGATACCTGTAGTGTACCTTTATAGTCACCCAGTTACGTTGTGACGTTTGGCACACCCAAAGCACTCCTACGGTATCCGGGAGTTGCACAATCTCATGGTCTAAGGAAATGATACTTGACATTCGGAAAAGCTATAGAAAACAAACTACACGATCTTTGAGCTATGCTTAGGATTGGGTCTTGTCCATCACATCATTCTCCTAATGATGTGATCCCGTTATCAATGACATCCAATGTCCATAGTCAGGAAACCATGACTATCTTTTGATCAACGAGCTAGTCAACTAGAGGCTCACTAGGGACGTGTTGTGGTCTATGTATTCACACATGTATTACGATTTCTGGATAACACAATTATAGCATGAACAATAGACAATTATCATGAACAAAGAAATATAATAATAACCATTTTATTATTGCCTCTAGGGCATATTTCCAACAGTCTCCCACTTGCACTAGAGTCAATAGTCTAGTTACATTGTGATGAATCGAACACCCATGCAGTTCTGGTGTTGATCATGTTTTGCTCTAGGGAGAGGTTTAGTCAACGGATCTGCCACATTCAGGTCCGTATGTACTTTACAAATATCTATGTCTCCATTTTGAACACTTTCACGAATGGAATTGAAGCGACGCTTGATATGCCTGGTCTTCCTGTGAAACCTGGGCTCCTTGGCAAGGGCAATAGCTCCAATGTTGTCACAGAAGAGAGTCATCGGGCCCGACGCATTGGGTATGACTCCTAGGTCTGTAATGAACTCCTTCACCCAGATTGCCTCTTGTGCTGCCTCCGAGGCTGCCATGTACTCCGCTTCACATGTAGATCCTGCCACAATGCTTTTCTTGCAACTGCACCAGCTTACTGCCCCACCATTCAAAATATACACGTATCCGGTTTGTGACCTAGAGTCATCCAGATCTGTGTCGAAGCTAGCATCCACCTAACCCTTTACGGCGAGCTCTTCGTCACCTCCATAAACGAGAAACATATCCTTAGTCCTCTTCAGGTACTTCAGGATATTCTTGACCGCTGTCCAGTGTTCCATGCCGGGATTACTTTGGTACCTTCCTACCAAACTTACGGCAAGGTTTACATCAGGTCTGGTACACAGCATAGCCTACATGATAGACCCTATGGCCGAGGCATAGGGGACGACACTCATCTTTGCTCTATCTTCTGCCGTGGTCGGGCATTGAGCCGTGCTCAATCTCGTACCTTGCAATACAGGCAAGAACCCCTTCTTTGACTGATCCATTTTGAACTTCTTCAATATCTTGTCAAGGTATGTACTCTGTGAAAGACCAATGAGGCGTCTCGATCTATCTCTATAGATCTTGATGCCTAATATATAAGCAGCTTCTCCAAGATCCTTCATTGAAAAACACTTGTTCAAGTAGGCCTTTATGCTTTCCAAGAATTCTATATCATTTCCCATCAACAGTATGTCATCCACATACAATATGAGAAATGCTACAGAGCTCCCACTCACTTTCTTGTAAATGCAGGCTTCTCCATAAGTCTGCGTAAATCCAAACGCTTTGATCATCTCATCAAAACGAATGTTCCAACTCCGAGATGCTTGCACCAGCCCATAAATCGAGCGTTGGAGCTTGCACACCTTGTCAGCATTCTTAGGATCGACAAAACCTTCCGGCTGCATCATATACAATTCTTCCTTAAGGAAACCATTAAGGAATGATGTTTTGACGTCCATTTGCCATATCTCATAATCATAGAATGCGGCAATTTCTAACATGATACGGACGGACTTCAGCTTCGCTACGGGTGAGAAAGTCTCATCGTAGTCAACCCCTTGAACTTGTCGATAACCCTTAGCGACAAGCCGAGCTTTATAGATGGTTACATTACCATCCGCGTCTGTCTTCTTCTTAAAGATCCATTTATTTTCTATGGCTCGCCGATCATCGGGCAAGTCAGTCAAAGTCCATACTTCATTTTCATACATGGATCCTATCTCGGATTTCATGGCTTCCAGCCATTTGTCAGAACCCGGGCCCGCCATCACTTCTTCATAGTTCGAAGATTCACCGTTGTCTAACAACATGATTTCCAAGACAGGGTTGCCGTACCACTCTGGTGCGGAACGTGTCCTCGTGGACCTACGAAGTTCAGTAGCAACTTGATCTGAAGTTTCATGATCATCATCATTAACTTCCTCTCTAGTCCGTGCAGGCACCTCAGGAACATTTTCTTGAGCTGCGCCACTTATCGGTTCAAGAGGTAATACTTCATCAAGTTCTACTTTCCTCCCACTTATTTCTTTCGAGAGAAACTCTTTCTCTAGAAAGGACCCATTCTTGGCAACAAAGATCTTGCCTTCGGATCTGAGGTAGAAGGTATACCCAATAGTTCCTTTAGGATATTCTATGAAGACGCATTTTTCCGATTTGGGTTCGAGCTTTTCAGGTTGAAGTTTCTTGACATAAGCATCGCATCCCCAAACTTTTAGAAACAACGGCTTAGGTTTCTTCCCAAACCATAATTCATACGGTGTCGTCTCAACGGATTTCGACGGAGCCCTATTTAAAGTGAATGCGGCAGTCTCTAAAGCATAGCCCCAAAATGACAGCGGTAAATCGGTAAGAGACATCATAGATCGCACCATATCCAATAGAGTGCGATTACGACGTTCGGACACACCATTACGCTGAGGTGTTCCAGGCGGCGTGTGTTGTGAAACTATTCCACATTTTCTTAAGTGTGTGCCCAATTCGTGACTCAAGTATTCTCCCCCACGATCTGATCGCAAGAACTTGATTTTCCTGTCACGTTGATTCTCAACCTCACTCTGAAATTCCTTGAACTTTTCAAAGGTCTCAGACTTGTGTTTCATTAAGTAGACATACCCATATCTACTCAAGTCATCAGTGAGGGTGAGAACATAACGATAGCCACCGCGAGCCTCAACACTCATTGGACCGCACACATCAGTATGTATGATTTCCAATAAGTTGGTTGCTCGCTCCATTGTTCCTGAGAACGGAGTCTTGGTCATTTTACCGATGAGGCATGGTTCGCACGTGTCAAATGATTCATAATCAAGAGACTCCAAAAGTCCATCGGCATGGAGCTTCTTCATGCGTTTGACACCTATGTGACCAAGGCGGCAGTGCCACAAGTATGTGGGACTATCATTATCAACCTTACATCTTTTGGTATTCACACTATGAATATGTGTAACATTACGCTCGAGATTCATTAAAAATGAATCATTCACCAGCAGAGCATGACCATAAAACATATCTCTCATATAAATAGAACAACCATTATTCTCGGATTTAAATGAGTAGCCATCTCGAATTAAACGAGATCCTGATACAATGTTCATGCTTAAAGCTGGCACTAAATAACAATTATTGAGGTTTAAAACTAATCCCGTAGGTAAATGTAGAGGCAGCGTGCCGACGGCGATCACATCGACCTTGGAACCATTCCTGACGCGCATCGTCACCTCGTCCTTCGCCAGTCTCCGCTTATTCCGTAGCTCCTGCTTTGAGTTACAAATGTGAGCAACCGCACCAGTATCAAATACCCAAGAGCTACTACGAGTACTAGTAAGGTACACATCAATTACATGTATATCACATATACCTTTAGTGTTGCCGGCCTTCTTGTCCGCTAAGTATTTGGGGCAGTTCCGCTTCCAGTGACCACTTCCCTTGCAATAAAAACACTCAGTCTCGGGCTTGGGTCCATTCTTTGGCTTCTTCCCGGCAGCTTGCTTACCGGGCGCGGCAACTCCCTTGCCGTCCTTCTTGAAGTTCTTCTTACCCTTGCCTTTCTTGAACTTAGTGGTTTTATTCACCATCAACACTTGATGTTCCTTTTTGATTTCCACCTCTGCTGATTTCAGCATTGAATATACCTCAAGAATGGTCTTTTCCATCCCCTGCATATTGAAGTTCATCACAAAGCTCTTGTAGCTCAGTGGAAGCGACTGAAGGATTCTGTCAATGACCGCGTCATCCGGGAGATTAACTCCCAGCTGAGTCAAGCGGTTATGCAACCCAGACATTTTGAGTATGTGCTCACTGACAAAACTATTTTCCTCCATCTTACAGCTGAAGAACTTGTCGGAGACTTCATATCTCTCGACCTGGGCATGAGCTTGGAAAACCATTTTCAGCTCTTCGAACATCTCATATGCTCCGTGTCTCTCAAAACACTTTTGGAGCCCCGGTTCTAAGCTGTAAAGCATGCCGCACTGAACGAGGGAGTAATCATCAGCACGTGACTGCCAAGCGTTCATAACATCTTGGTTCTCTGGGATGGGTGTGTCACCTAGCGGTACTTCTAGGACATAATCTTTCTTGGCAGCTATGAGGATGATCCTCAGGTTCCGGACCCAGTCCGTATAGTTGCTGCCATCATCTTTCAGCTTGGTTTTCTCTAGGAACGCGTTGAAGTTGAGGGCAACATTAGCGTGGGCCATTTGATCTACAATACATAGTGTAAAGATTTTAGACTAAGTTCATGATAATTAAGTTCATCTAATCAAATTATTCAATGAACTCCCACCCAGATAGACATCCCTCTAGTCATCTAAGTGAAACATGATCCGAGTCAACTAGGCCGTGTCCGATCATCACGTGAGACGGACTAGTCAACATCGGTGAACATCTTCATGTTGATCGTATCTTCTATACGACTCATGCTCGACCTTTCGGTCTTCTGTGTTCCGAGGCCATGTCTGTACATGCTAGGCTCGTCAAGTCAACCTAAGTGTATTGCGTGTGTAAATCTAGCTTACACCCGTTGTATTCGAACGTTAGAATCTATCACACCCGATCATCACGTGGTGCTTCGAAACAACGAGCCTTCGCAATGGTGCACAGTTAGGGGGGACACTTTCTTGAAATTATTACGAGGGATCATCTTATTTAAGCTACCATCGTTCTAAGCAAATAAGATGTAAAACATGATAAACATCACATGCAATCAAATAGTGACATGATATAGCCAATATCATTTTCTCCTTTTGATCTCCATCTTCGGGGCTCCATGATCATCGTTGTCACCGGCATGAAACCATGATCTCCATCATCATGATCTCCATCATCGTGTCTTCTTGAAGTTGTCTCGTCATCTATTACTTCTACTACTATGGCTAACGCTTTAGCAATAAAGTAAAGTAATTACATGACGTTTATGTTGACACGCAGGTCATAAATAAATAAAGACAACTCCTATGGCTCCTGCCAGTTGTCATACTCATCGACATGCAAGTCGTGATTCCTATTACAAGAACATGATCAATCTCATACATCACATATATCATTCATCACATCCTTTTGGCCATATCACATCACACGGCACATGCTGCAAAAACAAGTTAGACGTCCTCTAATTGTTGTTGCAAGTTTTTACGTGGCTGCTATAGGTTTCTAGCAAGAACGTTTCTTACCTACGCCAAAACCACAACGTGATATGCCAATTTCTATTTACCCTTCATAAGGACCCTTTTCATCGAATCCGATCCGACTAAAGTGGGAGAGACAGACACCCGCCAGCCACCTTATGCAACTAGTGCATGTCAATCGGTGGAACCAGTCTCATGTAAGCGTACGTGTAAGGTCGGTCCGTGCCGCTTCATCCCACGATGCCACCAAATCAAGATAAGACTAGTAACGGCAAGAAAATTGACAATATCGATGCCCACAACTGCTTTGTGTTCTACTCGTGCATAGAAACTACGCATAGACCTAGCTCATGATGCCACTGTTGGGGAACGTAGCAGAATTTTAAAATTTTCTACGCATCACCAAGATCAATCTATGGAGTCATCTAGCAACGAGGGAGAGGGGAGTGCATCTACATACCCTTGTAGATCGCACGCGAAAGCGTTCAAGAGAACGGGGTTGATGGAGTCGTACTCGTCGTGATCCAAATCACCGATGACCTAGCGCCGAACGGACGGCACCTCCACGTTCAACACACGTACGGTTGGGAATACGTCTCCTCCAACTTGATCCAGCAAGGGGGAAGGATAGGTTGATGAAGATCCAGCAGCACGACGGCGTGGTGGTGGAAGCAACGGTGATCTCGGCAGGGCTTCGCCAAGCACAGGGAGAGGGAGGAGTGTCACAGGAGGGAGAGGGAGAGGCCAGGGGCTAGGGTGCGGCTGCCCTCCCTCCCCCCACTATGTATAGGGTCCCTAGGTGGGGCGCCGGCCCTAGGAGATCCAATCTCCAAGGGGGGCGGCGGCCAAGGGGGTGGCTTGCCCCCCAAGCCAAGTGGGGCGCCCCCCACCCCTAGGGTTTACAACCCTAGGCGCAGGGGGAGGCCCAAGGGGGGCGCACCAGCCCACTAGGGGCTGGTTCCCCTCCCACTTCAGCCCATGGGGCCCTCCGGGATAGGTGGCCCCACCCGGTGGACCCCCGGGACCCTTCCGGTGGTCCCGGTACAATACCGAGTACCCCGAAACTTTCCCGATGGCCGAAACTTGACTTCCTATATATAAATCTTCACCTCCGGACCATTCCGGAACTCCTCGTGACATCCGGGATCTCATCCGGGACTCCGAACAACTTTCGGGTTACCGTATACTAATATCTCAACAACCCTAGCATCACCGAACCTTAAGTGTGTAGACCCTACGGGTTCGGGAGACACGCAAACATGACTGAGACGACTCTCCGGTCAATAACCAACAGCAGGATCTGGATACCCATGTTGGCTCCCACATGCTCCTCGATGATCTCATCGGATGAACCACGATGTCGAGGATTCAATCAATCCGTATACAATTCCCTTTGTCAATCGGTACGTTACTTGCCCGAGACTCGATCATCGGTATCCCAATACCTCGTTCAATCTCGTTACCGGCAAGTCACTTTACTCGTACCGTAATGCATGATCGCATGATCAACCACTTGGTCACATTGAGCTCATTATGATGATGCATTACCGAGTGGGCCCAGAGATACCTCTCCGTCATACGGAGTGACAAATACTAGTCTCGATTCGTGCCAACCCAACAGACACTTTCGGAGATACCTGTAGTGTACCTTTATAGTCACCCAGTTAAGTTGTGACATTTGGCACACCCAAAGCACTTCTACGGTATCCGGGAGTTGCACAATCTCATGGTCTAAGGAAATGATACTTGACATTCAGAAAAGCTATAGCAAACGAACTACACGATCTTTGAGCTATGCTTAGGATTCGGTCTTGTCCATCACATCATTCTCCTAATGATGTGATCCCGTTATCAATGACATCCAATGTCCATAGTCAGGAAACCAGGACTATCTTTTGATCAACGAGCTAGTCAACTAGAGGCTCACTAGGGACGTGTTGTGGTCTATGTATTCACACATGTATTACGATTTCCGGATAACACAATTATAGCATGAACAATAGACAATTATCATGAACAAAGAAATATAATAATAACCATTTTATTATTGCCTCTAGGGCATATTTCCAACAAGCTTAAACCCTAGTTTATGCATTGCTTCGTAAGGGGCTGATTTGGATCCATATGTTTCATGCTATGGTTAGGTTTACCTTAATACTTTTGTTGTAGTTGCGGATGCTTGCAATAGAGGTTAATCATAAGTGGGATGCTTGTTCAAGTAAGAACAGCACCCAAGCGTCGGTCCACCCACATATCAAATTATCAAAGTATCGAACGCGAATCATATGAACGTGATGAAAACTAGCTTGACGATATTCCCATGTGTCCTCGGGAGCGCTTTTCCTATTATAAGAGTTTGTTCCAGCTTGTCCTTTGCTACAAAAAGGATTGGTCCACCTTGCTGCACTTTATTTACTTTTGTTACTTGTTGCTCGTTACAATTTATCTTATCACAAAACTATCTGTTACCACTTATTTCAGTACTTGCAGAGAATACCTTGCTGAAAACCGCTTATCATTTCCTTCTGCTCCTCGTTGGGTTCGACACTCTTACTTATCAAAAGGACTACGATAGATCCCCTATACTTGTGGGTCATCATTCGCTAATCAGAAACAGCTCGTCCGAGTGAACCGTATGCCCTATATCACACACACCTTGATCTGGCTAACTGTTTCTGTTGCACTCCCTCATAGAAAACAGTTCATCAGAGCGAACTGTATGGCGTATATCGCACACACATTTATATGGCTTCCCGTTTCTGTTGTTCTTCCTCATCGCAAACAGTTCGAACGAGTTAACCATGTGCCCTAAATTGCACACACAACTAAAATTTGAACCGTGTTTGATGGCTCCGCCATCGCAAATGTTTTGTACCTTTTTTGACGGTTTTTTACATCCCTATTTGTGATTAATGCAGCGCACACAATTTCGTCAAAGGGTCTCTGATCGTAGTGTCGCGTTAGCAGCATCCTGCGGTAGTGCCACCTCTCCCCGAGCAAGCGACTCCGACTTCGTCGTTGACGGCCCATAAAGACCCGTCCGAATGAACAGTACACGTGAACCCTGCCGGCCGAGGATAAATAATCGACCACATGCGTCGAGGAGGAGGCAGCTTCGATTTTGATGACGAGCCTCATAGGAGAAAAGGAGCACGCCTTGACCCACAAAGTCTAATCTGTCCATCGCTTCACATCGTTGCCACAGTGTCGCTCGACAATGCCGCAACTCCGACTTCAAGCCAAGGAACATACCACACGTTCGACGACAAAGGCAAGCCATGACCCTCCTCATCTTTTGCAACCATCATCGTCTCCACACAGGCCGCAATTCCACATCTGCACTGCTAGCCAGGCACCTGCCGACCATGATGTCGTGCACGTCCAGCCTCAAGGAAGAGCAAGAGGGATCATGGTCTTCATGTCGGCGCCCTCAAGAGGGCAAGCGGCGTTGCAGACGCTGCCGCCACCCGAACCCATACCAGGATCTTGGCTTTCGCCCAAAGAGCTTGATCTGGAAGAAGAGGATGTGTAGAACTCCTTGGCGTCGCCTCGAAGGACGTTGACGACACCCATAGGCATCGACACCGCTGGCCAGACTTTCGCCCACAGCAGCACAACCTCACTCCAACGCAGTTGGCGATGCCAACCAACACCTCCATCGCCTGAAGTCCTGAACCCCCACTAACCCGCACACCCCTACATAGCGACCACACCGTGACCAAACAGGAACCACCAGCACACCTCGCTGCCATCGGAGCCGTCCAGCTGCACCGGCGGCGAGCCAGATCTGGCCACAAACCAGACCCAGTAGCCCTTCCTCTTAGGACAACCACAAGAGGCGCCCGACCCCTAGCCAGCGACCTGGATGCAAGAAATGCGTCGCCTACGAGCAGTGGTGGGAGGTCTGCCACCCCAACCCAATCATGCCGACCGGAGCTGAGCCGTGAAGTAGAGCTACTGCGCCGACCGCAAGGAGCCGGAGGCGCGATCCCTCGAGGAGCAACTGGAGCCAACAAACCACCAGAGGAGTCACCCACTGAGTCCATGGCCGCGGCCACCGGATCGCCGCAATCGTCGGGCCACCGAGCAGGACGAGGGAGCGACTTCCCTCCACCAAGGATGCGCGCCTCTGTGGCGGGAGAATCCCGCCGCTACCGCCCGTGGCGCGGGCTTAGCCTAGCCGAATCCTCTGACGACAACAAGGGGAAAAGGTGGGAAGAAGAGGGCCGGCGCTGGCCGGCGGCATGTTCTCCCTGAGTCGCTTGGGCGTGGGGGCCGGGCTCTATTGTTGAGTGTGTATCTAGTTATTTTTCATAATTTTGTATTTTTAAGTTTTCTATTGAAATATATGAACTTTAACAATTTGAAAATTCTCTTGGTATCCACATATTATTTAAGTTTTTTTTTCTCGCTTTAAGTTTTGAGCTAATGAAGTAGGTGGGGAAAATGAATGGACAAGTTGCGCCAAGGCTGGAGGGGCTGCAAAACGGATCAACTGTGTGCACGACTAGATCATCAGCCACATACATTCCATTAACTTGTGTGCACGGCTAGATCGCCAGCCACAATACAAGATACAATGTCAAGGAAGTCCGTAAACCAAAATACGTGATTACCGTGAAATCTTCCTGCACCTAAAGAGGCAAGTACATGTGTTGTCTTCTTGCATGCACTTGGGCTAAACACTACACGAAACTCCAAGCTTGCAAGTCAAGGAGTTTCGCTTCACGAAACAGCTTCCTCGACAGTGAGAGATAAAAGTCTGAAAAAGTCACGGCCTGAACCAGTGGTTGATTGTTGATAGTCAGTCTCAAAGATGACATGCCCCATACCAAACTGGTCAGCTAAACTAAAAGTTGTTGACTAGTGGCATTCCAACACCGCTTAGTTCTCGCCGACTTGCAGTGCGCATGTATGAACTATGAACACGACCTGCTTTTGACTCTGTACCATTTCTGATTCGCCGGATGTTGTGGGTATATCGAGCCTGCTTTGGTTTGCATTGAGTTAGAGACCATGACAATGGGTTAACATGCTTTCTGATGCCTCCCATTCCAATGAGGCAGGCAGTCTGCCCTCGTTGCTTTGTTTCCCATTCCACATCCATGGTGGAGTCGTGCTCCGCCAACATTATCAATCTTGTGTTCCACACAAGAGGAGAATGGGCCAATGCTCCTATATATAGCAGCAACATACTAGCAATTTAGGAATAGAACATAGAAGATGGAGTTACTTAAGAACAGGGTGACACCTAGGAGGAAGTGATAAGAGTTGTTGAACCTTTTATGACGCGAGTGAAGTCGTTGTGGAGCTCTCGCACGTTGATGCATTTACAAGGTCATGGAAATGAACAGATGCACACATGGATGCATGGCTAAAACTATCATCCCTACACATGACGCAGATGGACCAATGATGCTTGGGCAAGATCTGCTCAAGACACTAACTTGGGATTTATGACAGAAAATTTAAGAAGTGAATTCCTTTGAAAGTTAGATAGCTATGACCTTTATCAACATTTTTGTACACTTTAGATACTGTGATCAGGTTGAGACCAACCAAACTCATATAAGTATTTTGGCCAACCATTTATCTCCATCCTACAATACAAACTACTTCTGCACGGACACTCTTAAAAGACATGGAACAACACATATTTATGTTGTAGTCATGTGGGAGTTACCTTCTTAAGTTACTCCTAAATAAGGCCTCTTGATTATTGTACATAGGCATTCTGCCTCTCTTCTACTTACTTGAATAAACAAATGTCTGTCCTTCAAACACTTTTTTCCTATTATGTTTGCTTAGACCAGTTTTTCAGCCCCTAAGTAAAAAAGGCCGGTATATTGTTTTAGAATATGCACGAGCGTGCATACCATATATTGATAGAAGATCGGGAGGGAGATCCCTATATCAAGGTTTACATACACCTGCTTACATGACTACAAACAGCAGCGTCTGAAAGATATCAAGCATTCCCTTGCCTTGGCATACAAGGAGATATACAAGAGTTTGAGTAGAATACAAGATAAGGGAAGAGGTTGAGATTACAATGATATATATTCTAACACCCTCCCTTAATCTCAACTATCCTAAGTTAATATTACTCTTGAATTCTTCAAATGGTCTTGCTGGTAATGCTTTTGTAAAACCATTGGCCACATGATCCTTGGAGTGAATAAACCATATCTCAAGTTTCTTTGTTGCAACTCTTTCTCGCACAAAGTGAAAATCAATTTCTATGTGCTTTATCCTGGCATGAAACACTGGATTTGCAGACAAATATGGTGCTCCCAAGTTATCACACCATAAACATGAGATACAATTTTTCTTGATCCCCAATTCCTCAGGAAGTGATTCAACCCAAATGATTTCAGCAGTTGCATTTGCCAAAGACTTGTATTCAGCTTCTGTGCTTGACCGCGATAAAGTAGCTTGCTTTCTACCACTCCAGGAAATAAGATTAGACCCAAAGAACACTGCAAATCCTCCAGTTGATCTTCTGTCATCACTACATCCTGCCCAGTTAGCATCAGAGAATGCACTCACAAGAGAGGAATTATACTGTTTGAAATGAAGTCCTATTATCATAGTATGTTTCACATATCTTACAATCCTCTTGACAGTTGACCAATGTGCGGAAGTAGGTGCATGGAGATATTGACAAACCTTGTTGACAGCAAACGAGATATCTGGACGTGTGAGAGTTAGATATTGTAGTGCTCCCACAATACTCCTATACCTTGTGCTTCTCTCCTCTTGAAGTGGCTCACCCTCATATGCCGAGAGGTTTTCTAAGGAGGATAAAGGTGTAGGCATTGGCTTTCAATTTTTCATCCCCATGCGAGACAGAAGCTCAATAATATATTTTTCCTGATTTAACACAATACCATCTTGATTTTTCTTGACTTCAATACCTAGGAAGAAATGCAAGTCACCTAGGTCCTTCAAGGCAAAATCTGAGCTCAAATCATGCAGAAGAGCATTAGTAGCTTTTTGTGAAGAACTTGCAACTCTGATATCATCAACATATATAAGCACAAAATGACTACTCCTGCCTTGTTATAAATAAACAAGGATGTGTCAGCCTGGGAGGCAATGAAGCCAAGATATTTCAACTATGATCTCAATCTGGAATACCATGCTCTGGGTGCTTGCTTTAGACCACAGAGTGCTTTATCAAGCTTGCAAACATAATGTGGCAATTTCTCACTCTCATACCCAGGTGGCTGTATCATAAACACTTCCTCTTCCAGAACACCATGCAGAAACGCATTCTGTACATCTAGCTGCCTTAGGCTCCATCCTCTGGATACAACAATAGCTAACACAAGTCTGATAGTTGCAGCTTTCACAACGGGACTAAAGGTATCCTCATGGTCAATGCCATAACGTTGCTTAAAGCCCTTTGCAACTAGACGTGCCTTATACCTGTCAATGGAGCCATCTGCTTTCTTTTTAATTCTATACACCCATTTGCAATCAATGATATTTTTACCTCTCTGATTTGGTACAAGATGCCAAGTTTTGTTCCTCATGAGTGTAGAATACTCCTCATCCATTTCCTTCTTCCATTTAGGATCATCAAGTGCATTGGTTAACGATGCTGGTTCTCCTGAAATACACAACATTCCATATGATATAGTCCCATATTTCCTAATTTTAGGATTTCGTATACCTTTCTGTAGCCGGGTCATAACACGTGAAGAAATCTCTGGCTGGATCGCTGGAATACTCGCCACGGAAGATCCAGAAGAATCTGCTGATGCAGTGGGCAGGTTTGTCGCCATGTGCACAGGGGATCCTGTGACTACTGGTGTGGCTGCCCCTCCCGCGGGCACACAGGCGTCACCCATCCGACCCGACGTAGTGGATCCGCCACCCGACTGCAATTGGGGGCGCGCGCGATGCGAGGGGGGTTCGGCCCCGCCGCTGGTCCCGCCTGATGCTGACGAGGCTGCGCGGGAGTGGCCCTCCCTGGATCCAGGGCTGGACGTGACAGGAGCGTGATCCGAGGAGGATGCGCTTGCGTGATCCGAGGACTGCGCGCGTGTAGGGGTGCCAAACGCCGCTGGATCTCCTTCATCATTTGTGCCAGGTTCATCTTCTTCCTCAGCATGCAATATTGGGTCAAATTCAGCCATATTTTTTGAGATTTTGATCATTTTGAGCACCGTTTTCTCCAGGGACCTGCACAACATAAGAGGAAAACCAGTACCAGCAGGAACATCATCACATTGATTAGTACAATTGTCGCCCCCATGATCAAAAGACCGAAGATGTGAAGGAAGAAGAAGAATTTCCTTGCGGAGAAGTGCACCGACATTAGGATTAAGGGATGCAAAGGAAAACATGGACTCATCAAATACAACATCTCTGGATATATATACCTGACCAGTAGGAACATCAAGGCACTTGACCCCTTTATGCATGGGGCTATAGCCTAAGAAGACGCACCTTTTTGAGCGGAAAGCGAGTTTGAGTGTCTTATAGGGTCTAAGGTTGGGCCAACAAGCACAGCCAAAAACGCGAAGAGATGTGTAGTTGGGTGTGACACCAAGGAGTTGTGTAATGGGTGTTTCAAATTTGATGACTTTACTTGGAAGCAAGTTAAGAATGCTTCATCCCAAAATTTAAGTGGCATGGAAGCATTTTCTAGCAATGCAAGCCCCATATCAACTATGTGACGGTGCTTTCTTTCAGCGGATCCATTTTGTTGGTGAGCATGAGGACAAGAGACATGATGTGATATGCCAAGCTTTTGGAAGAAAGAATTTAATTTTTCATACTCACCACCCCAGTCACTTTGCATAGCAATAATTTTGGAGTTCAGTTTGCGTTCAACAAGATTTTGGAAATTGATAAAAACTTGGAATACATCAGATTGTTTCTTCAATAAGTAAATCCAAGTAAATTTACTATAGTCATCAATGAAACTTACATAATAGGAAAATCTACCAACTGAAGTAGGAGCTGGCCCCCATACATCTGAAAAGATAAGTTGTAGAGGGGCAGTAGACACACTAGTAGAAATTGGGTAAGGTAATTGATGACTTTTTGCTTGTTGACACAGATCACAAACTTACTCAACACTAGGCTCATAAGAGAGTTTATTTTTGCTAAGAACATATCTAACTATGACTGAAGATGGATGACCCAAGCGACTATGCCACCTTGATGATGATAGCTTGGTGACAATATTTGCTTGTTTATTGGACCATGAAGATGATGATGATGATGATGATGATGATGATGATGATATGAGTGGGTAGAGGCCTCCCACGCATCGTCCTCTAAGAATGATTCTCCTTGTTCTCAAGTCCTTAACCAGGAAAAAATAAGGATAGAATTCAATAAGAACATTGTTATCAAGAGTGAATCGATGAACAGAAACAAGATTTTTGGATGTTTGAGGAACATGCAAGACATTGGTCAAGTGTAAATTTTTCACGGGGTTTTTAACAATTGAACTACCAATGTGTGTGATATCCATACCAGAACCGCTTGTCGTGCGAATTTGGTCGCCTCCATTGTACTTCTCCCGCATCGTCAACTTGTCAAGTTCACCTGTGATGTGGTTTGTTGCTGCACTGTCGGCGTACTAGTTGGTGTCCACGCCATAGGAGACTGCATGCGCCTCCTTTTCTTCTTGGTCGTTTTCTTCATAGCACCACCAGCAAACTCGTGCACCCCCTGGATGGTGTTTGTAGCATATCTGACATTCAGGATAGCATATCTGACATTCAGGATAATCATGCTGCTGCTCACGAACCTGTTGTTGCTGTTGCTGTCAAGGGCGACCTCTGAAGCCGCCGCCTCCACTGGAGGAAGAGGTCTGGCGGTCACCGCGATCACCACGGCCACGCCCCCTTCCTCCTCGCTCGCGAGATCTGCCACGGGACTGGCCACGACCTCTGTAGACCGCGTTAGCAGATGAGTGGAACCCGCCTGAAGACGAGTCGCCTAGCATCTCCATCTTTGATCAAAGGCAGAGATTTGAGCAAAGAGATCGTCGGCGGTGATGGTATTTTTGACAGCGCCGATCACTGCCACCACGGAGTCGTAGTCGCAGTCCAGTCCTGCCAGAATGTAGTCCACCATCTCCGGATCAGAGACGGGACGACCGGCAGCAGCTAGTTCATCCCCAAGGCTATTCATCTTCGTCATATGCGCCGATCTTGACATGGTGCCCTTCTTGGTATTGGTGATGGCAATTCTCAGATTAGTAATCCGAGACTGAGATTGTGAGGCGAAGTTGTCCAGAGCTCAAAGGTGGAATCTTTCCCAACGACCTGTGCAAGAATTTCTGGAGACATGGAATTAAGAAGGTATGACAGAACCTGCTGGTCTTTGGCGATCCAGGGTCCGTACAGGGGGTTCGGCTCTAGGGCCGTGATCTTGTCCGCCTTCGTGATCTCCACCATTCTGGGCGGAGCGGCGTCGGTGTTGTCCAGGAGCCCCGTTACCTGTGCACCTTGCATGGCTGGAAGGACCTGCATCTTCCAGAGGATGAAGTTTCCTCTTGCGAGCTTCTCAGACGGCGGCGATCCGAGGTTGAGGGCGACGCCGGCAGAGGAAGCCATGAAGACGATGGTATGTGGTTTCTAGGGTTTTGATTTGTGGCTAGATGTATGAGAAGAGATGGCTCTGATTACCATGAAAGATATCAAGCGTTGCCTACTCCCTCGAGGGAGCCGCGTGGGTGTTTTTATTGATGTGGCCGCAGCCCTTGCCTTGGCGTACAAGGAAATATACAAGAGTTTGAGTAGAATACAAGATAAGGGAAGAGGTTGAGATTACAACGATATATATTCTAACAGCGCCCACCGAACACACTACCGACTACTCTAAGCTAGCCCACCAAGATATCCCTCCAAAGAAGAACTCAAGTCTCCTTTTAGTAGTCCTGCCATCCGCCAGCTTGTATGGTTCTTTGCTTTGTTTGTTAAGAGGATGATAATGTATTGTACAAGTTCACAGCCATAACTTGGCCTTTGCAGTCTAGTTTACTGTAACTTGGCATCTACATTTTGTTTTATGGTTGTGTTTTTTTAACAGAGGCAAAATATTTGCCTCATTCATTAATTAAGGAGTTTAGAGTTATGTTTCAAAAAAAGGAGGAGTTTAGATTTGTTTTTACAAAAGCAAAATAAGATCACAAGGGCACTACTCTCCTGGTATGATATTGCCCAAATGTTTTGCACCCACGTTGATACAAAGGTTCTCTGAACAATGGTTGAACGTGAAACGACCACACACGGTTCATTTCTTGCTAGTAGTGCCATAATCCTATAGGCATGATATTGTGTTTAATGAATTTTCCCAGTTAAATCCGTGGACAAGGTTAATATACATAGTATTGCTTTTGATTTTTTTCAAGAAAAAACAGTATCCTTGGTTCATAACTAAATGCAACATAAAGGTTAATGCATCGCAGAAGAATGCCTACCAGGGGCAGAATATATGTTGGCTAAATGTACATAAGCACCACTTTTGCCTGGCTCCAATTCAATCCAGTGCTTTATAACACACCCAGCCAACTCCACATTCTTGTGAAACCTACAACCAGCCATTAGAGCTCCCCAGATTAAGGCATCCGGTTTCATGGGCATTTTCTCAACCATGTCTTTGGCCTCACTAAGCAAGCTATCCCGTTCATCCATAATGCTCAATCTTTGGTTTAATACCACAGTCGCTCTCCATGGAATTGAAAAGCTCCCGACCCTTGTCAACCAACCCAGTGTGTGTCCGCGTACCCATTCACCATGGCGCCCCAAGACACAGCATCCCTAGCAGGCATTTCGTCGAACAGCGAGCGAGCGTCCTCGACTCGCCCAACCCTCGCGTGCGCCGTGAGGAGCGTGTTGCCAAGGTGCGCAGCAGAAGGTGCGCTCGGATAGGCGGCCGAGCAGGCTTGCGCGGATGAGCGCGTTGTTCACGAGGAGGAACCCCGTGAGGCCGAGCCTGATAGCGCGGGCGTGGACGGCAAGCGCGAGGCGATGCGCGCCGGGGACGGCGGGGGAGAGGGCGAGCGACTTGAGGAGAGAGGGGAGGGGTGCGGGGTGGGGAGGAGGCCCGTGCGGAGGAGGTGGGCATAGAGCGGGAGCGCGAAGTGCGGCCTCGCAGAGCTCACGAGCGCCCGGATAAGCACGTCGAGGAGCTCCACGCTGCACCGAAGCAGACCCAACGTAACCAGGGCTGCTTGGACTCGCTGCGGCACCGCGACAGGAGCTCCACGTAGCGCCGGAGTCCGGCCATCTCATTGCGTAGTGGTATGTTCCCCTGAGTGGCTCCCTCAGTCACACGTTGATTCAGCTGCCGCTCAGCATGCGCCTCTACTTTTGCTTGAAGCTGAACATTACATCATATTCATAGGTGGCCTCTACTTTTGCTTGAAGCTGAACATTACATCATATTCATAGGTGGCAATCAAGAAGCTCAATACGAGGAAGATGAAGACCTTTCACACAGTGGAGCATGCCACAATGGCCGATGGATGAGCAAGACAATTGTTCTAGCAATTTGTCACCGGCAGCGGATGAAAATTGCGACTTTTTTTTTGCGGGACTTAGCTCCACTAGCCATCTTTATACCCATATCGTGCCAAAATTTTGTCTAGCGGGTGTACCAGTAACTTGTGCGCACGACTGGATCGTCGACCACATACAAGATTGTACAAAGTCAGGGAAGTCAAGTCCGTACACCAAAATAAATAATTACCACAAAGTCTTTCTGCAACCAATGTGCTGCCTTGTTGCATGCCTTAAATAAACATTACACAGAATCAAAGTTTGAAGTCTGAGAAGGAATTTTGCTTAACTAAGCAGGGTCCCTATCAGCAAAGGAACATAATCCGAAGACGTTGAAGAAGTCACCGCACGACATGCCCCATACCATGCTGTTGATTAGTTTCACCAGTTCCTTTCGCCCCTACATGTCCCCGGCTCGCTTGATGACCTGGGTAGATGGAGCTAATTGTGGTGTGCATACAGCTAAGGATCACCATATGTGGCTTAACATGCTTTCTGATGCCACCCATTCCAAGGACCCTAGCAACTCACCCTCTATGGTTTGCCTCCCATTTGGCATAAGCAATGTCGTGATTCGGCCAAGATTTATCGAGCTTGTGTTCCAAGGGGAAAATGAGTGATGCAGCACATATATATCAGCAACATAGTAATTCAGGAATAGAACTGAGAAGTTGGGGTTATTTAAGAATGGAGAGACGAGTAGGAGGAAGTTATAAGAGTCGTTGAACCTTTTATGACATGGGTGAAGTCTTTGTGGAGCTCTTGCACGTTGATGCATTACAAGGCCATGCAAATGAACAGATGCACACATGGCGCTGACGAATCTGACAAGAAACTAATTTGGTGCATGACAGAAAATTAACAAGTGAATTAAGTAGTTTGAGGTTAAGTAGCTATCAGCCTATCATCTATCCACGTTTTCGTACATTTTTTAGGCAATGATCTAGTTGAAACCAACGAAATTCATATAAGTATTTTGGCCTCTAAATCCTACAATACAAACTACTTTTGCACGGACACTGTCAAAAGGCTCAGCTCAACATAGAATTATGTTGTATTTATATGGAAGTTACCTTCTTAAGTTAGTAAATATGGCCTATTGATTACTGTACATATGCACTCTTCCTTTCTACTTCAGGGGAGGGGGCAGGAAGGTCACGCAGACATGCCCTTTCCCCCGAAAAAGAACGCCTGTACACGCAACTGAAACAATATGATCTTTCTAAAGTACGACTTAGTTCTAGACATAAGCTTAGAGTAAAATTTAACAATGAATTATGCGAAGCATATTCTGGAATAGCAGAAGTCTACTGGACTTGGCTAACCGACGGTTCTTAGCGCAGACATCGAGGGAACAAAGGTTGGAATTTATCGCTCTTTTGGGAGTGAAATGCATAAAACCCCGCTGTAGTTGTGTTGTCATTAGCAAAAACCACCACTTATATTAATCAATGACAAGATTTTTACAATGATTAATTACAGTATACGCCACGCCGGGCGGAAAACTATTGAGAAGAATACCCTCAGATCTACTATCAAAGCTATACTTTGCAATCTCGTGAGCCAACTCATTAGCGAGACGGTTAATTTTAGAGATTTTAAAATTCTGGAGTAGCCTAGAGATACTCAAAGCCTCCTTGAGATCGGCAAGAGGGACATGTCAAGTTTTTCATTTTCAAAGAAGTAAGCTGCAAAAGCACAACTAGTCTCCAAAATAATAGAGCTGTGAAGAATGATACCTATGTAAAGCCCAGCGAGGCAAGCCCGCAGCTCAGCTTCATTCACACTGGTACACCTTCCAATAGAATTCCATGAGGTGATGATAACTTGGTCGTACGAATTTCTAATAAAGAAAACCCCACGCTAGTGGTGCTAATGCTATCCACAAAGTTGGCGTCGACATTAATCTTGATATAATCAGGCGGGGAGGCTACCACACCATATGTTCTTTTAGTAGATCTACATGATTAATAGATCATGTTACTGTTGGTGAAGTAAGGCTCCTGTGTTCGCAACTTGGCATTGTAGCCTATACGGGAGGGACTGAGGGAGGCTGTTGATGAACATGATTCTATCTTAGTATAATAGTAGTCATATGGCTATGCATTTCTATCACAGTAAGCAAAAATATTGCCGAAATTTAGGCATCAGATATGTTGGATGTTAAACATATATTATTACATCAAAATGGTCTGAATAGACATGCTATTGAAAATGAGGTACTGGTGCATCAACGAAACATTGGTGTCTCCAGAAACAGGAATTGTCGCTTTATATGTTGCTTTTGAGAAGATGTATTTTCCTTTCTTTTTAGTCCGGTGAAATAATTGTGCTGGTGTCTAGATAGTCCATGTTGGTCCATTCGAATTTTCCAGGTTGTGGTGTTCTTACTGTATATGTGATAATGCCAAGGATTTTCGCTAATTAGCAATGTTTATATCTTTGTAGTTTCTTAATTTCTATATTTTGCAGGCAGAAATAAATGGCCTGTAATTTTGCAGGCACCGGGTTGATCTGTTTGTGGTTGTATAAGCACAAAATACCAGCTATTGTATATGGACATGCTCTTTCTGTTCATCTATTTTGTTTGGCCAATTATTTATCTCCATAATTGTTATTGTTGCATACATTCCGTTAACTTGTGGGCACGGGTAGATCGTGAGCCACAATACAAGGTACATTGTCAAGAAAGTCCGTAGAATAAAATACATGATTATCATGAAAACTTCATGCACCTAAAGAGGCAGGTACATGTGATGTCTTCTTGCGTGCCATTGGGCTAAACACTACAAGAAACTCAAGGCTTGCAAGATAAGGAGTTCCACTTCATGAAATAGGTTCCCCGCCATTGAGAGATCAAAGTCTAAACAAGTCACTGTCTGCACCAGTGCTTCACAATTGACAGTTGCTCTCAAAGATGACATGCCCCATACAAAATTGGTTAGCTAAGATGAAGCTCTTGACTAGTGGCATTTCATAACACCACTCACTTCTTGCTGACCTGTAGTGCGCATGTATGAGCATATGAAATGCGCAACTTCCTTTCATCCCTACACCATTTCAGATTGGTTGGATGTTCTGGGTAGATCAAGCCTGCTTTGGTTTAAATTGAGCCAAGAGACAATCAATAGTGGCTTAGCATGCTTTCTGATGCCACCCATTCCAAGGAGACAAGCAGCCTGCCCTCATTGGCTTGCCGCCCATTCCGCGCCCATGTCAGCATCGTGCTCCGGCCAAGATTGTTGACCTTTGTTCCGAATAAGAGGATAAGAGTGATGTGCATATATAGCAGCAACATAGTAATTCAGGAATAGAACTGAGAAGCTGGAGTTATTTAAGAACGAAAAGACACCTAGGAGGAATTTATAAGGGTCATTGAAAATTTTATGACATGATCGAAGCTTCCGTGGAGCTCTTGCACGTTGATGCATTTACATGCTCATGCAAATGAACAGATGTACACATGGATCCAGGGATAAAACTACCATCCCTACACATGGCGCGGACGAACCTATGATTCTTGGGGAAGATCTGCTCACTAAGTTGGGATTTAAGATAGAAAATTTAACAAGTGAATTAAGTAGTTTATTCTTTAAAGTTAGCTATCTATGACCTTTATTAACATTTTCATACATTTTGAATGTTGTGATCAAGTTGAGACCAACCAAACTCATATAAGTATTTTGGCCAACCATTTATCTCCATCATACAACACAAACTACTTTTGCATGGACACTCTCAAAAGGCACGGCACAACACATAATTATGTTGTATTTAGTTTCAATTCTCATATTGCTAATCCAAATACGGAAGTTTCATATAGCCACTTCTCATAGAAATAACTGCACCCAATCCCCGCAGCAACGTGTGGGGTACCATCTCTAGTTTATCTGAAGTTGCCTTCTTAGGTTAGTAAATAAGCCTCTTGATTACGAAATTCAAAAAATGTTCGAGCACTGCTTTGGTACACGCCCTAGAAAAATTAAAAATTGTTCCCATAATTAAAAATATATTCATGAATTTCAAAAATTCTTCACGGATTTTAAAAAACATTCTCATATTTTAACGAACAAAAGAAAAGAAAAAAGATAAAGAAAGAAAGAAAATTAAAAATTAAAAATGTAACTGAAAAAATCAAAAGAAGGAAAAAACATAAAAAAATAAAATTCGGTTCAACGAAGGTTCTAGACCCTTAATAAACCGGTGGGAGAAAACGCACGTGAAAAATCTGAATATGGGCCGGCCCATATGCGAGCAAATAGGAGATGAGGGGTGCGCGTTCACTCGCTATGTATCGACTTGCACTTTAAATATGATCCCTGCATTGCAAGGTGCAGAGCATTTTGTATTAAACGGCAAATAGTAGCCTTTTCGTACACAATGCCCATAGAAACAAGGGAGCAATATATGGGCTGGCCCATCTATCTCCACCATTTCCCCCTTTTCGAAGCTTTTGGAAGTTTTCATCTATTTTATTTTCTCTTTCCTTGGTTTGGTTATTGGTTTGTTTTTCTACCTGGTTTTTAGTTCACCTTATCTTTTACTTTTCCCCATTTTATTTTTATTTTTCTTTTGTTTTTTATTTTTGTTTTAAAATCTTGAACATATTCAAAATTGTGAACTTTATTTCGAAATCCATGAAAAAAAATTCAAATTCATGAAGATTTTTTTCACACTTGTGATTTTTTCCAAAAACACAAACTTTTTCAAATTTGTCAACTTGTTGCATATTCCTGATTTTTCCCAAATATGAGAACTGTTTTGAAATCCATTTTTTTAAAAAAGTTGTTAATCTTTTTCAAATTCACAAACCTTAACGAACTAACATTCTTGCAAATTCATCAACTTTTCCCCAAAATCATAAAAAAATTAAAATTCATCATCTAATACGCTGTTTTTTTTACAAATTCAAAAATATTGTTTCAAATCATGAACATTTTTCCAATTCACAAACTTTTTTCCAAATTGGATTTTTTTAAATATTCTTGAACATTTTTAAAATCACAAAAGTTGGTGGTATTTGTTTTCCTGAACTAGCAGCACAACATAGCCAAGCAAAAAAAACACGAGGGCGAGCAAGCGAAGGTGAGCGAGCGAACGAGAAGCAATGGCAAAAAAAAGAGCAAACGAGGCCAGCCAGCGAATGGAAGCAGCCATCTAGGAATGCTAGATGGGTCGGCCCATAAAGGCATCTTCAGGCGCTATAGCGGGAACTGGCTCCTGAAAAGCTGTATAAGACCTCGCGAGGTTCGACAGTTGAGACATGTTGATGGTACCAAAAACCATCGGTAGCCTTGGTAGGGTGGAGAGCGCAAGCGAATGTTCCAGAATGGATCGCACATGTGGAATTTATCGAGGTTCGAGCCCTCATTGTGAAGGTAATATCCTACTCCTTCTTTGCTTTCATTATTGGTTGGAATCACCTCGTGTGAGGGGGTTACAAGTATGAGATGATGATTGCTACCGAGATTATGACAAGGATGTTAGATGTCCTTGAACTACCTAGCCTCACCTTTTAACAAGGGGCAAGGACTAGGGTTTACAAATTTCCTAACCAAGCTTGAGCCTCGATCAGCTAAGGGGTCATTGCCTTATACGCCAAGATAAAGAACCTTCCAAAAGTCGGGCCTCCTATATGGTGAAGGGCCCTTACCACGGGTTGGCTTACTAGGCCCTGAGGTCAGCCGATGGACGGGCCTCCCGATCGATGGGCCACCACCAACATAGTACGCAGTCAGTAGCCCCTGAGCATCTTTGGAGTTTAGGTTACGCATCTGTTAAGGACGAAATCTAGGCGGGCTCCTTCTGGTGAAATGAACAAACCAGTCTCACTTCTGGTTGTTCGGTCTATGGCAGTCCATAAATGGCAGATCCTTATTTAAATGCCGTGTGTGATACTTTACGGAATGCTTGATCATTATCTGTGATACTGTTGTGTCATCCTGTAGTTCATGCCGGATGAGGCCTATGTCGAGGCCAAGCGGTGGTTCATCCGGCAAGAACGGGCGGCGACCGACACGATTTTCGCCGAACTAGACGCGGAGGCGGAGGCCGACCCGGAGGAGTCGCATGAGCTGAAGTTGAGCCTACCGTGTACCCGGAGCCGGGAATGGAGATCGTGGATATCTCAGACGAGGATTAGGATATGGTAGGTTATTTGACCTATGTAGTACGTAGGTTTTTCCATTTTGCATGTTTTGTATGAATTTAAGGTTTGAAGTATGAGGTATCCAGATCCAGAGAAGCAAATTTAAAGTGTGAGCGATTCCTGCTCGTGAAAGCGCCCGGACGAGTCCATGGGCATTTGAAGGTTCAGATTTGCTGTCCAAGGCTGTAGATGCTCTATGGGAAGCTCCGGCGACGGCACCATTGGCGCCTGTTCAGTCCTGTAGTGAGATTACATGGTGGATGGTGGGCTGGCTGGGGGATGGATGCGATGAGGAGAAAGAAACGGTGCTGGAAGGTCTATATGGATTATGGATAGCAAGAAACAATGCTAGAGATGGCAAGCGAATACAAGATGCACATGAAGTATCAAGTTTTGGAAATATGAGCAATTTACCAAATAATTTTGCTAACGAAAATACTAGATAAAGCATGACTAATATAGCAGAGATAAAGCAAGTCATGCAATCTGACAGAGAGAAGGTAGATAGCATCTGCATATATGAACATGAACTAAACACATCTAGAACAGACACTAGATGAAGTTGTATATATGAAGTAGAACCTAACATATGTAGGGCGGAAACTTGAGCAAAGAACTGTGGCAGGACTTCTAACAGAAAGAACAAGAACACGTACGGGACAGCAGCAGCAGAAGCACTAGACTTGGGGTCGACATCCTCTCCAGCCATGTCGTCGATGAGGTTGTCGACGTTGGGGAAGAAGTCGTCAGAGTCCGTGATGAAGAAGTCAGTAGTCGAGCGAAGCGCTCTCCAAAAACCTTACCACCCTTCTCCCGTACAGGACTCAAAAAGGTGCGGTTTCGGAGGCTTACTATCCCGACCTGCGATGCACGCCGCAAGTCGGAATGGGAAAGATCGTAGCAGTAGTATGGAATGGCGAAATGTGCCATCGTATTGTATCTTGCATGTAATTGCGGACGAGATCCCAAACTATGAATAAATATGAGACCGTTTTGCTCCTAACAGAAAGCTAACTAGCTTTAGAGCCTCTATAGCCGGACTTAGCAAACCTGGTCCGATATGCCTGCGGACGCGCCCGGTCATGTCTGTTTAAGCCCCTATTTATCCGTCTATGCAGCCATATTTTTTTTTCTCATATGTCCGGTCACTTATACGTGATTATGGAGATGAAGAAAGAAAAAGGGAATGAATAAAGAAAAAAAAGAGGTGGTTCGGGGTGGGCCGCGTCCTACGTGACGGCTTGACTGGGCGCGTCTGCAAGTCCTTATATCCTGCCTACATTTGTCCATAATATGAGGGTTCACGGACAGCCTGGATATAGAGATGATATGAGAGGTCAGTTGGGTCATATTTTTTTCCTTTCATTCCTGTCCGGTCATCGACCAGACGCGTCCGTGGATGTTTGAGGAGGAATTAAGGATGCCTGCAGTAGATGGTCTTAGTGTGTATCCAGGACCGGCCCTGGGGTATGGCGGGAGGGGCGACGGCCCAGGCAGGGCCGGTCCTGGGGTATGGCGGGAGGGGCGATGGCCCAGGCAGGGCTGGTCTTGGGGTATGGCGGGAGGGGCGACGGCCCAGGGCCCAGGCCAGGAGGGGGCCATGACGTAGAATACATATTAGTATAGCCCAGCAAGAAATAGGTATGAAAAAAAAAGTATACATGAGAAAAGAAACGAGATGGGCCGGCCCTGCAGATAGCAAAGGGCTCGGCGTCAGCACGTCTTCGTCGCGCCAGCCAGACGCAAGGCACGGCGCCACGGCCGCTCGTTTTTGCTTCTGATGAAACAAATCAAAGATCTTGTTGTGTGCCTTTGTCGCTCGTCAGCACGTCTTCGTGGCTTCGTCTTCTCGTCGATCGTCAACCTGTCCCGCGAGTCGTCGTCGCTGCGCGCGCCGCGCGGCCATCCGGCATCCGGTAATGCGGCAATACGTATACTAAACGGTACGTATCTATGAATCCATACATGTTCCTGATGACCTGATCCATCCCTGATTCCACCCAAAGCCCTATTTCAATAGTTTTTTTATTCTTTAGTACATATTTAACTATTCATCCATCCATGATCCATTCTAATTTTCTGTCATTCTATCTACACGTTTAGGGTTTCAATCATCCGATGTATAAATTTCTAATTTTCTGTATCCTCTTTTCTTCATAATTTTCTAGTCATAGTTGACACTGCAATTCTTTCATTGACTGGTCTCAGTTGAAGAAATTTGAAAAGGTGTTTGGGTTTTTATTCAATTCAAAAGAAAAAAACTGAAGTCCTTGGATGATAGCAATCATCGGGAATGTTGCACTACTTTTGCAAAAGCTTTTTCTGATGAGAACTCATCTGATGTTGATCTTGATGATTTTGTCTCTGAGTTGAAAGTGTGGTAGGTAACTTTGCCAGATGGTTTGATGTCCGCGCTTGAGATTCTTCAGTTTGTTATGGCTGTAGATTGCTATCCAAATATCTCTCTTGCCTATCGGATCCTCTCGACAGTGCCTGTGTCTATAGCCTCAGCTGAAAGAACTTTCTCTAGATTGAAACTATTGGAAAATTATTTGAGGTCAACTATGTTGCAAGACAGATTGAAGACTTGGCCATGTGCTGCATTAAGAAGGATATCTTGGACAATGTTGACCTTGATTGTGCCCTTAACGACTTTGCATCAAGAAACGCCCGAAGAAACTTTTTCTGAAGCACCGAAGTATTATTGTTGTCGATGGGGTCAGTCGAATTTGGTTCTTATTTAAGGTAATCATGTCATGTTAGTTCCATTTTGCTATATTTTTAGTACTTGTGTCGTAATATGACATTGTCCAAAAATTATTATAGTCAAATCTCAAACTAAAGACATGTCGTTGAAAGTTTATTCTTAAATTTATATATCACGCACACAAACACACATATATATGGTCTTAGGACATAGGGGCTCATGTCCTCGAGTTCGCCTAGGGCCTCCCGAAACACAGGGCCGGCCCTGTGTGTATCTTAACCCACATCTGACAGCCCGGTACAAATTAGCTCAGGGTAGTACTCACCCTAGTAAACACGAAGTCGCCAATAAACTTTTTCGACAAAACCGGGCAGGCACAGCACATCCACGTTGCAACGCAAAGGCCGGCCACTTCGGTTGGGAGCAGCTCTGGTCATTGTGACTGTCAGCTGTAGCTCGTGGGAATAGGTCTGCTTGTTTGGAAAACATGTCGTCCACCTGGGGAAACAGTCGACGTTATGTTTACTGTCCTGATGCCTCTCATTCCGAAGTAGTATTTGGATGTGCCGATGCATATCACATGTTTCCTCATGAACTTGTACCATCCGGTTAGAATTTCCTACCTGAGAGCACATATATTGGTGTGTGAGATCACTCTACGTAGCTAATTATGGGATCAACGGTTGTGCTGAATACTTCTACACATTATTATTCCCAACGTATGTCAACTTGTCTTCTCCGACATCCTAGTAGTAGCGAGAAGTGAGAATGTGTGAAGAGTCTGGAGTAGATTGTTGTTTGATTTAAGTAGACGTGATATGCATAGTACAAACAAGAGGGATCAACATGCTTTATTGCACTGTCGGTTGCCAAGTTGATTCTTATAGGCGGTGAGTAGGCGTATTATGTTTTTTTTATAAATTATTTGGATTGCTTATCACATGTGTCACGTGGTGGCGTATTATGTTGCTATACAACGTCAAGTGGAGTGATATGCATTAAATGGTATAATGATCGGATCATGCGATAGGATTCGGATAGTACGATGACAAAAACATTTTATTGCTACTATAAAGACCAACAGATGAGAACTGAGAGTGCTAAAAATAATATCTCAATAATACCTTGAAAAGCAACCATGTTTTACTTAAGAAGAATAATCTTAGAAGGTACAATCAATGGAACTTTTAATTAAAACGTTTGTGATACAACATACTAGCACTGGCCATGCCTTATAACACCACGAAACATAAGTGGGTGCCATACAACATGATGCATCCCACCACGACGATCAAATAATTTTGAAGCAATTTATGATTGTATCTACTCGAGAGTCTTCAGATTGTAACATATTGCTCGTTTCCCTTTTAACACCTCGCCCAAGAGAGAAAGCATCACCTGGTCCTTTGCTTAATCTTTACTACTATTCAACCCTTCAATTTATAAACACGCCCCCCCCCCCCCGCCCCCTCCCTCTAGTTCATAGATTTTCAATCATTACAACTATGTAAGCCTGTTAGTTTAAACAAAGATAAAGGATTTCCAAATTAGGATGTTTACAACAAACAAAATTGATTACTATATCACCAAAGTAACATCATATAAGTCCTTCGGATCATCTAGCACCAAATTTTTTTAGAAACCATCAAAATTCTTCAAACCAAACAATGCACTCATAACTAGAATCATCTTACCTTCTTAAGATAGCAAGACCTGGTTATATATGCGGCATAACTGCTCATTGTAAATCTCATGGTACCAATGGTGTTTTGCACTTGGTAATCCATTTATATATGGAATAGTGTTTATTGAATAAGTGGTGCAACCCAAGTTGTGCACAACGAATAGGTTGCTCTTGAAGATTTCAAATTAACCTTCCATAACCTTAAACTCACCTTTGACTCACGAGATTCTAAAAATGTAGGACTACATGTTATGCCCATTGAATCCCATATAACCGTGTTTGAAGTTTCATCAAAGTATTTTTGGTTGCAGCACAGGAAACAAAAAGGCTTTTAACAAGAGGTTTGATTGAATGGAAAATTTAGCATGAAATGTAGTGCAGAAAAGATCCTTTAAAAAATTGTACAATGTTTAATACTACAAATAAAACAATCCATGTGCAAAGAATGGTAAGGATTCATAAAATTTTTGACGAAAATAAAAAAAATCATTTGGAACAAAAGGGTTTAAACCTTTTACAAAGACATGGACTTAGGGGTCACGGCCTGCTCTTTATTCTTGATCAATGATAACATTTGCAGGGATATGAATTTGATTGTGTGATTCGAATACTCAAGGGTGGCGCTGTTTGAAAATTTCAATGAAAATTTTGAAATTTCTTATATTTCGGTGGGATCTGAAATACTTTTAACCATAAAATTTCGATGCATATTCAAACTGATTACAAAATAAAATAAAATAGGGGTTAAAATTCATTACATTTTAGTGAATTTTGAAAACAAAAAATCTGAAAGAATTTCCAAAATATGTGAAAATTTTGAAAATTCACATATTTCGGTGGCGTCCAACATTATTTTGTTTCCAAAATTTAAAACCTTGCATATTGGTCTAGCGACAAAGCAAAATGGGGAAGGAGGCATGAATGAAATCGACAACCGAGCTCTAATTTCCCAACATAGGTGTCGCTAGTGCCAACACCTATATTGGAAATCTGCTCCTTGCAATCTGACACAATCGCCGTGGGTCTGATGGACATGCCTCATGAGTGTGACATGCTAAGGCCTCTAGTATCGTAGTGTCTGTCACGCCCAGAAAATCGATAATCTATGATCTAAGAAATAGCCTTTCAAAGCTTCGACCGAAGCACTAAGTAGAGTTTTTCGAGGCTGCTCCATCCACATTGAATTTAGCAAACCTGGCTCATGCTACAATTAAATCCATCTACTACGGGGCACTTGGCAAGTCAGAGTAGAGGGTGTTTTCGACTTAACAAGCCATGATATGCAGAGCTCCTATTCGGCGCCTTAAGCGCTCCAACGGTTCACTGACGCTCAAGTGTGATACTAGCAAGCCAAGGCCGATTAAGGTAGCAATCAGTCGATTGCTTCGGTCGATCGCTTCTCTCAATGTTCCTCGCTAGGGTCATTGTCTCTTCGATGGCTCGGGTTAATGGTTGACCGGTCAGCATTGACCAGCCAGCCGTTGACCAAAGTCAACCATTTTGAATTTTATAAAAAAATCTAGACATTTAAAAAAATGTAAAAAACTTGGATTTGAAAAAAAAATCATACATTTGCAATAAAAAAGTTCAGAAGTATGGAAATAAAGTTCAATTTCTTGAAAACAATTCTTAGATTTTTGGTAGAAAGTTCGCAAATTTGGAATTTTCATCGATTTTGAAAAAATATATCAAATTTTGGAAAAAAATTCACGAATTTGAAGAGAACTTCATCGATTTTGAAAAAATATATCAAAATTTGGAAAAAAATTCACGAATTTGAAGAGAACTTCATCGGTTTTGAAAAATTGTTCCCAAAATTGAAAGCTCATCAATTTTAAAAAGGTTCATCGAATTTCAAAAAAATGTTCATCAGTTTTCAAAAAAATCACAAATTTGAAAAAGTTCATAAATTACAAAAAATAACAATTTTGAGAAAAATGTCACAAATTTGGAAAAAGTTCACGGGTTTTGAAAAAAGTTCATAAAAGTTGAAAGAGTTTATGGATTTGAATAAAAAGTTCACGGATTTAAGAAAATGTTCACAAATTTGAAAAGTTCATGATTTTAAGAAAAGTTCATGAATTTGGAAAAATAAATGAAATTGAAAAAGAAAGGAAGGGCAATAGGAAAAATAGAAGAAAAACAGGCCAAACAAAATGATGAAAAGCAAACAGGTTAACGTTGGTTTGTGTTATATTTGAAGAAAAATAGAAAAAGGTAACTAGGCGCAACATGAAAGTTGTCCAGGTTGTTACCGTGGTCGTACAAAGCCTACCGGTGCATAGTTTGAATCTCGTCGGGCGCACATTTTTTGAATGTTTACGGAAAGGAAAAAAAGGTGTAAATGGGCTGGCCCAGGGCGGAGTTTATTTTTTGGAAATATCAAAGTAACAGGTGCTTAAGGCGACGAATAGGAAATGGAAAATTTTGTGTGTTCTTCCAAAAAAAATGTTTGCATGAAGGGCGAACTTAAGACGATGCCGAAATGAGACATCATAAGATAATGGCCCGCTCCTCTCTGTTTTAGTTTTTGAGGACAATGTGCCTGCTCCTCGTACACAGAGACATTAAATACATAGGTCATGAAGCTGGGTTCAGCAACCCAGTTTTGGCCCTTTATTATTTTGCCGGCTACTATTTCTTCCATTGAAAAACGATCGAACGAGACTTTCAACAGTGAAAGTTAACTTCTTGCATTACCAGCAGTATTTTGTGTGTCTGTGTGTGTGTGTGTGTGTGGGGGGGGGGGGGGGGGGGATTACCAGCAGTAAAGTGCACAGCCTACCAAATACATGAACTTGCTCTGAATTTTATTTCAGTAAATAAATCCTATTAATTATGTCCTACTACTTTCTTATATTTTTTTATAAAAGAAGAGCTCTCCCCTTCCGATTTTCATTAAAGAAACCCTACTACTATCTTATCCTTCCACCATGTCCATCGACCAGCTTCACATCCCCCGGTCCGCCTTTTCCCAGCCAGATTAATCATATCCCACCACTGCACTTGGAGAGCCCACATATATCTCAGTCTCATCATCAGCCAGGTCACCCACGCACAACTGGCACGAAGCACGAGGTAGAGGCCGCACCCCTCCATGCTCCATGGCCCTGCACGTCCCATCACTACGAGCCGAGCATGAGAAAAATCTATCCGTCTCGGTGTAATTTGACGACGGACATCATGGCCTGTATCGATATTTTTCCCGTCCGAGAGAGGCTTCGTTGGCATCTCCGACACGTCGCGCGCACCGGCCGGCCGAAAAGAGCCCGAAATATCCTGGGCCCCGGCTTGCGTTCATTCGATCGACCGGAAGCGTACCACATCACACCATGAAATGTTCATGGAGTACCGTATGCATGTACCCTACCAGTTGGACTAGGATTCCAGCTAGCTAGCTAGGCACGGCCAGCCAACTCGCAGCGCGGCACAGGATAGAGAATTCCAGGATGGAAGGGTCAGCGTACTGCATCCATGCGTGCTAGTAGACGCGAGCAGACGAGCTAGCCGATGAGGCTGCGGGCACGATCGACTCGCCGATAAACTTGACGAAACCGGGCAGGCACAACACACCAAGGCTGCAAAGGCCGGCCACTTCGGAGCAGCCATGATCAGCACAACAAGTGCTGTAGATGGTAGCGTGCACATCATAGCGCCGTTGCATCACTGCCTGCATCAGCGTGATGCATGCATGCATGCAACATGGGAACGCCCTAAAATATCCTACAAGTATATGCCAGCTCTAGGAAGACGGTTCGCAAGCTGGAGAGAGGGAAACCTAGGTAGTTCCAGAAGTGTAGCGGTCAGCTGGGTGCGTGCATGATGCTATCCCGGATCGTTCATACGTTTCCGTATCTGCAATTTGCCAGGTATCTCATGGACACAACCGCAGCAGCGCGGGCAGCCAGAAATAAGCTAGGAAGTGGAATACAATGGAGTGCACCGCGTCCGTGGTTTATGGCGTCACGGCCGCGTCACCGTGACGCCGGGCGACACCACCACGTTAAGGGCGGCGTGTCCATTTATATTTTGGAGCTCGAGACTTTGCTCGATCGTTGCTCCTCAGTGTGCTAAGCATCTGCGATTAAATCCCCGATCGATGAGGATCGCCCGGCCGGCCGGTTTAATGGACGGTCAGCGTCACCCTGCTTTTCAACCAGGAATGATTATGCTCTGCTAGTGCACGTAGTAGCATGAGCACTAGACCTCGTATTAGCTAGAACCTCATTCGTTCTGCGATCGCTTTGCCAGCAGCCGAGCAATCCATGAAAGTAACTCAAATTATTAATCAAGGTAACTTCCTACTGCATGCGCGGTAGAAAAGTGCATGCAGGCAGCCAGCCAGCCGCACAGTTCCTTTTACGGCAGTCGTAACGCGTACGCCATGCTTGCACTGCATTGCACGCGGGTTCGATCTCGGGAGATGGCGTCCACGTAAACTTTAGCCGCCTAGCCGCAGCAGCTCAATTCAAATCAAACCTCCCCACCCAGCTACTACTACTACTAGGCAGTAGGCACGACCACAGCATGGTCCATGGTACTATGTGGTCGAAAAGGTAGCGAGCGCTCGTGCGCGTCCCAGCCAGTTCGCATGACGACGCCGGCCATCCTTGGCGCTTTCCGCGTCTGCAACGGCGACCCGCTCGTCTCCTCCTTCTGGGTCACTGTGCTGTGCGCCGATCCGGCCGGTGCGGCGCCCGGCGAGCGCGGGTGCCCTCGCGGCGAGGACATCGTCCACCATGCGCTGTTGCTTTCTCCACGCCTCCCCCGCGCCGAGCACTATGCATTCGATCCATCGGCTATGCGTAATGCGCAGCTGCCTCCTTTAGCCATAGGCGGCGCGACATGATCTTACAGCATCTACAGTCGGGCGTCTCAAACCCGCCTCATACATTTGGGTTGGCCTCAAACGGACCTCAAACGTCTGGACTGATCGACCAATATCAAGCCAAAATATGAGACGCCCGGGTGTGCTTGAGCACGTCCGCCACGTCAAACTGATGAAGGGGTCCCACAGGAAAACGCCCGGAAACCCGGCGGACAGGCGGACCCCGCGTCCGTTGCCGTGTATGAATGCCGCGTGACGCCGCTCTAGCTCGCCGCCCAAGATCAAATCCGGCTATTTTAAGCCGGCCGGTGTCCCGCAACCCTAACGCATCCACCTTCCCCCTCTTCGCACCGCCAGTCCGAACCCATCCACCTTCTCCCTCTCCCGCTTCGACGCTCTGCCCATGGTCCGACGCTCCGACACTCCCCATGGTCCAGGGCAAGATCACCTACTACGCTATGCTGACACCGGAGCGCTGCTACGAGATCCAGCAGGAGATTCAAGCGAGCTAAGCCGCGTGCGCCGCCCGCATCGCTGTCGGGCTGCCTCCGGACTCGTCGGAGCCGGAGGAGGAGGAGGAGATGACTCCGATGAAGGTGGAGAAGGCGGAGCAGCGGAGCCGGGGTTGCCGGAGCACGGAGATCGTCGACATCTCCCACGACGAGTAGCTAGGTGATCGACGTAGTACGTAGGTTTTTTTTAGTTTGCATATCTTTTATAGATTTTTATAGATTTGAGAATCTAGTACAAGATGTCCGGCTGCAATTGTGAAATTTAAGGTATACCTGGTCAGTACCTACGAACACATCAGGGCACTGATTTGAGATGCTGCATTTGCCAAGTCTGGCTGTAAATGTAGATGGTCTTATCCTTGCTTTTGTTTGTCCAGCCTCCTCTGTGTGGGAAACACCGGTGCTTTTGATTGCTTTAAGCGATCGACGAACGACGATCATGGGTGGGCGCGCATCTCTTTCCCCCGGCCCTAGCTATCACGCGGGCGTGCGCCTTGTGTTAATTTGTGTGGTGCCAAAAGGAGCCCGCCCAATATGGCTCGTCCTAAATTTTCTTAAGCTTGATCGCTACGCATAACGCATATACTTGTGCAGTTGTGCTTTTAATCCGAACGATCGATCGAGCTCGGGCGGTCTGCCGAATCCATACTTTCTTGACTGAAGGGTCTATCTCCCCATAGACTATACTGACTAGGCATGCCAAACCAAAATTAATTAAGCGATTATAAAGCATGGCACTGCTATGCTAACTAGTATGCGTTACCCTGGAGTGACGAAGAAGCACGCATGCACACGCATAATTTAGTGCAAATATAGAGCATCTCCAATAGCTGCATAAAAAATTCGCACACAATAAAAATTATAACGCGTTACCGTAGCATTTTTAATGCGCCGGGACAAACATTGCTTTAATAGATGCCAAAAAATGCGTGCCCAAAAAAGCACGCAGTGCAAATTGTGAAGCGCGCGTAATCCGAAACCAAAATATGTAGCGTGCGATGGCGTTTTTCAGCGCGTGCCTAAAACCTTTTAGCGCACGCAATATTTTACAGCATCCGTTGAAGCTATACGGCGCCAAAAAAAAACAAATTTTTAGAGCGCGGAGCATTTTTTGGACGCCTGTTGGAGATGCTATTAGCGGCTTAGCGCGCGTCTACTAGCAAGTAAGTAGAGTACAAAAGAATGAAAAGCGCAGCTCAGTTTTCCCTTTTCTTGCCGTCCCATTTCAGTCAGGGCCTGGAGGAAACAGACCAGAGGCTAGGTTGGCACATAACGTACGCTCACGGTTCCTTCTACCGTTCTACGCATGCACGCACGACGGCGGTCAACCCGTCAATCCCCTCGTCGTTACTACGGAATCGCCGGTTAGTCACCCGCGCCTCGTCGTGGCGCGCCCGGCCGCCCTTTCGCGGCAAACACTGCCTCACGGTTGCCAACTTTCTTTGGACGTGAGAATGTTTCTACGTTGGCTTCTGCGCTGCGGGGCTTCTGGACCATGCCACGCCCCCATGCACACGGCGCCAGTCAAGTGAGGAATCATGCAAGTATTGGAAGGTCTCATGGTATTTGGCTCCCCTGCAAACTTGGCTTGGTCGACTTGGACTCATATGTATCTACTAATGTGTGGCTTGTGCCAATGGGCAAACCAGGCAGCAGACCTGCCGGACCTGGAGGGGTACCGTCGATCGCCGGCTGGAGTACGTGGTGGCATCATTCCCTCTCGTTTCCAGATTTTGCCCATGCGTGGTATGTGTGGATCTTAATTACTTCATGGATTGATGAATTGCTGGTCTTGGCTGGGCGATATGCATCGAAGAGTTGGGCAGGGATTAGCTGAGACATCGATGACTGTCCACTGCAAATGGATCGAACCATCATACGCTGCACCTACTCACGTACGTGCGACTCCTCCGGCCAACAACCGACACGATTGTCGTTCACCAGACCAGCGAAGACATGACACCTAAATGGCTGGCAATAGTTACGGCCCGTCAATGTATAGCACCTACGCCTACAACGCGCATCTAAATTAATCAATCTCTGGACAGACATGCGAGGACTCTCCGTCAGCGTGTGCATGGGTGCGCGAAGGCAAATCAACTGAAATGTTTGGGGATGTCCACTCTTCCGCATGGTTTTTGGTTTTCTATTTTGCAGCTTCGGCTTTCATCTGCACGAAACTTTTGTGGGCACGACACTTTTGTATCCGATGCCTGTCCGACAATTGATCATTATTGTACCTAATCGAACGCAGAACGCTGTACACATATCAACGCTCTCATTTGTAATGTAATGCGTTGGTGGTTTTCTGGCACCAACCCATACATTAATAGATAAAAATGGAATTTAATTGGTTGGAACAAACATTTTTAATTTATGATGAAAGCAATATTTCATGGGTTGCCATTGGGTTTCGTGGGCCTACTCTAAATACGTTTCCCTATTCACACACGATGTGCTTGTACTCCCTCCGTTTTTATTTACTCCGCATATTAAAGTTGACTGAAGACAAATTTCGTAAAGTTTGACCAAGTTCACAGAAAATAATATAAACATTTACCATATCAAATTTATAAGATGTGAAAGTGCATTCAATAATAAATCTAATGATATTGATTCGTTATTGTACATGTTAATATTTTTGTTTATAAAATTGACCAAAGCTAATACGCGAACTAAATAAAAATGAAGGGAGTACATGCATTTACTTCACACGGTGCCCTTTCGTTAGGACAACCAAACACTCTGATGCATCGGTTGACGAATCATACCTAGATCTTAGGATCACCATTCTTCATAGCATCTACTCCCTCCGTTCTGAATTACTTGTCGTGGGTATGGATATATCTAGATGTATTTTAGTTCTAGATATATTCATTTCTGCGACGAGTAATTTGGAACGGATGGAGTACTTGATTAGTGGCAGAGTAAACCGAATAAGTGTTGCAGAGGCCGGTCTTCAGGTAGCTCTGAGGGGGTGTTTGTTTCCAGAAACTTTTTTACCAAACGGGAGGGACTTTTTAGGGATTAAACTAGTCATTTGGGACTAAATGAAGAAGACTCTCAAGAAGAGTCTTTTTGGGACTTTTTCAACAATGTCCCTTCATGCACCCATTGGGCCACCACCTCATGGTGTTATTCGATTGTTATTTTTCTATATACCAGGGGCAACATGGTCATTTAATAACCTCTAGAAAGGGACTAGGAACTTTTTAGTCTCGGCAAATAAACAAGGAGGGACTTTTTAGGGACTAGAAACTTTTTAGTTGGGACTAAAAAAAATCCTACGACTAGAAACCAAACACCACCTGAATCTAACCCGACGACTGAGCATGGAGATGTGTGCTTCAAGATGTATTGAAAGTTGCAGCCCCGCCTATAAGGTCGTATGTCACCGTATTGAGTAGGCCCACGCCGGACATACATGTATGAAACAGGTGGGCTGGCGGCAGGCACATGCTACTGATGTGGCTTCATGTCATATGCGACTGCTGTGGCTTCATGTTTTTCTCGCAGAACCAGACCACACGTGTATGTGTTTAGCGTTTAATCTTTGGATACACTTGAGACACAGATTAAAGCGAGTTTTGTTAGCGAGGGAAAAACACAGCGATGATAGTGTGTTCTTAGCACCTGACCGGGGCACAACATATTTTCTTAAAAAGAGAGGCACAATTATCTAATTGTTTGTTCAAAAACAGCAGTGCTAATTGCACACTAATTTGAGGATTAGTTTTGTAGAAATAGAGAAATCAGCGACAATGGTGTATACGCCATTTGAGCAATATACACCGTTAAATCTTAATGATCTAATGGCGTATGTAATTATTACTCCCTCCATTTTTTACGAAACCACCAAAAAATATTAACATATATACCACCAAATTTATTTTCACATCGTATAAATTTGTTATTATAAATGTTTATATTGTTTTCTATAAAATTGGTCAAATTTTATACAGTTTGACTTTAGTCAAAGCTAATATATAGAGTAAATAAAAATGAAGAAAGTACCTCTTAGCAGGTAATCTGAGGTACTAGACCATTAATGATGGCGTTGGGGTTAGTATGGACATTGTTGGGTATAACCAAGGAAAGAAATTTTTATAATTTATTCCTGTCCTTTTAAACCCTAAGTATATGAGAAAAATAAGCAGGGCTAATTAATGCCAGATTTTGTTTCCAACTATATTTTCTTCCACTAAACGCACCTTATCATCATATCTAACAAACAATATAAGAAGTTTGGCGTGTTCTGTTATATATGTCTATGCATGTTTTAGTTTATCAGTTGGGAGCCATAACAATAGAAAATGCATAGAATTTATTTTAGAAAATACCAAAAATGAATACTAGTTGACAAAATAATGGCAAAAGGCAGACAAAATACCATCAGAATTTTTATTTAACAAAGCAACCATGTGTACCAATGTGCTTGCACTTTTTTTTGTTAGAGAAGAAAATGTATGATAGAGAAGGTTTTGTATATTTCTCACACAAGAAAAAGTCATACACATTCCGACCATGGCATATGTGCATTTATTTTCTTTACTGGCTCTCTCAGAATAATGTGAATACACGTACTGGTGATTATTACGTTGCAATCTAGATGAAATATAATAGTGCCATTTGTAATGTGTATATAATTTTTTAGGATCACGTGGATACATACCATTTTACAACACGAGTTCATCTTCATATGGTAGATACAACGTATATGTATGAGGGTCGAATGTACACTTTTATTATATTAAAAAAGAGATGTGGTAAACATTTTAAACTTTGCCATAATTAGATTTTTGTGTGGTGAAATACATCCTTGATGAATGACGGTTCAGGTCAAATATTCTCTGTGCCTCTTAAGGCCTTGTTTGGTGGAGGAGGTTTGGAGGGGAATATCTTCGCAGGTTTCAAAATCCTCAGAAATCCTTGCCAGCCCATTTGACAAGTAGGGATTGAGCAGGCCAATCCTCTCCGATCCCCACGAATCCCCCTCAATCCATGTGGTACAGAAAACCCCTCAAGGCACCCATGGAATTGGACCCTTGCTTTGTTGCTGCTATTGTAGGAGGTTTAACCAAATAGAGGGGTTTATGAGGGGGGAGGGATTAGTGGGGAATTGAGGGGATTGGGTGGAAGAAAGGGATTAACCAAACTAGACGAACGCCCGTGCGTTGCAACGGGGCCACATTAACTTTAAGAGTTCAATATTAATATTCTCATACATATCAAGTGACATTGACGACCTTTTTTACCATCAAATCCTCACACAAACACTCTCTCCCTCCCTCTTCCTCACTCTCTCTCCCCCTCTCCCTCTCTCTCTAACACACACACATATCCATTTTATTGGGTACGGGGTCATAATCCATCTATTTCACACACACGCGCGCTAGTGCATAATAATATGGATTATCCGTACTATATTTGCCACCACAACTGAGGGAATTAATTTCATGTAAATCGGCCAGCCACAACTATAAGAATACGCGGAGGAGGTGGCCCGGGTCAGCATAGGCGCCGTCCGGCACGGGCCACGGGCCCGCTTCCAAGTGTGTCTGCGCACCGGCCACCCGTGCCGGGTCCTTCAAGTGTCGCTTCCACCGCACCAACTCCCAAGCCGCCCTTCTTCGCCCGCATCACCGGCCGCGGCCAACGCGGTGCCACGGCACCCGACCTCGCCGTCCTCGTCCTCCGGCACCGTCGCGACCCAGTGACGCAGCCCAAGCATCGGCCTCGAAAATCAAGAACGCTCGACAATGGAGAGGGAAGGGAAGATCATATACATGTCATAAGAAATGGAGTTTATTTACTGCTCCCTTGATGTATTGTTTCCTTTGTTTGGAGATTGATTACCATCTGTGAGTTAATGTAAAGTTAATGTGATTGAGCGATATTTCTAAAAATCAATTATTTGTTTTCTAATTAATGTGATTGAGTGATTTAAGGTAAGGTTAATTAATTTAGGTTTGATCTTTAGAGATTGTTCGTGATTGATTCTACATTACTAAATAACTTGCGCCAGTATGGAAAGTTTTGATCTGTTCAGATTTCAGTCGTTGTGTGAGAAGGTGACGCGAAAGTAAATCGATGAAGTGGGGGGAGGGGACGAAAAAAATCTACGAAAAAAACCAGCGAAGATGGGAGGAGGTAGCAAAAAAACCATGAGAGGTGGGACGAAAAAAACCCTGGAAGCGAGACAACCAACTGCTCCATTAGGAGTAGAGATTTTCTAATTAATATGATTGAGTGATTTAAGATAAGATTAATTAATTTAGATTTGATCTTTAGAGATTGTTCGTGATTGATTCTATATTACTAAATAATTTGCGCCCGTATGGAAAGTTTTGATCTGTTCAGATTTCTTTCATTGTGTGAGAGGGTGACGCGAAAATAAACCGATAAAGTGGGGGAGGGGACGAAAAAGAATCTACGAAAAAAACCCAGCGAAGGTGAGAGGAGGTACCAAAAAAACCATGGAGATGGGACGAAAAAAAAATCTGAAAGCGAGACTACCAACTGCTCCTTTAAGAATAGAGATCCTCTCAGATCCCCCTCCACTCCGGGGCTGCAAAACCTCCCCGGTCAAACGAGGCCTAAGGGGTAAGAGGGACGTCTTAAAAGAGGCACAGTTAGTTAATTGTTTGCTAAGAAGATGGTAGCTAATTGCACACTTGTTTGAGGATTACAGAAAATTGCTCAAAGAAAATTGATACTATTTGAAGCTGCTTTTTCGTTGGGTCAGTTCAGCAATTATTGCCGCTGCAACTCTGCGCTTGTCCTGTGCTATTTCAAAAACCCGGACATGTCCCATCCATTTAATCTCTGCGAGCAGGGCCTGAGAAGGTGCTACTCTCATACGATTACACTATTCATGCATGTGTATATTGGCCTGTATACTATGAAAAGGCATGAGAGAAGTGAATCGCGAAGCCCATACCCAAGAAGGGAATAACGAGCTACCTGAAGACCGGCCTCTGCAACGCCGCTCCCCAGAGTAAATCCATTGTCGAATTCTGGTCAATGTATAGATCTAATTGCAGTGTTGAATGTTTACGCGTGCAATCCTTGCTCTCTTGTACTGTTTCCGTGTAGTTCATCAACTGAACTCGGGCAACCACCCTGGCTTGCCATGTTGTGGCTCCGCCAATGTTCCTAGTGACGTCCATTCCAAGAACACAAGAAGACTCGTTTGCCCCTCAGTCGGCATCCAAGGAAACGCCGGACTCTGATTTAGATCATTGAGCTTGGTTTTTTGGACAAGAGGAAGACAAGCGATGCACATATATAGTAGTCGCAAATTAATCATGTAAGAGTCTAGAGAACATAAATTTAAAGCAAGAGGATATACAGAGATAGGAGAGGCAAATAAGAGTCGTTGAACCTTTATGATGGGAGTGAAGTCTTGCAAGTGAACATATGCACACATGTCATGGATGAACCTAAGATACACACAAAGGAGTTGGTTAAGAAGCAATCTTTGGATTTGTGATAGAAAAATTGAATAAATAAGTTAAATAGATTGACGTTTGCTAGATGTGACTCAAATCCGCATATCCGTACAGTTGTATAATTTAGATTCAATACATAGTATGCAACAATTAGATTAAGACAAGTCAAAAACATACATCATTACATATCTCGAATGCAAAAAGAAACATGTGTATCCATCCCTGCAATGTAAAGAATCAATAGTATGTGGCATATACAGAAATAACATGTGGCGGAAAATATATGGATATAACATTCATATTTTTCTCTCAAACAACATATCATATCAATGTAAAACTTTATATATACGCATAACTTTGTTGATATTTTTCATATTTTGGTATATAAAAAATATAAAAAAGGTAGAGGGTGTAAGTACATGTGAGCTTAGAAAATTAACCCAGTACTTAATTATATAATAAAGATATTACTAAGTGCACTAGTAATCCAGTTAACAAGGTTTTCTGTTCCACCCAAGCATTGGTATGGAAGACGAATTTCCATGTGGTTGCCACTAAGCACAATTTTTTTCACCTAATATATGCATGCATATGCATCTAAGAAACCTTGCTCCTTTTCTTTCACACCATGATTCATTCCGGTGCACCACTGAATCATAACTAATCGAAGGATCAGCATTGGCTGCGTAATAGTCTCCCAGTGTCGCCTATTCCATGGACACAAGCAGTCCTTTTGCCTCCCAACCGATATCCATGGTAGCCAAGCTTATTGAGCATGTTTTTTGCACTAGAGGAAAACGAGCGATGCACAAATATGAAAGGAACCGAATAATCATGGAAAACCCTAGAGAAGGCATGATTTGTTTGAGAGCGGTTAGATACACAAAGATGGAAGGAAGCAAATAGGAGTTGATGAACTTTTCTGACACGAGTGAAAAATCTCGCCGGAGCCATTGCACAACAATGCAAGTGAACATAACACATGGCACAAACATACGTATGATACAAGTGAGGAGTTGGCCACCAAGCATCCTTGGGTTTTATGATGACGAAATTGAACAAGTGATAATTAGCTTGATGTTAGCTAGCTGTGACCCACACCCACAGATAAAAAAAATCTTGTTGTGACCCAACCCCACACTAATGCAACTTTTGGATTATATAACTTTACCTGAGTTGATACCTAGTATGCAATGATTAGATTAAGGCAAGCCAAACATACATCATTTACATATTATGGAGGTAAAAAATAACATGACATGTTATTCATTTATACTCTTAATCAGTTTCACCATGTTTATGCATCCCTGAATTGTGAGTAGTTCTATGGCTGATGAATAGCTGTCATGTTAGCAGGAAGATCCCTCATGCAATCAAGTCACCCTCTTCAAATTTTAGAAGGAGTGCACGACCAATAGTGTTGATGCATGGATGATTCGTTAACAAGTTGGGCACGAGCACTCTATAATTGCCATGCACTAGACATGTTTACAGGTGCCACTATTTCAAAAAAGCATCCAATGCACCGATGCTCATGTCTTAACTCTTAAATGAGTGAAACTACATCGAGAAACTATACAAAGAGCAAAATAAGTGAACGCACACTGAATATTTGGTGGATGGATGTGTTGAATTTATAAGGGCCCTCGCGGTAGCATTAGAAAGATGTGAAAAATGAGTGGTGTGCAGTAACGTCAGAAAAAAGGGAAGCCACAAGAACGTGGGGAAGGCTACAATGTGGTGACTTGTCGTGTCCGGGAAATGTGCCAAAATATGGTGACCAAATGTAGTACTATGTGTTTTGATCACTTCCCATATACGCGAGCGAGATGCATGGTCAAGATCCAAATACACTTGTGTAATTGCGCGCACACACATATTATTGATGACAATGTCAATGTGGTGTAAATGCTGGTTCAAAAAAAATAGTGTAAATACTGGTCCAAAACCCACAGTCCTGTGTTCTAAAAAGGACATTATAGTATTCTTTAAAAACCAGAAGCTAACTGGCGTCGCTGAGGACATGTAGTGACATTCTGCAAAAAGTAGTGTGATTAATCTACATTCCGTGTATCTGCAATTTGTTAGGTATCTCATGGACACAACCGCAGCAGCGGGGGCAGCCAGAATTAAGGCTGGTCACAATGGGCAAGAACATAACCTAGTAACTTATACACTTCCCTAGAGTATGTTACTACCTCCATAGTGGGTAGGAACATCTATGTAGTGTCATGTAACGATGTATTTATTAGGTTATAGACTCATTGTTTCTTGGAATGTGTGATGTTCCGGTAACTTAGCTAGTTATCACAAGCACCTCTCTCTCTATTAAATATGTGCTACATAAGCAAAGTTGTATTGGAGTGTGTAATGTTACTTCTAAGTTCCTCCCCATTGTGACCAGCCTAAGGAACGCATTGGAATACGGCGACCACCAACACGTTAATGCGGCGTGTCCATCGCCGTTCGTCAGTGTGCTAAGCATCTGAGATTAAATCCCCGATCGATGAGGATCGCCCGGGCGGGTTAATGGACTGTCAGCGTCACCTTTTTTTCGTTGTAACCGGGATTCGGGAATGATTATGCTCTGCCACTGCTAGTGCACGTAGGTTTTTTCAGGAATGCTAGTGCACGTAGTAGCATGAGCACTCTCGTTTTAGCTAGAGTCTCGTTCGTTCTACGATCGCTTTATATGAGTAAGTAAATAAATTCACTAAAAGAGGAAATATTTGTTATGTCCTACTACTATCATGATTTTTTAAAAATATTTTTCTTTTTAAGAAATTGCAAAACTATATACTTGTTTTAAGGTATTTCAGTTATATTACCCCGTAGGCCGTGTACTGGCTGAAGAGTGGCTAGAACTCTTCGTCCTCGCCCAGGCCGAAAAGCTTCTCTTCGTAACACTCCTGGCCGAAGTGTTTCTCTTCGTTCGCCTGTTGGACGAAGACGTGTGCTTCGTTGCCGGCAAAAACGAAAAGCACAGTGCCATGCATGCACGTACAAACCTAGTCCAGATTAGCTTTAACATGGATAATATCTGTAAGTATACCAGTAAACCAGTTGGGTAGACGCACACAGGCACACACTAGTGCATCTGTACATGCATTGGTATGATTAGCACCCCACGACTGCCTAGGTATTCCTAAGTGCATGCATGCAAAGACTCGGTGTGGCCGATAGGCACGTGTGCGTACTACGTATTCGAATCCAACATACATGTACATACTCAGATACTCGTGTGCCGGTGAGCTGGGGATACCCACGGAGAGACGTGGCAGATCGGTGGTGCACTGAAGGGAGACAGAAACCCTAGCCGCCTTTCGTTGGAAGGAGAGACGAAAGAATGAGAGCTTACGTGTATTCGAATTTTTGAATGCTCATACGTCTCGGCCAGCATGTATATGTCTCGACCAGCACGTATACACAAGCTGAAGGAATCAGCATACCCAGCACGTAATTTTGTAAGCTTTGATCATTTGCTATTTCTCTACCCTTTATATACCTTAGATTTTGCCACCCATTGTTGAACAATTATTACTTTCATATGTTGAACAATTCCAAGTTATGACTTTTTTTGAATGAATATAATATATAATGTGATATCTTTTATTTATTTTACAACTAATACATTATGCTGCTATAATCGGTTCGCGCCAGGCTTCTAAAAAGGTTTTCAAAATTTGAATACACAGTCTCTAATTCATGGGGCTGCCCCTGCACATAGTCACATGCTTAATAAAAAAATTAATATATAGGTTAAAATGGGAGGTATAGGTGGGTATACTAATTCCTAAATGCATGCATGCAAAGCTTGCTTACCTTTTTTTTGTGTGTGTGCATATTCCTAAGTGCATGCATGCAATGAATCGGTGTGGCCGACAGGTAAGCATTCAAATACCCATACACGTACATACTTGATACTCACGCACCGGCCGGCATGTAAACATGGGTAGCCACGAGCTGAAAGGATCACTGAGACTATCCACAGTGGGACTTTTTTTTTATAAACTTCTTCTCCTTTATTCATTCATAAGTAAAGTAGTATCGTTTACAAGTAAAGGGATAACCTCATTAGGGGTGTTATCCATCCAAACACTCGGAAAAGAAAACATAGCTAACCTTGCTAGTTCATGAGCTACTCGATTACGTTCCCGATCATAAATGACATGGGAAAAACCTAATGACATGAAATAATAGTCGTCTATAATGGATGAAGCGATTGAAGAAGAGTAGCCTTGGATCAACGCATTCACCACCTCCACGCTATCCGAATTCACTTCAATCTTACTACATCCGACGGTATTAACAAGATTCAAACCAAACCTCACTGCAATTGCTTCTGCTGTGAACGAGTCGAAGCAAAGGTCCATCTTTTCATTAGCAGCCGCTATAAATTCCCCCCTATGGTCCCGGATAACTGCTCCAAATGTTGCTGCGAGTGTGTCACTATCAAATCCCGCGTCAACATTTAATTTCACGTAACCATACTTTGGTTTCAACCAAGCATCTGAACGGATGTGAGCCTTTGGGTTGTAAGAGATGGTATAATTTTCTACTAAGCCTCTCGCTGACATATTTATTTGATATGCACTTTGAGTTTCTTCGTCATGTGTCAATTTTCGCCTTTCATACCACAAATACCAAGCCGTCGTTGCCATCGTTTCTCTGAACTTCGGCAAGCCCAACACTTGGATTTGTTGTTCTGGAAGGCACAGAAGATGTGCCAACACAAGCTCACCTGCCTTGTCAACTTTCAGTGCCTGTTTGATAACAAGCTCAAGACCGAGCATCTTCCACACGTCCATTGCCAATTTGCATTCGAACAACATATGTCTTATGTCATCAGGCCCCTGGTTACAGGCTGGGCAACTCGGATTTATTTTCAAGTGCTTATTAGCCAGGATAGATCGACAGGGAATAGCACTCTGGAGCGCGCGCCACATAAATATTTTTATCTTTGCTGGGCAGACTAAGTTTCATACCGAGTCCCATGTATAAGATGGGTTTGAAGCTCCAGCCGTTGATTCCAACTTGTGCCCAAATTGAAATTCCCATTCTGTATGGTATGCAGATCGCACCATGAAAGTCCCTGGCTTTGTCATGTTCCATGCCAGGAAATCTGTCATCTCATGTAATGGTAGTGGAATGGCCAAAATCCTTCGAACATCCACTTGCCAGAACGTTTGGTTAACCAGCTGCTCATCCCAACTCCCTGTCATTGGATCAATGAGGTCAGAAACTCTAGAAAGAAGATTGTTGCCCCTTGGTGAAATCACCTTTCTTGTTGGGCTATGAGGTATCCAGGGATCATCCCATATGCTAATTTTCTCACCATCACCAACTCTCCAAATATACCCACGCCTGAGCGTATCAACTCCGGCCATAATACTCCGCCATGTATGTGAAGCCTTCTTTTTTAAAGTTGCATTCATGAGATCTCCATCAGGAAAATATTTCGCCTTAAGGATCAACGCACACAAAGAGTCCGGGTTGTCAATAAGGCGCCATGCCTGTTTTGCCAGAAGTGCAAGATTAAAGCAGTGAATATCTCTGAAGCCCATACCCCCTTCTTTCTTGGGAATACACATCTTCCACCATGCAAACCAGTGCATCCTCTTATGAGTTGCGTCATCACCCCACCAAAAAACGAGATATCGCATCTGTGATTCCTTTACAAATTTTCTTAGGAATTTGAAAGACCGACATCGCATAAGTTGGTATTGCTTGAGCAACAGACTTAATAAGAACTTCTTTCCCTCCTGAAGAGAGACACTTCTCCTTCCACCCCGTAAGCTTCATAATTAACCGATCTATTAGATATTGAAAACTATCACTTTTATCAAGTCCAAGAGTAGCAGGCAGTCCCAGATACTTGTCATTTAAGGCCTCGGTCATGATATTCAGACAAGAGCAAATCTGAGCCTTCATATTTACCTCGGTGCTGGGGCTAAAAAAGATACTTGATTTGTCAACACTAACAAGTTGCCCGGACGCAGCACAATATAAATCCAGAATTGATCTCAAGCACATTGAATTCTGAATATTAGCTTTCATCAAAATTAATGAATCATCAGCAAAGAGTAGATTTGTTACCGCGGATGCATCTCTATAGACCTTGACCCCCATTAAGTCTCCACTCTGTTCCGCATGAGAAAGTAGGGCTGTCAAACCCTCCGTACATAGGAGAAACAGATATGGGGAGAGTGGGTCACCTTGTCGAAGACCTCTGGAGGGTTTGAAATATTCCGTCTCCACTGTGTTATATCTCACCTTATATTCAACAGAAGACACACACAACATTATCATCTTAACCCAATCCTCATGGAATCCTAGCTTCAACAACATTGCTTCCAGGAAAACCCACTCAACTCTATCATAGGCTTTATGCATATCAAGTTTCACCGCACACCAACCATCTTTGCCCACCTTTTTTTTGTTTTATTGCATGTAAACTCTCGTAAGCTATTAGCACATTATCCGTAATGAGTCGACCAGGAACAAAGGCACTCTGGGTAGGGCTAATGATCTCTAGGAGTAACACCTTGAGTCTCGCAGCTATCATCTTAGAAATCACCTTGTATACCACATTGCATAAACTGATCGGTCTGAATTGAGTAACTTTCTCCGGGGAATTTACTTTTGGGATCATGACAATAGTAGTGTCATTCCACCCTTTTGGCATAAACCGAGAATTGACCGCATTCAGAACTTCCATAAGCAAGTCATCACCCAACATAGACCAGAACCGTTTATAAAAGACCGCGTGAAGGCCATTTGGTCCTGGTGCCTTGAAATCTCCAATGGAAAAGAGAGCCTTCCGTACCTCCTCGGCCGTGTATGGCGCCATCAGGGTCGTATTCATTGCTTCCGAAACTCGCCTTTGGACTTTACTCAAAACATTAATATCGGGTACGGTCACCTGGGATGTAAAAAGCTCTTTGAAATAACTCGTAATTATACTGTTTATATCATCCAACTCCTCCTTCCAAACCCCTGTATCGTCAAGCAATCTTCGGATACAATTCCTTTTCTTACGGGCTATAGCTGCTTTGTGGAAATAAGATGTATTTCTGTCACCATGTAGTAGCCAGTTGGCTCGTCCACGTTGCAGCCACACTAGCTCCTCCCGATCCAATAGGTTTTCTATTAGGATTTGTGCCTCCTTGATTTTCTTACTTCTTCTGTCAGTGTACATATTCTCAACTTCTCTAGCTCTTTCTTCAACTTATCAATTCTCTTCTTCGGACCTTTGAGTGTATCACGGTCCCAAATGAACATGTCATCCTTAACTGACTTTGTTCTGGACGCAAGCGAAGGACCTATCCCTGCCAGCTTCGCTCTTTCCCAGGCGCTTTTAACAATTTCATCAACTGTAGATTCACTCAACCATCTTGCTTCAAACCTTCTTTCACCTCTTTGCTTCTGTCCCATAACTGCGGAATAATATTCTGTATCTAGCAGAATTGGTCTGTGGTCTGAATGCACATGGTGTTCATGGATAACCGCTGCATAAGGAAAAATATCAGCCCACTTTTCATTGCATAAGGCTCTATCCAGCCTTTCTCTGATCACACCTCTACTCCAAGTAAAAGGGTCCCCTATAGACATGATTTCTTGTAAACCACAATTATCCACACAGTCTCCAAAATTCTGCATATATTGTTACGGTCTGATGTTTCCACCCTCCTTCTCGCTAGCAACTAGTATCTCATTAAAATCTCCAAAGATCATCCATGGTCCTGTTGAGTTGTGATGAAGGGTTCTCATATTCGTCCATGACAAGTGTTTCATGTCCCAGTTTGGCTCTCCATAAAAACCAGTCAGCCGCCATGACACGTTGATTCCATCCATGATAAAACCATCAATGAAATTAGGCGACGCATAATTTAACACCACTTCATTTGAAAGGTTGTAAAAAAGTGCAAGACCTCCTGATTGTCCATCACTATCAACGATATGAAAACGATCTAAACCTAGCTTCACCCATATAGATGATAATATCAAACATCTCTAAACAAAACAAATAACATGACGAGTAATTAATAAGGAAAGAGAGATGTATGGTAACATAGTTAGTTATTGTAACATCACACATATCAAGATAAGATGGGTCTACAATCTAATAAAGAAAGTGTTGCATGACACCACATATTACTCCCTAATATATAGATAGTAATATAGACTAGTAACATATACATAGACTAGTAACATATACATGTTACTAATCTAATTTACTACCCATTGTGACTAATCTGAGATAAACATGAGTTAATGTTTTGAACGAAATGTTTGTTGGCTATGATGATATGAAGTGCTCTCTTCGGCCTGGTGGACTACGAAGAATAGCTCTTTGGCCAGGGTAGAAATGGAGAGACCACTTCGGCTTTCGCGCGGATGAAGAGTTTCTCTTCGGTCAGGCCAACTTCACCGCGCGACCCTATCCTATCCGCCCCCGTCCGTTTGGGGTAAAACGGAAGAATAGCGCAGCCCAGCGCACGGCCTCAAACGGACAAATGTTCGGATTCCGTCCGTTTTCGACCCATCCCCGGCCCAAACTTGCGCTCGGTTTGGGGTGAAACGGACGCGCGCGGACGGCTTGGACGCACGCCCTTGTCCCCTCCCGTGGCCCACCTGGCGGGGACACTAGCAGTCCCTCCGCTCCCAATGCTTCCACCCTCTCTCTCTCTCTCGCCCCGCCCCGCCGCCGGCGCCGCCGCTATTCTCCGGCCACCTCCTCACCGCGCAGCCTCTGGCCGTCCCTACCAAACCACTTCTTGACATGGCGGCCACCACGCCCGTGCTGTGACCGTAGTTTTGGCCGTCGATCCTAGGTTTGGCCGTCGAGAGTGTTGGGGAACGTTGCAGAAAACAAAAATTTTCCTACGGTTTCACCAAGATCCATCTATGAGTTCATCTAGCAACGAGTGATCGGATGCATCTACATACCTTTGTAGATCGCGAGCGGAAGCGTTCAAAGAATGGGGATGATGTAGTCGAACACGACGTGATCCAAATCACCGGAGATCCTAGCACCGAACGGACGGCACCTCCGCATTCAACACACGTACGGTCAGCGTAACGTCTCCTTCTTCTTGATCCAGCAAGGGGAAAGGAGAGGTTGAGGAAGATGGCTCCAGCAGCAGCACGACGGCGTGGTGGTGATGGAGCTGCAGTACTCCGTCAGGGCTTTGCCAAGCACTATGGAGGAGGAGGAGGTGTTGGAGAGGGAGAAGGAGGCAACCAAAGGCGTGTCTCAAAAGCCCTCCTTCCCCCACTATATATAGGAGGGCCTAGGGGGGGCGCCGGCCTAGGAGATCCAATCTCCTAGGGGGCGGCAGCCAAGGGGAGGTTTCCCTCCCCCCCAAGGCACCTAGGGGTGCCTTCCACTAGTGGGACTCCTCCCCTATGGAAACCCTAGGCGCATGGGCCTATTGGGGCTGGTGCCCTTGGACCATGTAGGCCAAGGCGCACCCCCTACAGCCCATGTGGCCCCCCAGGGCAGGTGGCCCCACCCGGTGGGCCCCCGGGACCCTTCCGGTGGTCCCGGTACAATACCGGTGACCCCGAAACTTGTCCCGATGGCCGAAACAGCACTTCCTATATATAATTCTTTACCTCCAGACCATTCCAGAACTCCTCGTGACGTCCGAGATCTCATCCTGGACTCCAAACAACATTCGGGTTACTGCATATACATATCCCTACAACCCTAGCGTCACCTAACCTTAAGTGTGTAGACCCTACGGGTTCGGGAGACAGGCAGACATGACCGAGACGACTCTCCGGTCAATAACCAACAGCGGGATCTGGATACCCATGTTGGCTCCCACATGCTCCACGATGATCTCATCGGATGAACCACGATGTCGAGGATTCAATCATCCCCGTATACAATTCCCTTTGTCAATCGGTATGTTACTTGCCCGAGATTCGATCGTCGGTATCCCAATACCTTGTTCAATCTCGTTACCGGCAAGTCACTTTACTCGTACCGCAATGCATGATCCCGTGACCAGACACTTGGTCACTTTGAGCTCATTTTGATGATGCATTACCGAGTGGGCCCAGTGATACCTCTCCGTCATACGGAGTGACAAATCCCAGTCTCGATCCGTGTCAACCCAACAGACACTTTCGGAGATACCTGTAGTGCACCTTTATAGTCACCCAGTTACGTTGTGACGTTTGGTACACCCAAAGCACTCCTACGGTATCCGGGAGTTACACGATCTCATGGTCAAAGGAAAAGATACTTGACATTAGAAAAGCTTTAGCAAACGAACTACACGATATTTGTGCTAGGCTTAGGATTGGGTCTTGTCCATCACATCATTCTCCTAATGATGTGATCCCGTTATCAATGACATCCAATGTCCATGGTCAGGAAACCGTAACCATCTATTGATCAACAAGCCAGTCAACTAGAGGCTTACTAGGGACATGGTGTTGTCTATGTATCCACACATGTATCTGAGTTTCCTATCAATACAATTCTAGCATGGATAATAAACGATTATCATGAACAAGGAAATATAATAATAACTTATTTATTATTGCCTCTAGGGCATATTTCCAACACCTGTGTGTCTAGAGGTGCCCCCCTGCCCCTGTATATAAAGTAGCAAGGGGGGAGGCCGGCCGGCCCTCTATGGGCGCGCCAGGAGGAGGAGTCCTCCTCCTAGTAGGAGTAGGAAAGGGGGACGCCCCCTTTCCTACTCCTACTAGGAGGAGGAAAGGAAGGAGGAGAAGGAGAAGGAAGGAGAAGGAGGAGAAGGAGGAAAGGGGGCCGGCCCCCTAGTCCAATTCGGTTTGGGCTAGGGGGGCCGCGCGCCCTGCGTCCTCTCTTCCACCACTTGGCCCATGAGGCCCATTACTTCTTCCTCGTATTTCCGTAACTCCCCGGTAAGTCCGAAAATACCCGAATCACTCGGAACCTTTCCGATGTCCAAATATAGTCGTCCAATATATCGATCTTTACGTCTCGACCATTTCGAGACTCCTCGTCATGTCCCCGATCTCATCCGGGACTCCGAACTACCTTCGGTACATCAAATCACATAAACTCATAATACAATCGTCACCGAAACTTTAAGCGTGTGGACCCTACGGGTTCGAGAACTAGGTAGACATGACCGAGACATGTCTCTGGTCAATAACCAATAGCGGAACCTGGATGCTCATATTGGCTCCCACATATTCTACGAAGATCTTTATCGGTCAGACCGCATAACAACATACGTTGTTCCCTTTGTCATCGGTATGTTACTTTCCCGAGATTCGATCGTCGGTATCTCAATACCTAGTTCAATCTCGTTACCGACAAGTCTCTTTACTCGTTCCGTAATACATCATCCCACAACTAACTTATTAGTTGCAATGCTTGCAAGGCTTAAGTGATGTGCATTACTGAGAGGGCCCAGAGATACCTCTCCGACAATCGGACACTATTAGGGAAAACCTTATACACAGAATCTTAGCAGTAGCGCGGCATAAAAACAGGCACTGCTGCTAAGTAGTAGCAGCGCGGCTACGGAAAGCTCGCTACTGGTGCAAACTTAGCAGTAGCGCGTGACGCTTAAACCGCGCTGCTACAAAAATTCACCGACAGTACACAACGACATAAGTTTACCAGTAGCGCGGCGCCAGGGAGTGCGCTGCTGCTAATGCCATAGTAGCAGCGCGCTTTTTTGTCACCTCGTTGCTGCTAATTTTGAAATTGTGCACAGGGTTGGCCCGTTTAGCAGTAGCGCGTGACAGGAAAGCGCGCTGTTGCTACGCTCTTAGCAGCAGCGCGCTTTCTCTCCCGCGCTACTGCTAAGACGCAGCACCCACCACCTTTTCCACCTCCCCTCCCCATCTCCTCTCCTCCCTTTCCCCTACATCCCACATCCTCCCTCTCTCACTCTTCTTCATCCTCAATACTTCTCCCCCATTACTCTCCCTCTTCTACCTACCTTTCTCTCTCTTCATTACTCCTAGCTATAACTACACCACCTCCATTAATTCATCTCCTTTCTCTTTTTCCTCCCCCCTCCACTAGTTGAAGTTGTCTCCTCCCAAATTAGCTAGCTAGGTAGATGTAGCATTTAGTTAAGTGACCTATTTGCCCCCTAACTAGATCTTTCTTTGTCAAGAAGAGCTTTGTGCACTTTTGACCTCCCTACATCATCATCTCCACTGTGTGCTCGATCTCGAGATAGAGGTGTGATTAATATTTCATGCTTTTGGAAAATGGAAATATATGTTCCTATTTTGTATACACACTTAATTAGCCATTATTATGCATGGGTCCAATGATGTAATATATATATGTTCCTATTTCGTATACACACTTAGCCATTATTATGCAAGGGTCCAATGATGTAATATATATGTTCCTATTATGCCGAGGAAAAGAAAAAAAGGGAAACTGGTTATAGCAGTAGCGCTTTAGTGAAAAAGAGCTACAGCTAGTCAAGGTAGCAGTAGCGGTTTCTGCAGAAAATCGCTATAGCTGCTCGTAATAGTAGTAGCGCGTTTCATGTAAACGCGCTACTGCTACATCCACTTAACCCAAAATTCTCCCTCTCCCTGCTTCATCCCGCCTCTTTTCCCCCAAATCCCCACTCTCTCTTCCCCGGCCCTGTCGCACCGCCGCGCCCGCCCCGACCTTGGCGCGCTTGCCCCCGACCCTGCCGCGCCCGACCCCGGCGCGCTCGCCCCCGACCCCGCCGCCCCCGACCCAGGCGCGCTCGCCCCCGGCGCCGACGCTCGCCCCCGAACCGTCGGCCCACGCCTCCCTCCTCTGCTTCCTCCCCTCCCAACCTCGGCCGTCGTCGGGCCTGCCTCCTCGCCCTGCACCCTCTGTAAACCACCCCCTCTCTTTCTTTGCTAGCTAGGGTTAATTTACTTAGGTTTTAGTTATGTTAATTAGGTTATCTATTTAGTTATGAATTTAGATAGGTTTCAAAATTTGCTGAATTTATATGCAAATTTGAACTGGACATGTGATATGTGGATATGTCATGTTTTGGACATGTCATGTTTTGGTAAATGATCCGAGTTACCTATGTTACGCCGGAATGTTGATTCATTTCCGTTCCGGTGAATTTCAGGCGTTCGATATGTCCATTTTTTAGCAAAGGTCATGCCGAAATTTCCCGTGAATAAAGGCATGATTTGTGCTACATAGTTGGCATATCGAGTGCTGGCACATAGATTTCTTTTTATCTCATTTCTCATTTATTCATACTTTTAGAAATAAATGAGGACACTTAATCATATGAAACATGTCGAACAACGAAGAAACTGGGCCTTCTGACCAAGATGCAAACGAGATGGATTATGAGGGTGAACAAGACTACCTCGACTTTTTGACTGCGAAGCAAGGTTTGCAGGTCTGCCTCGATGATGGTACTGACGCCGACACCGACACCGACGGCGCCGACACCGATGGTGGCGCCGAGACAGGTGGGGAAGTTACCGCCGGGGAAGATACCGGCGCCGATGCCGGTACCGAAAAGAGGCATAAGAAGCAGAGGATACGAAAACCTAACAAACTAGGGATTGGACGACTTGTGATCACGAAGATGGCACCTGACAAGTTTGAGCCATTAGAGCCGGAAGAACCTCGCAAGTGCTATGGGAACCAAGTAGGATGCATCCTACGGGAATGCGCGAGCATCAATGACGATGACTTAAGGGGTAAAGAACATTTGACACAGTTGCTCCTAACGAAGTTGCACAAGAGATTCAAGTTCCCCGATCGGGATGTTAACATAGAACAACCGTGGGATGATCCGAAGATGAAAAAGATTAACAATCACGCCATGGGCATGTTCAGCAATGATTTGGCCTCCTCGAAATCAAGGGTGAAACGAGCTATTGAGGCTGAGGAACCCCTGTCCAAGATTCTGGAGAAAAATCCGACACTTACGGAAGAGGAGTTCGAAAAGTTCAAGGACACTTGCGCTACTGTGGACGCCAAGGCTAAGGCTGCGAAATTCAAGAGCCTTCAGCAAAGGAACACGGGGAAGCATCGCCTCGGAAGCCATGGCTACCTCGGTAAAAGGCCCATATGGGATAAGGAGGACGCGGAACGTGAAGCCGCGGGTCTCCCAGACCCCTTCGCGAAGTTCACCAACCCCTTGGAGCATGACTTCATCAGGGCCCGCTACAAGTGGGACAAGGAGAAAAAGGTTTTTTACACGGACAAGATCACGAGGAAATTGATTAGACTACTGGAGAAGCAACACCAGCTTGGAGCCGAAAACCCTACTTTTCTGATGAGGCCCAAGTGGGACACCCCTCTCAACCGGGCCTTGAACGAACTTAAGGGACTCCCTTTGGGCCAGCGGCCGCAATATGGTCGTGTACACGGCGCTGGAGATGGCGCCACGTGGAAGGTGTTTTACAACGAGGGCCCGGAGGCCAAGAAGCAGAAAAAGAAGTTTAGTCAAGCGGACATCGACGCAAAGGTGAAGCTTGCGGTCGAGAAAAAAGCAGCTGAGGACGCGAAAAAAGCAGCCAAGGACAAATATGAGTTGTTATAGCAGGCAGTCAATGCAGCTGTAACTGCCTGCAGAAATGATTTCGCTACTAAGTTGGTTCCAGTTATCATCAACTGGACGAAGGAAAATCCAGACAAGACGATACATGATTTCCCGTTACCCAGTTTCAACGGGAGCAACTCCATGAACAACAACATCATCGCACCATCACTTGCCCACGCAACCGGGCCTCCTCTCGCAGCCGCTCCCGCTCATAGCAGCTCGTCCTCAGTCTCTGGCGCGCTCGGTGGGCCTTCGTCTTTGGCTGAGCTCGACGCCATCACGGTAATTACATGTCGCACCACCATATATATATAATATTCCATTTTTGTTGCCTTTCGGATGTTTTACGCCACAGACATATGTGTTTGCAGGCGAAAGAAACCCCGTGCACCATACTCTACTTGATCAAAGGCCAGAAGGTGGACGTGGGAAAGGGGATGATAATGGACCCCTTGCAACCCACGTTCCACAACCAGCCGATCCCTGCTGGGCACTTCAGGGTTAGCTTGTCCAGTGTGAAATCGGGGCACGAGGATTTGCCTCCTCCAGTACAGCATGTGGGAGCGGACGACGAGACCCCGCCGTGGATTGGAAGCTGCAAGGGTTGGGTGCTGCTATGGCCGAAGAATTCGTCTGGAGCCGGCCGAGAGCACACCAATAACCACACATCAACAAGCATGTGCGGAGACCACCACCCCGCCTACGCAATTACCAGCTCCTGTAGTGCCGGGTGAGAGCGGCGGACGACATGATGAAGGGGGTGCAATAGTGCTGGCTGATGTAATTTGTCCTGTAGAACAGAGAATGGATGATGAGACGGAGTCGACCCCTATGGATTTCCTCAATACAAACGCGTATGACTGTGACATAGAATTGATGATTCAACCATATGACAAATCGGGCTATCAGCTTGCTAATGAGGATATGGATGATATGCCCGGGCAGGAAGGTCGTAGCAGGGATTGCAAAAAGTCTCTCTTCATGAAATCCTCACAGGACATGCCTGAAGATGCCGCCTCAACACATGCTCAACTATCCCAGCGCGAGGGTCGTACAGTACTTAGCCCGGGAACACTGGGGCAGGGGTTAAGGAAGGGTCTGGAAGGTGTGCCCAAGAAAAAGGAGAGAAAGAGATCGGGGAAGATAGCTGCCTCCAAACAAGCCAGAGCACATAGCAGCCAAATGATGCATTCTGAAGAGCGTGTACCCGTGAAAGGTGCGGCCATTTTCCATCTCACGGGCGAGCTGATGCTACCGCCGAAACCGCTGGAGGCACTATCAGGGGATCTCAGGAGACTGCACGACCATGTGCTGTCGACTGAGAAAAGCCTACTAGCCTCAAAGGATCCAGGATATCCGACATACGCGGCTCGTGTGCCTGAGGGGAAGTGCTATGTCGAGACACGGCCCGCGGAGGTGTTCTTCCTGCGGTTTGACCATATCTTTGAGATGTTTCTGACAAGGCGGCTCGATTTTACAATCGTCCGCCTTTTTGCGCTACATATGAGCTCTGTCGTGAACAGTGAAGAAGTCTCGCAAATCTGTGTGGCGGATCCGTACTACATGCAAGAGTCTTTCTTGAGTCTCGGCGACTTTGAGCGTGAAACTGCTAGGGACTACCTCCAAAACTTCATGGTACAGAATAAGGACCGGGAAATTGTCCTCGTGCCTTATCATCCAAAGTAAGTCAGTTTCGAACAACCCTTTCATACATTTCAATCATTCCTTCTCTCTCTATGGGGAATAATTTGAGGTGTCTTTTCCCCGCAGCAACGGGTGCGCCGTCCTTATCATTCTTTATCCGCAAGTCTCCCACGCCGTGTATTTTGACCCTTCCAGAGACTACGAGAAAAAAGACTACACCCACATAATGAATATTCTAGATGATGCCCTCCAAGGCTTCAGCTTTAGAGGTGGACACATGCAAATCAAGAAACAAAGGAACAAGAAGATGGGTTTCGCGCATAAAACTAACTTCTCCTGCATCCAAGTCCCAAAACCAAGCAAGAAGGATGGATTGTACATCCTCCATCTCATGATTCAGTTCAACACGGATCACCAAAAGCTTCCCATGAGAAGCAGAAATGATGATCATATCCACAAGTGGCTAGAATCTCATGGAGAAGCGGATTATAAACTTAGAGATGACTTCTTTCGCATCCAAAGCGACATTGCGACGATCATCATGAAAGAAGTCGTCGATGAGAAGGGGATGTTCCACCACGGCCCTATATTGCGAGCTGACGTCATGATATAAGGAAATAAATAATAACTTTATTATTGCCTCTAGGGCATATTTCCTTCAGTCTCCCACTTGCACTAGAGTCAATAATCTAGATTACGCAGTAATGATTCTAACACCCATGGAGCCTTGGTGCTGATCATGTTTTGCTCGTGGAAGAGGCTTAGTCAGTGGGTCCGCAACATTCAGATCCGTATGTATCTTGCAAATTTCTATGTCTCCCACTTGGACTAAATCCCGAATGGAATTGAAGCGTCTCTTGATGTGCTTGGTTCTCTTGTGAAATCTGGATTCCTTCGCCAAGACAATTGCACCAGTATTGTCACAAAAGATTTTCATTGGACCCGATGCATTAGGTATGACACCTAGATCGGATATGAACTCCTTCATCCAGACTCCTTCATTTGCTTCTTCCGAAGCAGCTATGTACTCCGCTTCACATGTAGATCTCGCCACGACGCTTTGTTTAGAACTGCACCAACTAACAGCTCCACCGTTCAATATAAACACGTATCCGGTTTGCGATTTAGAATCGTCCGGATCAGTGTCAAAACTTGCATCAATGTAACCATTTACGATGAGATCTTTGTCACCTCCATATACGAGAAACATATCATTAGTCCTTTTCAGGTACTTCAGGATGTTCTTGACCGCTGTCCAGTGATCCACTCCAGGATTACTTTGGTACCTCCATGCTAGACTTGTAGCAAGGCACACATCAGGTCTGGTACACAGCATTGCATACATGATAGAGCCTATGTCTGAAGCATAGGGAACATCTTTCATTTTCTCTCTATCTTCTGCGGTGGTCGGACATTGAGTCTTACTCAACTTCACACCTTGTAACACAGGCAAGAACCCTTTCTTTGCCTGATCCATTTTGAACTTCTTCAAAACTTTGTCAACGTATGTGCTTTGTGAAAGTCCAATTAAGCGTCTTGATCTATCTCTATAGATCTTAATGCCTAATATATAAGAAGCTTCACCAAGGTCTTTCATTGAAAAACTCTTATTCAACTTTACACTTTATGCTTCCGGCTCGTATGTTGTGTGGAATTGTGAGCGGATAACAATTTCACACAGGAAACAGCTATGACCATGATTACGCCAAGCTATTTAGGTGAGACTATAGAATACTCAAGCTTCTCCAAAAGTCTGTACAAAACCAAATGCTTTGATCACACTATCAAAGCGTTTATTCCAACTCCGAGAGGCTTGCACCAGTCCATAAATGGATCGCTGGAGCTTGCACACTTTGTTAGCTCCCTTTGGATCGACAAAACCTTCCGGCTGCATCATATACAACTCTTCTTCCAGAAATCCATTCAGGAATGCAATTTTAACATCCATTTGCCAAATTTCATAATCATAAAATGCGGCAATTGCTAACATGATTCAGACAGACTTAAGCATCGCTACGAGTGAGAAGGTCTCATCGTAGTCAATCCCTTGAACTTGTCGAAAACCTTTTGCAACAAGTCGAGCTTTGTAGACAGTAACATTTCCATCAGCTTCAGTCTTCTTCTTGAAGATCCATTTATTCTCAATTGCTTGCCGATCAACGGGCAAGTCAACCAAAGTCCACACTTTGTTCTTATACATGGATCCCATCTCAGATTTCATGGCTTCTAGCCATTTTGTGGAATCTGGGCTCACCATCACTTCTTCATAGTTCGTAGGTTTATCATGATCTAGTAGCATGATTTCCAGAACAGGATTGCCGTACCACTCTGGTGCGGATCTTATTCTGGTTGATCTACGAGGTTCGGTAGTAACTTGATCTGAAGTTTCATGATCATTATCATTACCTTCCTCACTAATTGGTGTAGGTGTCACAGAAACCGGTTTCTGTGATGTACTACTCTTCAATAAGGGAGCAGGTACAGTTACCTCATCAAGTTCTACTTTCCTCCCACTCACTTCTTTCGAGAGAAACTCCTTCTCTAGAAAGGATCCATTCTTAGCAACGAAAGTCTTGCCTTCGGATCTGTGATAGAAGATGTACCCAACAGTGTCCTTTGGGTATCCTATGAAGACACATTTCTCCGATTTGGGTTCGAACTTATCAGGTTGAAGCTTTTTCACATAAGCATCGCAGCCCCAAACTTTCAGAAACGACAACTTTGGTTTTTTGCCAAACCACAGTTCATAAGGCGTCGTGTCAACGGATTTCGATGGTGCCCTATTTAACGTGAATGCAGCCGTCTCTAAAGCATAACCCCAAAACGATAGCGGTAAATCAGTAAGAGACATCATAGATCACACCATATCTAGTAAAGTACGATTACGATGTTCGGACACACCATTACGCTGTGGTGTTTCGGGTGGCGTGAGTTGCGAAACTATTCCGCATTGTTTCAAATGTAGACCAAACTCGTAACTCAAATATTCTCCTCCACGATCAGACCGTAGAAACTTTATTTTCTTGTTACGATGATTTTCAACTTCACTCTGAAATTCTTTGAACTTTTCAAATGTTTCAGACTTATGTTTCATTAAGTAGATATACCCATAGCTGCTTAAATCATCTGTGAAGGTGAGAAAATAATGATATCCGCCACGAGCCTCAATATTCATCGGACCACATACATCTGTATGTATGATTTCCAACAAATCCGTTGCTCTCTCCATAGTACCGGAGAACGGCGTTTTGGTCATCTTGCCCATGAGGCACGGTTCGCAAGTACCAAGTGATTCATAATCAAGTGATTTCAAAAGTCCATCAGTATGGAGTTTCTTCATGCGCTTTACACCGATATGACCTAAACGGCAGTGCCACAAATAAGTTGCACTATCATTATCAACTCTGCATCTTTTGGTTTCAACATTATGAATATGTGTATCACTACTATCGAGATTCATCAAAAATAGACCACTCTTCAAGGGTGCATGACCATAAAAGATATTACTTATATAAATAGAACAACCATTATTCTCTGATTTAAATGAATAACCGTCTCGCATCAAACAAGATCCAGATATAATGTTCATGCTCAACGCTGGCACCAAATAACAATTATTTAGGTCTAAAACTAATCCCGAAGGTAGATGTAGAGGTAGCATGCCGACCGCGATCACATTGACTTTGGAACCATTTCCCACGCACATTGTCACCTTGTCCTTTGCCAGTGTTCGCTTAATCCATAGTCCCTGTTTCGAGTTGCAAATGTTAGCAGCAGAACCAGTATCAAATACCCAGGTGCTACTGCGAGCTCTAGTAAGGTACACATCAATAACATGTATATCACATATACCTTTGTTCACCTTGCCATCCTTTTTATCTGCCAAATACTTGGGGAAGTTCCGCTTCCAGTGTCCAGTCTGCTTGCAGTCGAAGCACTCAGTTTTAGGCTTAGGTCCAGATTTGGGTTTCTTCTCCTGAGCAGTAACTTGCTTACTGTTCTTCTTGAAGTTCCCCTTCTTCTTCCCTTTGCCCCTTTTCTTGAAACTGGCGGTCTTGTTGACCATCAACACTTGATGCTCCTTCTTGATTTCTACCTCCGCAGCTTTTAGCATTGCGAAGAGCTCGGGAATTGTCTTATCCATCCCTTGCATGTTATAGTTCATCACGAAGCTCTTGTAGCTTGGTGGCAGTGATTGAAGAACTCTGTCAATGACACTATCAACAGGAAGATTAACTCCCAGTTGAGTCAAGTCATTATGATACCCAGACATTTTGAGTATATGTTCACTGACAGAACTATTCTCCTCCATCTTGCAGCTATAGAATTTATTGGAGACTTCATATCTCTCAATTCGGGCATTTGCTTGAAATATTAACTTCAACTCTTGGAACATCTCATATGCTCCATGACGTTCAAAACGTCGTTGAAGTCCCAATTCTAAGCCGTAAAGCATGGCACACTGAACTATCGAGTAGTCATCAGCTTTGCTCTGCCAGACGCTCATAACATCTGGTGTTGCTCCAGCAGCAGGCCTGGCACCTAGCGGTGCTTCCAGGACGTAATTCTTCTGTGCAACAATGAGGATAATCCTCAAGTTACGGACCCAGTCCGTGTAATTGCTACCATCATCTTTCAACTTTGCTTTCTCAAGGAACGCATTAAAATTCAACGGAACTACAACACGGGCCATCTATCTACAATCAAACATAGACAAGCAAGATACTATCAGGTACTAAGTTCATGATAAATTTAAGTTCAGTTAATCATATTACTTAAGAACTCCCACTTAGAAAGACACCCCTCTAATCTTCTAAGTGATCACGTGATCCAAATCAACTAAACCATAACCGATCATCACGTGAAATGGAGTAGCTTTCAATGGTGAACATCAATATGTTGATCATATCTACTATATGATTCATGCTCGACCTTTCGGTCTCAGTGTTCTGGGGCCATATCTGCATATGCTAGGCTCGTCAAGTTTAACTTGAGTATTCTGCGTGTGCAAAACTGGCTTGCACCCGTTGTAGATGGACGTAGAGCTTATCACACCTGATCATCACGTGGTGTCTGGGCACGACGAACTTTGACAACGGTGCATACTCAGGGAGAACACTTTTATCTTGAAATTTAGTGAGAGATCATCTTATAATGCTACCGTCAATCAAAGCAAGATAAGATGCATAAAAGGTAAACATCACATGCAATCAATATAAGTGATATGATATGGCCATCATCATCTTGTGCTTGTGATCTCCATCTCTGAAGCACCGTCATGATCACCATCGTCACCGGCGCGACACCTTGATCTCCATCGTAGCATCGTTGTCGTCTCGCCAATCTTATGCTTCCACGACTATCGCTACCGCTTAGTGATAAAGTAAAGCATTACAACGCAATTGCATTGCATACAATAAAGCGACAACCATATGGCTCCTGCCAGTTGCTGATAACTCGGTTACAAAACATGATCATCTCATACAATAAAATTTAGCATCATGTCTTGACCATATCACATCACAACATGCCCTGCAAAAACAAGTTAGACATCCTCTACTTTGTTGTTGCAAGTTTTACGTGGCTGCTACGGGCTTTAGCAAGAACCGTTCTTACCTACGCATCAAAACCACAACGATAGTTTGTCAAGTTGGTGTTGTTTTAACCTTCGCAAGGACCGGGCGTAGCCACACTCGGTTCAACTAAAGTTGGAGAAACTGACACCCGCCAGCCACCTGTGTGCAAACCACGTCGGTAGAACCAGTCTCGCGTAAGCGTACGCGTAATGTCGGTCCGGGCTGCTTCATCCAACAATACCGCCGAACCAAAGTATGACATGCTGGTAAGCAGTATGACTTATATCGTCCACAACTCACTTGTGTTCTACTCGTGCATATAACATCAACGCATAAAACCTGGCTCAGATGCCACTAATGGGGAACATAGTAATTTCAAAAAAATTTCCTACGCACACGCAAGATCATGGTGATGCATAGCAACGAGAGGGGAGAGTGTTGTCCATGTACCCTCGTAGACCGAAAGCGGAAGCGTTAGCACAACGCGGTTGATGTAGTCGTACGTCTTCACGATCCGACCAATCCAAGTACCGAACGCACAACACCTCCGAGTTCAGCACACGTTCAACTCGATGACGTCCCGCGAACTCTGATCCAGCAGAGCTTCACGGGAGAGTTCCCTCAACACGACAGCGTGGTGACGGTGATGATGTTGCTACCAACGCAGGGCTTTGCCTAAGCACTGCTACGATATGACCGAGGTGGAATATGGTGGAGGAGGGCACCGCACACGGCTGTGAGAGATCAACTGATCAACTTGTGTGTCTAGAGGTGCCCCCCTGCCCCTGTATATAAAGTAGCAAGGGGGGAGGCCGGCCAGCCCTCTATGGGCGCGCCAGGAGGAGGAGTCCTCCACTAGTAGAAGTAGGACTCCCCTTTCCTACTCCTACTAGGAGGAGGAAAGGAAGGAGAACAAGGAGAAGGAAGGAGAAGGAGGAGAAGGAGGAAAGGGGGCCGGCCCCCTAGTCCAATTCGGTTTGGGCTAGGGGGGCGCGCGCCCTGCCTCCTCTCTTCCACCACTTGGCCCATGAGGCCCATTACTTCTTCCTCGTATTCCCGTAACTCTCCGGTACCCCCAAAAATACCCGAATCACTCGTAACTTTTCCGATGTCCGAATATAGTCGTCCAATATATCGATCTTTACGTCTCGACCATTTCGAGACTCCTCGTCATGTCCCCGATCTCATCCGGGACTCCGAACTACCTTCGGTACATCAAATCACATAAACTCATAATACAATCGTCACCGAAACTTTAAGCGTGTGGACCCTACGGGTTCGAGAACTAGGTAGACATGACCGAGACATGTCTCTGGTCAATAACCAATAGCGGAACCTGGATGCTCATATTGGCTCCCACATATTCTACGAAGATCTTTATCGGTTAGACCGCATAACAACATACGTTGTTCCCTTTGTCATCAGTATGTTACTTGCCCGAGATTCGATCGTCGGTATCTCAATACCTAGTTCAATCTCGTTACCGGCAAGTCTCTTTACTCGTTCCGTAATACATCATCCCGCAACTAACTTATTAGTTGCAATGCTTGCAAGGCTTAAGTGACGTGCATTACCGAGAGGGCCCAGAGATACCTCTCCGACAATCGGAGTGGCAAATCCTAATCTCAAAATACGCCAACCCAACAAGTACCTTCGGAGACACCTGTAGAGCACCTTTATAATCACCCAATTACGTTGTGACGTTTGGTAGCACACAAAGTGTTCCTCCGGTAAACGGGAGTTGCATAATCTCATAGTCCTAGGAATATGTATAAGTTATGAAGAAAGCAATAGCAACAAACTAAACGATCAAGTGCTAAGCTAATGGAATGGGTCAAGTCAATCACATCATTCTCCTAATGATGTGATCCCGTTAATCAAATGACAACTCATGTCTATGGCTAGGAAACATAACCATCTTCGATTAACGAGCTAGTCAAGTAGAGGCATACTAGTGACACTCTGTTTGTCTATGTATTCACACATGTATTATGTTTTCGGTTAATACAATTCTAGAATGAATAATAAATATTTATCATGATATAAGGAAATAAATAATAACTTTATTATTGCCTCTAGGGCATATTTCCTTCATCCAGCACACGCGCCATGAGCCGGGCCTCCTCCTCCGCCGTCATGCGAGGAGGTGGGGGTGGCGATGGAGATGACGACGGCGACGACGTGGGCGTGAGGCCGTGCACCCGCGTACGCCCACGCGCCTGGGGAGCCGCTCGGGGCTCACGTGGCCGCCGCGGCCCCGTCGGCGTGCCGGCAAAGAACGACGCCCGCCGCACGTCGTGCTCATCGCGAAGCCAAGTGTCCCACAATGGCGAGTCGGGGGCGTACCTCTCGTCGTAGTAGAGGTCGTCTGGGAGGAGGCGGAGGCGGCGCTGGATCTCCTGGCGGCACGCACGGCCGCTCTACAGGACGGGCGGGATAGGCACGCGGTCGGCCGACATGTGCCAGTTATTGGGGAGGTAGACGTCGCTCCAGGGCAGCGGCGTCCTTGTCTCCCAATACCGGCAGCAGAAGGCCGCCTCGATGTAGTGCCGGTCGCGCTCGCCGGCGGCCGTGGGGGCGATGGAGAACGCGGGCGGCGCGGGGGCCCGACATGGTGGCGATGGCGACGCGGGCTCCTTCTTCACCGAGCCGCAGCGGCGTCCCGACGAGGAACCAGCCTCGCGGTCGTGCTTGCCTTTGCGGCCGTAGTTCCAGAGGCCCATGGCTGCTGACGGCCGGCCGGCGAGTTCTTGGCTAGGGTTTGGGTTAGGCGCTGTCGGGTTTCGAGGAGGCCGCGGGGTGGCGTGGGGCAGTGTGGACGACGATCCGTCCACGCTTCCCACTTAAAGAAGGACGGCGACCTTTCGTTGTGCGGATGACAGGTGGGGCCGCCCGCTTGTGCGCATTGATGTGGGCAGGTGGGAGGTAGGTAGCCGCCTGCCACGCGGCCCCGACGCGGACGAGGCGCGCGTCCGTTTGGTGTCCGTCACAACACAAACCTAGCGCAAGTTTGCGCTCGAAATGGGTCGGTTCAGACACAAAACGAACAAGATGGGTCCGCGCCGTTGCGCGCTGGGCCGTTTCGTTTATCCGTTTTATCTCAAACGGACAGGCCAGATAAGATAGGGTCGCGCGGTGGTGTTGGCCTCATGGCCTGTTCCCATTTTTGTCCCGTCCGAGAGGCTTCGTTTGCATCTACGACACGTCGCGCGCGCCGGCTGGCCCAAAAGAGCCAGAAATATCCCGGTCTCCGGCTTGCGCTCATCCTATCGACCGGACATCACACCATCAAACGTTCATGAAGTACCAATGTATGCATGCGCTCGCTAGGCACGGCCAACCTAGCCTAACTGGCCTTAGCTAGCACCGACCGATTTGAGCCCGCATCTCACAGCGCGGCACAGGATAGAAGGGTCAGCGTACTGCATCCATGCATGCTAGTAGACACGACCCAGCTCATGAGGCTGCAGGCACGATAGAGTCGCCGATAAACTTGACGAAACCGGGCAGGCACAGCACACCAAGGCTGCAAAGGCCGGCCACTTCGGAGCAGCCATGATCAGCACAACAAGTGCTGTAGATAGTAGCGTGCACATCATAGCGCCGTTGCATCACTGCCTGCATCAGCGTGATGCATGCATGCAACTTGGGCCCGTCCTAAAATATCCGATAAGTACTCCCTCCGTTCGGAATTACTTGTCTTGGAAATGGATGTATCTAGAACTAAAATATGTCTAGATACATCTATTTTTGCGAGAAGTAATTCCGAACGGAGGGAGTAAATGCCAGCTCTTGGACGACGGTTGGCAAGCTGGAGAGAGGGAAACCTAGCCTAGGTAGTTCCAGAAGTGTAGAGGTCAGCTGGGTGCGCGCAGAGTTAATTGCAATGAGATACCACACTTGCGCACGTTGTAATGAGTCAGTACCATTGCTCGTGCATGTTGTAGTTCAGTGCCATTATTCGGCCTAATCGTTACAAAAAAGGTTGACAGGCGTATAACTCCGTATTGACCATGTATCTGACCACGTGGCCCCACCCATCAGGCGGCACGCTGGCCAATCGGCCTGTGCCCGGTGCGCTGACTAGGACGAGGCCGGCGCGGTCGGTCTTAGTGGGCTCGGTCGAACCGAGCCGGATCCCACCAGACGAACCCTAGCCTTCCTCCCCCCTCTCCATCTCCTCTCTCCCCCTGGATCTCACGCGATGGCTGCGGCGACTCCCGGCGGCGGCGTGTCATGGGCGGCTACGGCGACCTTCCCGGCATGGGTAGCGATGACCACGTGGGGCTGGACTGCTCCAGGTCGTCCAACTCCACCGACGACGAGGCAGAGGAGGAGGAGGCGCCCCTGTCCATGGAGCAACAGTTGCGGCTCGCTGAGATGTGGTTGGCCAACCCAACCACAAGCCATCACTGGACCAGTGGAGCGGATGGAGTGATGTAAGTACCTCATTTTTCCTTTTGTCTGTTCAAATCATAGGGCTAGGGTTTGTGTTTTTAAAGCACTGAAAATATTTCAATTTTGCCGTGGCTTGTAGGTTAGATGATGCTATATGGGATGTTAGGATTCACTTTGATGCTGGGCATAATTTGCATAGGAAGATTTGCAGCTCAGGTGTCACATTTCTGAACTTTGACATTGAGTCTCTCTGACATTAAACAATCAAATAGTTGGCAAATTGAGTACTCTTGTGAACTAAACGATGATAATATGCACTGCAGACTAAGTTGTTGGCCTAATATAAAATTATTGGCCAAATTAAATATTCATAAAAAGCATCAACACATTTTCTAATCCAATAATTAGCATTAATAGTACTAAATGGCTACAAAATAACCATCACAGCTGCCCAATTAAACAAGAGTACTCATTAAACAATGTCCATCAGCACATGGCTAGATTAAAGAACATGAATTCTATGCACTGGACAATGTGCCACTATCACTTTTAATACAATTAACACAGAGATTTCTACAGAATCTTACATTCTTAGGACAGACTAAGAACTTTCTGCCCGTGTTAAATGCTTCAAATGCTCCACGCCTCTCAGCCGCCACACCATGCTAATGGCAAAGAACGATGGGTGTTGTCTCAGTGCCACTGTAGTCTTGGTCTTCAATGCTAGCAGGGATCTACAGGAGCAAAAGGAAGAGACAATCCCCAAATCAAATCAAATGATCCCCAAAGCAGATAGCCTAACCCTAACCCTAGCTCTACAACTCACCCGGTAATGCATGGCTTCGTCGTCGGAGAGGTTCATGTATTGCACGCTGGAGTCCTGGCTGCTCTCGTCCACCATGGCGCGACGGCGAGCCGGTTGAGGTGGCGGCGGCGGCGGCGAATCGGAGAGAGGAGGGACAAAGGAGGGAGAGTGAGAGTGAGGTCCGACCGAGCCGACCGAGCCCACTTAGACCCACCGCACCAGCCTCGTCCTAGTCAGCGCACCAGGCACGTGCCGATTGGCCACCGTGTCACCTGACAGGTGGGCCTGGGTTGTCAGATACATTGTCAATGCACACTTATACGATGGTCAGCCCATTTTGCAACAACTAGGCTCTAAGATGGTACTGAACCGCGACATGCACGAATAATGGTACTAACTCGTTACACCGTGCGCAAGTGTGGTATCTCCTTATAGTTAACTCGTGCGTGCATGGTGCTCTCCCGGATCGTTCCTACGTTTCCGTATCTGCAATTTGCCAGGTATCTCATGGACACAATCACAGCAGCGCGGGCAGCCAGAATTAAGGTGCGCACTGGAATTGAGACGGTCACCGGGTCCGTGGTTTATGGCGTCACGACCGCGTCACCGTGACCCCGGGCGACACCACCACGTTAATGGCGGCGTGTCCATTTATATTTTTGAGCTCGAAACTTTGCTCGACCATCCACGCTCCGTTTTATCTGGCTTGAGAGGAACAATATAGTTTTCGACCACAAGGCCTCGTCGGCGCGCGGCTAGCGTTATCACTAGGATAAAAACTGAACTGGAACTTTGGAGGACCGCTAGGATAGACTGTGGGCACTCGTTTCAAGTGCACTAATTCCCTGTAATGTGTGTGAGGTGGATCTTGCTCTTGGGAGCGAACTTGGTTGTAACCGTTCCTTTCCTTTCTTAATAGAAAAGACGTGGAATGCTATTGCATGTTCTTGAAGAAAAAAGAGTACGATTAAATCCCCGATCGATGAGGATCGCCCGGCCGGCCGGGTTAATGGACGGTCAGCGTCACCCTGGCTTTTCCGTTGTAACCAGGAATGATTATGCTCTGCTAGTGCACATAGTAGCATGAGCACTAGACCTCGTATTAGCTAGTAGAACCTCATTCGTTCCGCGATCGCTTTACCAGCAACCGAGCAATCCGTTATCCGTGAAAGCAACTCAAATTAGTACTAACCAAGTTAACTTGCTACTGCGCGGTAGAAAAGTGCATGCAGGCAGGCAGGCAGCCACCCAGTATCTTTTACGGCAGTCGTAAGCCGTAACTCGTACGCCATGCCTGCCCTGCATTGCATGCGCGTTCGATCGCGGTAGACGGCGTCCACATAAGCTTAGCCCTAACCGCAGCAGCTCAATTCAATTCAAACCTCCCCACCGTGCTACTAGGTCACGCACGGCCACAGCATGGTCCATGGTACTATGCGATCGAAAAGGTAGCGCTCGTGCGCGTCCCGGCCAGTTCGCATGGCGACGCCGGCCAGCCTTGGCGCTTTCCCACGTCCGCAACGGCGACCCGCTCGTCTCCTCCTCCTGGTCACTGTGCCGATCCGGCCGGTGCGGCGCCCGGCGTGTATGGGTGCCCTCGCGCCGAGGCCATCGTCCACCATGCGCCGTTGCTTTCTCCCCGTCTCCCCCGCCCCGCGCACTATGCACTCGATCCATCGGCTATGCGTACTGCGCAGCTGCTTCTTTTAGCCATAGGCGGCCCGATATAACCTCAGAGCATCTACAGTCGGACGCTTCAAACACACCTCATACGTCCAGGCGAGGCGTTCGGTCACTGTCCGGTCACATTTTTTTACCCAAACAGTTTTTTTAAACAGGCCTCAAAGGCCCGGGCTGACCGACACCTCATATTCAGCCGAAATATGGGATGTCCGGGCGCGCTCGAGCATCCCTGCCACGTCGGACTGACGAGGGGGTGTCACGGAGAAACGCCGAAATCCGTTGATCCGACGGACACCGTGTCCGTCGGCACGGTGTGAATGCCGCGTGGCGCCGCTCCGGCTCACCGCCCAAGACCAAACCGGCTATTTAAGCCGGTCGGCGTCCCGCAACCCTAACGCATCCACCTTCCCCTTCTCCGCGCCTCCAGTCCGAGCCCATCCACCTTCTCCCTCTTCCGCTCCGGTGCTCTGCCCACGGTCCAACGCTTAGCCCACGCTCCGGCACTCCGTCATGGTCCGGAGCAAGATCACCTACGAGATCCAGCAAGAGATCCCGACAAGGCAAGCCGCGCGCATCGCTGCTGGGCTGCCTCCGGACTCGCCGGAGCTGGAGGAGGAGGACACGGCCCCGATGGAGGTGGAGGAGGCAAAGGAGGCGGCGCAGCGGGAGCCGGGGCTGCCGGAGCCGGGCACGAAGATCATCGACATCTCCGATGACGAGTATCTAGGTGATCGACGTAGTATGTAGGTTTTTTTAGTTTGCATGTCTTTTATTGATTTGAGAATCTAGTATGAGATGTCTGGCTGTAACTATGAAAATTTGAGGTATTCCCGGACAATGCTCGCGGACACGCCCGGGCGTGTACTCATGCATTTGAGGGGCCGAAATTGTCAAATCCGACTGTAGATGCTCTTATCCTTGCTTTTGTTTGTGCAGCCTTCTCTGTGTGTGAAACGCCGGTGCTTTTGATTGCTTTAAGCGATCGACGAACGCCGATCATGGGTGGGCGCATCTCTTTCCCCCGGCCCTAGTTATCACGCGGGCGTGCGCCTTGTGTTAATTTGCGCGGTGCCAAAAGGAGCCCGCCCAATATGGCTCGTCCTAAATTTTCTTAAGCTTGATCGCTACGCATGACGCATATACTTGTGCTTTTAATCCGAACGATCAATCGAGCTCGGGCGGTCCCTCGAATCTCTACTTTTCTTGACTGAAAGTGCCCCTCTCCCCAAGACTATTTGCTAGGTGCTCCTGCTCCGGTGCTCCCCCCCTAGGCTCAACGCGGGGTGGAAAAACACATCGACGGTCAGGATGAACCAAAAACGGTTCATAACGAGGGGCACAATCGTCTTTGTTGCCCCCGTGTATAGTCGTCGAGGAGCCCTGGGAGGCCCGTACGGGCCCGGTTAGATCGTATGCCTGGCCGTATACGTATGCCCGTCCGTATACATATTTGTTTGTATACGGCGGCCTTTCGTGCACGCGTGAAGCCGCCCGCGCGTGGGGCAGCACGTGTCACGGGTAGTTGCCAAAACTGTCGCATCATATAAATGTGGACGGCAACCACCTCCGGCCGCATCGCCCACCATTTCCCCCTGCCGCATCGTCTCCCTCTCTCCACTCTCCACTCCCCACTCCCTCTCCACTCCAACCTCCTCGTCTCCCTCACCGCATCCTCTCCATCGCCATGGCGGACGCAGGAGGCGAGCGCCCCGATTGGGGCGCAGATCTGGTGGAGCAGGCACGGCAGGTCGATGCGGGCACCTTTGTGCGGGGGCGTGCCGGCGTCCAGCGCGGTGCTCCCTCCGCTGGAGATCTAGAGAAGGCAGGGGCGGGCCGCAGCGGCGCGGTCCAGCCAGATGCGCCCGCTCTGGCGAACTCCGGCGAGGCGCAGAATGTGGAGGCGGGCTCTGGCGAGGCGCAGAAGGTGGGGGCGGGCTTCGGCGAGGCGCACGAGGTGGAGAAGGTGGAGGCCGGCTCCGGCAAGGAGGAAGCGGAGCAGAAGGTATCTGCGGCTAACTTTTAGTTGGTAGTTTTTAGATTGTAGGGTTTGTGGCCAGAACTTTGTTTGGTTAGAATTGTTGGAGGTAGGGTTTTCTCTGCATTAGGGTTTTCTGTATTTGATTTGTGCAAGAATGGTGGACCACATATGATTATTAGATTAGGTTAGAAGTAGCCAGATTGAGGGATGGGGTTTTTTCAGATGCTTATTAGATTAGTAGTGGAATTTTTGCAATTCTTTAGGTGTTTGGAGTCAAATATATACTTCTGTATTGGTTTGGGTTGGTGCCTGCTTTAGTTCTTTGGCTTGATGATTAATTAAATGGATGCTTAGTTCTAGGGATTATGGCTGTCATAGTTGCAATTCTTAGATGCTTGATTGATGCATGTTGTCATAGTTGCAGTTATTTGATGCTTGATTGATACCTGTCAGGCAGAGGCTATGAGATGAGTTGTGCATGGCCTTGTGTTTTTGAAAATTGTCTACGTGAGGTGATTAGATGGTGCATTAGTTTGGTTGTAAATATAGTGAAGGATGTGCTCATGTACTGGGTGTTGTCATGTTAATCAAAAAGAGCTTCTCAAGGGCTGGATTTTTTTGTGCTGGATTGGGGCTTCTGAAGAAGAGGGGAAGCGTGGTCGAGGGGAATGGGCAGTCTATGCTTATTTACTTTGGGTTAGTAGTGGAATTTTGTCGTTGTTTCAGAGATATTGACAGCATTGAACATCCTCCGCAATGACGTTGCTTTAGAGATAAAATCATCTTGGGGTTTTTTCAGATGCTTATTAGATTAGTAGTTGAATTTTTGCTTGTTAGAATTTAATTAGTATGAGGATGAATACCTTATTTAAGGGGGAATTTAAGGTCAGATAAATGTCATATGATTATTAGATCTGTAGTTCAATGCTGCTGACATTTATGATTATTTGATTTGATCTGTGGTTCAATGATACTGGATGGAAACATATTTGATTTGGAATGCATTAATTAAGATGTGCCAATGAATTGATTTAGATGATACAAGATTCATCTATAGTATAATTTGTTGTTGTTTAGGTAAGTAATGAAATTTTAGATGTTTGTTGGAGATGTATGCATTTATAGTTGAAGTTATACCTAATTAACTACTGCATTATGTTAATATGTGTAGGAGCTTTGATGCATTATCCCAAAAACAGTAATTTGTGCATATTAAAATTTGTAGTTGGCTTTTGTAATTAGTATATACTATATGTAAAGTGTGAAGTAAACATTCCAAGGCAGGATCCTAACAACAAAATATACTATATGTTTCCATTAAGTAGTGGGGGGGGGGGGTTTCCCTCAAAAGAAAAGTGTTGGGTTAATCCAGGGAATGTCAAGAATCCAACTTGCATTTTCATTAGCATTTATGAAGGACATCATTTATCTGTTGATTGATTGCTTAGATTCTGTATTTATAAGGAAAGCATTTGGTCACTTGCAACATACCAATGTGGTTCACATTCACAATTTTGTTCGTAATGACATTATGTGAACTGCAATTCAATTCATTGTAATTGATGTGCATGTTTGACAATATAGCAGCAGGAGGAGGATCTTCTGGGCAACAAGAGGAAGTGGGACAAGACTGGGTTCTACCCATATGAGTCTGATGAAGATGAGCCGTACGAGGTAAGGCCTAGTTGAAATGTTATTTCTGCATTGAGTTAGTATTATGTGTTTATAGTTTTTGAATGCATAATGTATTAATGTCAGTCACTAATGTGTGTAGTATGAATCTGGAAATGATGTGATCGAGGGGAACGTCGAGTCCTTTAAAGAGAAGGAGGTGTTGAAGATCAGGGTCCAAGGACCTGCTAAGTACTACAACTGGAGGAATGAAAAGTACCGGTGCCCCTACTGCAGCAAGCCCAAGCCCAGGTCTGGATTATTGGAGCATCTGATGGAACATTGCCGGGCTACATCGATCTCCAGTCATGACTACAAGATCATTGGTCATCATTCTGCCCTCCTGAAGGTCCTGAGAAACCCTGACCTCTAGTCGTACATCATGCTGATCATAGGAAGCTGGAAGCCATACTCATCATCAGTATATTTGATGATGTTTTACTTTTGGAAAGCTGCATCTGGGTCTGAACTGCTTGAAAACTTGCTATATTAATGTAATGTAATGTAACGTATTGTGTGTTTGAACTGGATCTGTTGTGAACTGCCTGCTACCTATGGTGGTAACCTAGAATGCTATCTATATATGTGTGGCCTTAACTTTATTGGTGGTGAATGCTTCCTTCATGTTTAGTTGTTGTTTCGATGGTGCAATGATCACAAATGGCGCTTCAGTGTTGCTTGAGACATGCTGCAACACTTGTCTATGCTGTGGGCAAGTGCAACATGCTGTGCCCATGTGCCAATTATACCAAATATTGAATGTGGCAATGTTCCAAAATGGCTGTCATGAATTATAGTACATGGGGTTTAGTAAGTTACTGATAATTGTTCATCCTCACACATTCCATCAACGCATAATTTGAATAAGCAAAAAGATCAAATGTTCCATCATTTGAACCTATGTTGCAATTAGAGAGCAAATATTCCATCATCAAAGTGTGAAGGAATTAAATGTAAATTTAGAAGAGTAATGTAATACTAGTTAAAAATAATGTGTGCAAAAAAAGGAATTTGAAATAAGATCTACTTTATTTTGTAATAAATTTATATTACCCTACTTATTAGAATTTTGAAAATGTCACTTATTTATAAGAAAAGAAAATATAAATATTCAAAAAGATGTTTTTGATAAAAATACCTTTTGAATTTTTGGTATGTTATTATTTGAGGGGTTATGTAATTTTTATGTTATTTTTGGAGTGCTCAGGTAATTTTTATATAAAGTGAAGGAAAAGGAAAAAAATAAACAAAAGGAAAAGCATGGGCCATCCTAGCCATCTTGGAAACCTAGCTTTATAAATAAAAAATTCAAAAAAATAAGAGGGCATTAAAAAAGTAAACAAATATAAGAGGGCATTATAAATTCAAAAAAATTCAAAAATATAGAAAGAATATTTTGCAATGCCCCCCTGAGGTATAGACCGATGTTTTGAGGGCATTATAAATTAATAAAAAAATTCAAAAAATTATAAAACCTTGGAAACCCACCTTTATTTGTGCAATAGATCATGTTTGCCAAAGTTGAGGTCATTTGGAGGTGGTCGAAAAAATGACCGCATTCGGAGGTGATTTGGAGGGGCCAGTTTTTGAAAAAATGTGTTTTTTCCCACCACCTCCAAATCACACAAACTTTCTTGAACATGGTGACCCACATGTGCCAATCATGGCTATGAAAGAAAATTTGGAAAAAGAATATTTTACAATGCCCCCCTGAGGTATAGACCAATGTTTTGACCAGTCAGTCTAGAGAGCATTATAAATTAATAAAAATTCAAAAAATTATAAAACCTTGGAAACTCACATTTGTTTGTGCAATAGATCATGTGTGCCAAAGTTGAGGTCATTTGGAGGTGGTCGAAAAAATGACCGCATTCCGGAGGGGCCATTTGGTCTAACTTAAGCCAGTTTTTGAAAAAATGTGATTTTTCCAACCACCTCCAAATCACACAAACTTTCTAGAACATGGTGACCCACATGTGCCAATCATGGCTAGGAAAAAAAATTGGGAAAAGAATATTTTGCAATGCCCCCCTGAGGTATAGACCGATGTTTTGACCAGTCAGTCTAGATGTCATTGAGTTTCATCTTTCTTAAATATTTTGTAACTTAATACTATTTATTTTTTATTCATCACATGTACTTCAATATCGCATGCAGATCGAAAATAATATCACCCAGGAGTATAGGGCTCAGGAGCCCAACATCCCAAATAATGCGCCTACCATGAAGCCAAAAACCAAGCCTGCAACTGGAAACGCAAAGAAGTCGACGACAGCCGCATTGTCAGAAGATTTGATGGAGCTTCTAATGAAGCGGTGCATGGACTTCATACACACCCAGATGAGGCAAATCCCTGATCAAGTTGCTGAGGTATCCCACCCAAACTTTATAGTTTACAGTATGTTTGCTGTTTTAAACCACGCTACCATCACTAAGTTTATATTTCTATTGCAGAGGTTGTTGGAGAAGTTGAACAAAGCAGGTGTAATGTACAAGCCGGCTGCTGCCGTGCCATCCGTGGAGAATGAACCGGGCGAAGTGGATTCGTTCGAGAATGGTCCATATGAAAAGAAGGAATTCGTGTACAAGGAAGACATGGACAGTGATGGACAACCGATCATTGACATGACGCAGCCTGATATAGTGCTTCCCGACCATAAAACCGTTCCTGAGGTACTATGTATTTATCTTTTTGTCTATAATTTTCTCGTTTAATTTTTTTACATCCAGAAATGTTCACACGATTTAGTTTGCCAAACAGAAAACCCCATCGAAGATGAATGGACACAAGGAAGCTTCACCTGTTAAGCGTAATGATGTATGTGGGGGTACACCGGAAAACCCTTGGGTGGTTGGTACTTCTACTCTAGCACCTTCATCGGACATAGACATTTGTCCATCTTCTGTCAGCAAGTTCATGGCTAAGGCGAATGGAAAAAAGGGTGTAACAATCGATAAGGATGAGGAGGTTATGTCCGGTAAGCGGAAGCGGACCGTTCCCAACAAATTTGAATCCCCCTACGCACTTGACAAGCCCGGCAGGCGTACCAACCGTGGTCAGAGAACCTCTGGTACTAGTACTGCTACTAGAGATATCATAACTAACATTCTTAATTTTTTTTATTTACTACCAATGCATATGATCACCATTCTTGACGTTCATATTATTTCATGCAGCTCTATTTTCAAACAATAATGTGCCGGAGGTTGTGGCAGATAAGTTGACGCCGGAAATAATTGATGCAACTATTTCATTTGTCGAGTTAGCTGCTAGCACTGAGAAGAACAAGAACAAAAAAATTTACTACAGTGAAGGGTGTGGCATAACTCTGACTTCCGAAAAGATTCTACCGGTACTAGCTCATAGATGGCTGTCGGACGATGTAAGTACTACTTGCATGTCCTGTTTTTAAAATGCTCAATAATCTATGTCTCAACTTTCAACATGTAATGCGCTGATATTCTATGCAGGTTATTGATGCTTATATGGGACATTTGGAGCTGCGTGTTGGTCATGATCGTTACCTCTGTCCAGCGTGGAGGTCCAAATTCCTTGTAGATCGTGCTATCGCACATGACGATCCATTGCCATCGAGCTGCAACATGGATAGTGCTCTGACCAAAGCTGGAGCAGTTAATAGAGTTACGAAAGAGTATACTGTGCGTGATAAGGTACGTAATGTTTGTGATTCATCACTACATGATAGTTCATCAAGTATTTCTTTTGATCCGTAATGGTTTTTTGCACTGTAGACGTATATCGCGTTGAATATCGACAATAGCCACTGGATGACCGTGGTCATGCACATGATCAAGAAAGAATTCCAAGTTCTCGATTCGCTCTATCCTCTGGACCTGACTGAAAGGACTGTTAAAGCACTGGTAATGTAACCAACATTTGTACCATTGCTCTTACATATTGTTTATGATTGTTCTTTAACACTATCCTCTTTATAGCGAATGGCTATAGCAAACGATATGCGTCAGGCAAATCTTATTACACCAGGGAAATATCCGGACGTAAGTAAGTGGCCTATCAACGAGTATGACATACCCCAGCAAGAGGATGGGTGAGTTAATAGGACATCATGCACAATCAAACAACAACACACATGTTTGTATTGCCCACCGCTAATGTTTGCATATGTACCAGGAACTCTTGTGGCCTTTTTGTCACAGAATGTCTAGAACATTGGGACGGGGACCGAATCACCCGCCAATTTACACAGGTATGCTGTTATTTTCGTTTGTAGACTAGCTACTATGGTGGTGTAGCAACTTCGGTTCATGTAACCTTTATGTCATTTTTTGCAGGCCACCGTTGACGCAAGGAGAAGACGTTTCGTCGCAGAGTTGATTATGTCACCTTCAAACTCGATGGAGTGTGTGAAGAACAAAATTCATGAAATCGCAAGGAAAAGGCGCCTGAAGAATTCATGCGGCATGCAAGATTGAAGTTTTAGTGGTTTGGATTTAGTCCGGTCGAAGGTTTCGACGGCATGATTATCTTAGGGGTTCTATAATTTTTATGTAATAAACAGGGCACATGCATGTGTATGTGTCTATCAGACAATTCGCTCGTACAAGACAATTCGGTCATAAAATTTGCTTGGAGAAGACAATTTGGTCGTACCAATAAAGTTTTGGCTTCACTTATCAATTGTTCTTGCTTAATATTTTTCTCGTTCTCCAATTTTTTATAATTGTATTTTTCACGGCTTCACTTATCAAGTGTTCTTGCTTAATATTTTTCTCCTTCTCCAATTTTTTATAATAGTCTATTTTTCTCTTCAACTGCTCTCGTAAGTTTCATATTAAAATTTCACAATCTTAACTTTTTTTAAACTCTACCAAGCTTAGCATTCTGCCTTAGCTATCTGCATGTCATCATCTTGCATAATCTCCTAGTAATTCCCCATCATCACATTATTATGAAAAGTAGTCATGGTAGATACGTAAATATATCGAGCCAAAATGTAATATTACACTCATCAAAATTAGTCATGTCAGCTCGTTGGCTCTATCGCGTGTTATCAGGCATCATGTTTTTCTAGTTTGTTTTACAAACCCGTCGTTTTTTTATTATATGTATAATTAACTTTTTCTGTGCTCACCATAATGCCAGGCACGGCCCATCTAACCATGTGAGGGGCCCCACAGGTGGGCTATCTTCCCGACAGCGCTACACCAGCCCATTTTGCCAGGTTCATATCGATCTTTCCCCTTTTCTCATTTCCCTTTCCAAATCCCTAGCCCTCCCTCTCTATTTGCGCCTCCAAATCTCGACGGCGAAAGCATGACAGCGAGCTGGGCGTCGGGCGGCGGCTGTGGCGAGAAAAGCGGTGGCGACCGCAAGTTAGGTCGAACCCTGGGTCCTGCAAGCAGGTGGGCCGGATTCAGTGGCACAGGAGGCAGCGGCGGCGGATCTAGTGGAACAGGGGACGGGGGTTTCGTGGGCGGCGGCGGGCCGGGAGAACCCACGGCTAGGGTTTCTTCAGTCCTACACTTTGGTGGCAAAAAGGTAAGTTCTTTACCGTTGTTCTTTACATCCCAGCATTATCTCCCATAATTCATCACCTGTGGCCATGACAAGCTCCATCTATGTGGTCATCAGGAAACTCCTAGTGGCCGTGTCTGCATAGATGCAGACAATTTTGGCAGCGCACTCGGGGGATGTGTGTTTGAGGTTAGTCTACTGAGCATGATATTCAAACTAGTACTGCTATTGCGGTCAAGCTGCAAAAAAGTTCTGTGTTTAACGCTTGCAGCGACAAGTTCAGTTATAAAATGACTTGAATTGCTCATGATTTATTTAGAATGATATCACTTCTGAGTATGTTGAATGGGTTTATGGGGAGTGGGATAGCAAAGAAAAGTCAGTCATTAAGTATCTTGCCATGAAGAACAAGAAACTGGAGACTAAGATTACAGAATATGAAGCTGAAATTAAAAGGAATGAGAAAGAAAAGAGGGCAATGGTTAAGATGCACAAGGAGATATTGCTCTATAGGGATAGGATTTTAGGATAACAGCATACCTAACTTAATATAATCAGCAACTTCCTCCTCCTTCAGCAAATGTGCCCATCTTCACTTCTTCAGAAATTTGAGGCGGCGTGAGCGGCGCACCACACACGGAGAAGCCTTCTTCTTGACCACCGTTCTGTTGGACAGCTGCGCCACCTGATCCTGAGCCACCTCCTCTTCTTCCACCTTCACTATGCCAGGGAGGAGGGGAAGGAGCTCGACGTCGATGGGCATTGTCTTGCCACCCTCGACGGCGACCGGCGCTACCATCTACACAGCGTCCTCCTCGCCCTCCTCATGGTCCAACGGCAGCACTGGCTTCGACACATGGCGGACCTGGTAGTCCGGGCTGACGGGCGCAGGGACAGCGAGCTCGACGTCGACGTGGTCCGCCTTCGACGCGACGTGTGCTGAATCTGGCCACAACGTCATGGTGGTGGAGCGGTACATCCACCACCTTGCACGCTGAACAGGGGAGTCGCTCAGCGTGGCCTCTCGCATTGCCCACACGAGTAGGACAGCCGGCGGGACGCCGCGGCCGTAGGGGAAGGCGCGCTTCCTCTCGGCGTCGGTGAGGACTTTGACGAGGCCACGCGCGTGGTTGAGCAACATCTCCGTGCTGGGGAACCAGCCGCACACCTCCGTCAACTGCGCGCGCCACCCCTCGTCATCGCCGGCGAGGTCCATCATCGCTCTCTGCCAGCCGAGGCTTCTCTCCATGAAGGCGGCTGCAGCGGTCGCCGGCGAGGGTATTCTCGATCTGCTGTAGGTGGGGATAAGAGGGGAGTTCGAACCGGCACCCGTGGGAGGTGGGTGAGTGTGTGGTAGGGAGGAGAGTGGTACAGTTACTTATTTAATGGCATCTAGGACGTGGGCAGGGGAAATGTACAATAATATTCTTTCTACCTCCCGCCCCGGTCATTACACAGCCCCGGTCATTACACAGTAAAGAATTTTTTTGATTTTTGTTTACAGGGAAACATCTTACTTTATTTAAACAAAGACTAGGATCTCGTCTGCTAATACACTAAGGATACAATCACGGGGCCAAAGCCTCCAAACCAAAGAAACACAAGCGCCTACAGCTACCTTAGCCGAAGTATGAGCCGGCCGATTAACACAGTAAATAATTGAAGCAAGTGTTCTACTCTTGTTCCTTCTCCACTTTTCTGCACCTGATAGAAGACAAGCTAAGTTAATGAATGATACAAACTTTAATAATCCACAATGCATACGAACACTTACTTCTGATTTTGTTTGCATTTCTTGCTACGTCTAGTGTGTCCTACCAATTTGCAAGCGCCGCACCGGGTTTTCAACTCATCAAAAGAGAGTGGTCTACCATTTTTCGACACAGGGCGGCTCTCATCTGCCTTTGTTGCACCTTTGCTTGACACTTTCATAGGATCTTTAACCTCAATCATGTTGCCTTCACCATCGTCCACATATTCAACTGCACACTTACTGATGTCATTTGTTTGCTTCAACACATTTTTCTGTAGCAGATCATACTCATGACTCTTAGCTATCACAGCCTTCAAACTCTCCTGTAACTAATCCCACAAAGCAGGGTGTTTGCATGCCGCATGCATAGCTTCAGACGCTAACACACTGACCTGGCTATATTTCATTCTTTTCCCGGCCCCAGTCCAACCAAATCCCAACAGATCGCTTGTGCGCCTCGCGGGCAGTCCCAACCTTGCTTCTTTCGTGAACCGAATAAGAACTAAACACTTTGGTATTTTAGATATGTTCAAGTGCTTCAGTACATGGAATATGTGCTTGCAAGGTAGACCCTTTCGAATCATTCTTCTGCAGCTGCACCTTATAGTTTCTGTGGAATTTACTGGTGTATACTCCACCCAAAAACGGCGCTTCCAGTTATTCTTCCAGGCCACGATGTACTGCTGTGATCCGTCTCCCAGCTTAATTTCTACAATCTCCATGCAGTCAATTTTTCTAAGATCATCTTGCAACATATAGAAGTTTGCTGGAGTGAAGACGTGAGAAGCAGCTATCTCAAGTTCCCTCGAGCTAGTAACTGGCACCGGTAAACTCTGTGAGGCCGTGCAGTCATCTCGCGCCTCGTTTTCACGGATACGCACACCGGCGTTCTCATAGTGCAAAATCATATCCACCAGGGTCATTTCACCGTCTAGGTGGAGGTGAAGGCATGAGTTCAGGCTTTCACTCTGCTGGTTGCTTTTCATGCCAAGCCAAAACCCCTCAGTTAGATATGCCGCGGCCCACAGTCTCCTCTTCTTATACATCCGCCTCAACCATGTTACAGTTTTTTCCGACTGCCATCTTTTGGAAAATGCGTGCCATCTCTCCTCAAACGTTGCCGTGGACGTGCTGTAGTACAGAAGAGTTCGGAACTCCTTCAAGGACTTGTGACTGAGGTGAATCTTCATATTTTTTCTCTATGTGCCGCGTACATATACGGTGCCACACGTCTGGCAAGACTTCGCAAATTGCCTTGATCATCGCAGCGTCGGCGTCTGTGATAACACTCTTAGGCATCTTTTGACACATGGACCTCAAAAAAGTCTGCAGAAGCCACACGTATGTCTCCTCGGTCTCGTCCGAAACTATGGCACAACCAAAAACAGTGGTCTCCCGGTGATTGTTAAGACCAACAAAAGGTATGAATGGCATACCATAGCGGTTCATCTTGTACGTGCTGTCAAATACAAGCACGTCGCCGAAGTCCTCATAGTCATGACGAGACTGGGAGTTGCACCAGAAGATCCTATTCAAATGTCCTGCCTTATCTAGCCTGTACTCGAAAAAGAAGCTAGGATCCCTCTGTTTCCTACTGCCATGATGCCTATGGCTGTGGCAGCATCACCTTTTGAAAGCAGCTTCCTCTTCTCCTTGGCGCAAAGGTTGTATATTTCACGCCTGGTAAAACCAACACCGTCGTACCATACATGTTTGCTGATGAAGCAATCCATCATGTCGTGAATTCTAATCCCTGCAGCTCCCATGGACATTATCTCATGCTTCTGATACTCTTTGATTTTTTGTGGGACCAAAGAAAAGGTACCTCGTCCGGTCCTGCCAACATATGGCTATGCTTGTCCTCAAAACTTTTAGCATACCAAACCCCACGCTTTTGATCAAGCTTGACGGTCAGGTGCGCTTCGCAAAAGCAGCGTGTCTCGGCTCTGAGCCTACGGCTGTGTCCTTCCTCGGTTAGCAACTTGCTGTCACGTTTCCCTTGTCTTGAACAAACAAACCGCCTATAACGCATATGACGTGACTCTGTTTTGCTATACCTGACCTTATTCTTTCTAATGCTGAAACCATTATCTCTAGCATAGCTGTTGTAGAAATCATATGCAGCATCGTGAGACGTAAAGGTCATTTCCATTATCTTCATGAACATATCCCTCTTATCATCTGCACTGACAGTATCTTGGACATTCTTTGCCCCATCATCTTGTGTCACCTACACAATCAAACCACAGCCATGAAAACAGATTTCTAAGGTTTAACATTACTTATTTCCATAGAACATTGATTACACACATACCTCACTCATGATGACCGACGACTCGGACTCCCCAGAACCAGGTGCATCTAATGATTCGTCGTTAAGGCCTGTCTCCGCGTCGGATTCACCGTAATAGTCGTACGCATTATGACATTCGGAAATGAACTGAAAAATACAACACAAATACATAATTACTTATCATATAATATTCCTGAAGAAATTCAATTTGCATGCCAACAAAATTTTTCACTTACGTACCTGACTAATGTAATCTTCATTCGAGAGCTCCTAGTTGTTTTCCTGATCATCATCAAGCTCATCGATCTATAAATTTTCAATACAAAGATTTAATGTTGTCGGATGCTACCAAAAAATTACAACATGAAAATGCCACTCACATTAAGATCGTCCCATTCGTTCCCATTCTCTGACCGATCTTCACGATCTGAATTTTCATCATCTGACTAATCTTCTATCCAGTCTTTCATCAGTTCTCCAAACTCCATGTCTACCATGATATCAGTTAACTCCTCGTCCGCCATTTCCTACAACCAATATTATGTATCATCACATGTGCAAACATTATCAATGATGAAATATAAAACACATAGCACACGATCACGATTGTTATGTAAACAACCGCAACCGAGACCGTTCAGATCTGCCCAACTTAGTAAGGAAGATGGCCACGGCACCCGTCGCGATCACTTTCAATCGCGAGGAACTGCACGATCTCAAAACCTAGCTTGATCTGTGATTACCTCTGCCGCCGGATACCTAGGTTAGCCGCCACATCAAATAACGATACCGGTGGTGCGCACAGCCGACGGCAACCGACGCTACGTGAACCCAGATCACGAGGAGCAGCACTACCGGAACAAGATCCACGATCGCATGCGCCGCCGGGTAGCTAGGTTACCCGCCCCGCTAGGTTAACCACTACCACTGGCGGCAGCAGTTCGTTCGATGTTGCCGCGAGCGAGACTAGAGGGGGGACGCGGGATGCGGTACCTGTGCGCACTCGTTGGAGATTCACGACGTTGTCGCGCCCGTTGTCCGACGAGATCGCCGGCGACGAGATAGCCGCCGCTGGAGATCTACTACGTGACTTATGGAGTTGCGTCAATGCTCGCGAGATTGATAGAGCTGCTCGCGTGAATGATTGGATTCGGCAGATCTTACGTGGACGTGGGGTCGTGTGATATTTTTTTTTCAAACCAGGGTACTGTACGTATACGTTCTGCGCTATACAGGGCTAGACAGGGCTTGGATCTGGGCTGCGGCAGGCCAGGAAAAAAACAAATTCGCGGGGACAAAAATACCCCTCCGAAATTAGTTTAGGGGGTAGCACTGAAGCAGGGCTCTTTGCTAGGCATGCCAAACCAACTTAAGCGATCAAAGCATGGCACTGATGTGCAAACAGGATGCGTTACCCTGGAGTGACGAAGAAGCACACATGCACGCGCATAATTTCGTGGAAATGCCAGCGCGCGTGTACTAGAAAGTAAGTATATATGGTACAAAAGAATGAAAAGCGCAGCTCAGTTTTCCCTTTTGTTGCCGTCCCATTTCAGCCAGAGCCTGGAGGAAACAGACCAGAGGCTAGGTTGGCACATAACGTACGTACGGTTCCTTCTACGCATGCACGCACGACGGCGGTCACCCCGTCAACCCTCGTCGTTATTACGGTTTACGACGAAACAGGAATGAACGGAATCGCCGGTTAGTCACCCGCGCCTCGTCGTGGCGCGCCCGGCCGTCCCTTTCCCGGCAAACACTGCCTGGCGGTTGCCAATTGGACGTGAGAATGTTTCTACGTTGGCTTCTGCGCTGCGGGGCTTCTGGACCACGCCACGCCCCATGCACACGGCGCCAGTCAAGTGAGGCCAACTCCGAAACGCAACCTTAAATGGACGCTCGTTTCGTCCGTTTTTCGTTCATATAAGGATAGCAATGTGGCCGTGTCCGTGTAGATTTGTAGATGCGCCACATCCAGTTCGCATACATTTTTTTCTTCGCAAACATATATGTTTTATTTTTATCATTGATTTTTGATACATGAAAGCACGTCATCAAATCTTAACTAGAATAGTAAGACTAAAGAAAACGAAAACCACAATAAGACATTTATGAAGATATCCAACTTCCATAATTGTTCCCGTTAGTTGGATTAGTGCCTTCTCGATGCATTCATTGTTGATGTGCGGAGGCTCGATCTTGCGTGCTTCTTTCTTCTCCGAGTCTAAAGAAGTAGACGTTGCTTACTTGCATCTAGCTTTTATTCTAGCAACAAGTGAACTAGTCTCATCTCTGGTCTCTATTATAGCTAAAAGTACACGAACATCTACTAAACTGTGATCTATCAATATAGATGTATTCTTCTTCCCAATACCAAAAGTTGCATCCATTCTACACAATAAAAATTTAAGTTAGCACAATTAGTCGAATCTGAAAGCACAACGAAGCTAAAGTAGCGCATATCTCATCGTTTAAGCACTTGATGAACACCTATTCGGGATGTTCCAGCGTTGTAGACACACGGCACAACACCTTCTTTGGGCGGTCGTCGCACTTAATGAGTGGCAACGGTGCGTCAACGAGCTTTTGGGCCAGCACCGAGCCCGGCCGACCGATGTTCCGGTATCTGCCGGCGGACCGCCCACGGTGTAGATCCGAGCGGTTAGAGGAGAACTCAGCACCTGCATGCAGCCTTGCCGGGGCCTACCGGCCCGGTACCCGGCCAGTCCATGCCACGGCCGGCCTCCCGCAGCCGGGCGACCTCAAGTCCGGCCGGATCCGCTCCAAATCCGACCGTCGGGAGCGCAAATTAGGTGGTCGTGATTGGTTAGCTCGGGGCGTCGAGGGACGAGAGGGGCGGAGGGGCTGCAAGAAGGGTTGGGGCGACCGCGCGGCCGATCTGCACAGAGGCAATGGCGGCGACGGCGAGGGACGAGAGTGGCGGGGGTGCGGCTAGAGGGGGGTGGGTGGGGGACAGAAAAAGAGGAGTTTGTCTCCCCGATGGGCAGGCCAGGAGAGGATATGGGCAGGCGCCGATTCTGCCACATACTCAGCTCAAACTTGGGCCGCGAATGGATTAAAAACAGATAAAAAAAACAGACGATGGTTCGCTTGCGGCTGCGCGTTGGAGACTTGGAGGCCCGACCTGTCTATTTACTCACAAAATGAGGTCGCGCGTTGGAGTTGGCATGAGGAATCTTGCAAGGATTGGAAGGTCTCATGGTATGTGGCTCCCCTGCTAACTTGTCTAGGTCGACTTGGACTCGTATGTATCTACCAGTGTGTGGCTTGTGGCAATTGGCAAACCGGCCAGCAAACCTGGAGGGGTACCGTCGATCGCCGGTTGGAGTATGCGGTGGCATCATTCCCTCTCGTTCTCAGATTTTCCCCATGCGTGGTCTGTGTGGATCTTAATTACTTCGTGGATCAGTGAACCCCGTTCTACAGCCTGCAGCATGCTGGCCAAGCTTGGTTGGGGCGATGTGCGCGTCATGGGTCGCAAGTGGGGTACATGCATACATCGAAGAGTTGAGTAGGGATTAGCTGAGAAATCGATGACTGACCACTGAAATGGATCGAACCATCCTACGCTGCACCTACTCACGTACGTACCGGCTCGTGTGGTCAACAACCAACACGATTGTTTTTCACCAAACCAGGGAGACATGGCACCTAAGAGCAACTCTAGCATACCCCCTATAATGCGGACCATTATAACGCGTTTACGGTTCATGAATAACGCGTTTTAAGTATCGCTTTTAGCTGCGGCCGAACAGACTCTCAAATTTAAATCATAAAATAGAATATTCACTTATATTCTTACCTCACCTCTTCTTCTTTCTCTCGCCCGTGTTCATGGTCTACTAGCTTGCTCCCGTAAAACCCGACGGACAACGCACAAGGCGGTCAAATACGGAGCCACCGACGACCAAATACGAAGCGCACGAACCGGCCAATCCGGGAGCTAGCTAGCTCCTCCGTTGCCGTAGTGAGAGACGCGGTCGGAGCGGCGCGGATAGCGGACGCGGACGGGCTGCCGACGTTCAGGGATGGGCGGGGCGGCGCGGACGGCGCACACGGAAGTTTTCGTGGCAGTTGGGCTCCCGTCAAATGCTTTCTCCCAATACATGGCATCACAGAAGCGGACGCGCGGATCGGGAGGAGGTTTTTACCGCACCCCTTAAGAAAATAAAAGTCGAAGGTGTATAAGGTGTCTGTTCGGGCTACTTTTTCTGTCCGAAACTGAAAACTGATGGTTATTTTACAGTTTGATGGGATATAAAGGGTTTGCTAGAGTTGCTCTAAATGGTTGGCAATAATTACGGCCCATAGGCCATAAATGTATAGCACCTGCGCTTACAACGCACATCTAAAGTACTCCGGAAAAAAAATCCGAATGAATCAACCCCGGGATAGACATGCGAGGACTCTGTCAGCGTGTGCATGGGTGCTCTAAGGCTGATCAACTGAAATGTTTGGGGATGTCCACGCTTTGGCATGGTATTTTGGTTGTCTGTTTTGCAGCTTCGCCTTTCATTTGCACGAGACTTTTGATCCGATCCCTGTTCGACAATCACGTGACGTGCTCTGATATGATTTAGTATGGATGGTTACTTGGTTAGGTGTGCACAACAGTATGCTAATTGGATGCAAAACGTTGTATGCATATCAATGCTCTCATTTGTAATGCAGTGCGTTCGTGGTTTTCCTTAACAGAAACTCATCTGGCACCAACCCATACATAATAAATAAAATTGTAACATAATTGGTTAGAACAAACATTTTAATTTATGATAGACAACATATCCCTTTTGATGAAAGCAATATTTTATGGGTTGTCATTGGGCACAAATCTCTATCACACATGATGTGCTTGTACATGATTCTCAAAAAAATGATGTGCTTGTACATGCATTTACTCCACACATGTACATGAATTTACTCCACACGGTGCCCTTTCGTTGGGGCAACCAAACACTCATGATGCATCGGCGAATCATACCTAGATCTCAGGATCACCATTCACTACGTAGCATCTTCTTGGTTAGTGGCAGAGTAAACCCATTCTCAGAGCCTGGGCAATGTATAGTTCTAATTGGGGTGTCGAATGTTTACGCGTCCAGGTTCCTTGTTCAATCCTTGCTCTCCTGTAATGTTTCCGTGTAGTTCACCAACTGAGCTCGGGCAACCGCCCAGGCTTGCCATGTTGTGGCTCCGCCAATGGTCCTAGTGCCGCCCATTCCAAGAACACAAGAAGACTCGTTTGCCTCTCAGTCGGCATCTAAGGAAATGCTGGACTCTAATTTAGATTACTGAGCATGGTTTTTTGGACAAGAGGAAGACAAGCGATGCCCATATATAGTAGTTGCAAAATAAGCATGCATGTAAGAGTCCGGAGAACATAAAAGTTATTTAAAGCTAGAAGGTACACAGAGATAGGAAAGGCAAATAAGAGTTGTTGAACCTTTATGATGGGAGTGAAGTCTTGCAAGTGAACATATGCACACATGCCATGGATGAACCTAAGATGCACACAAAGGAGTTGGTTAACAAGCAATCTTTGGATTTTGTGATAGAAAAATTGAATAAAGAAGTTAAATAGATTGACGTTTGCTAGATGTGACTCAAATCCGCATATCCACACAGTTACATAATTTATATTCAATACTTAGTATGCAACAATTAGATTAAGACTAGTCAAAAACATACATCATTTACATATCTCGGATGCAAAAAAACATGTGTATCCTTTCCTGCAATGTAAAGAATCAATAATATGTGGCGTGTACAGAAATAACAAGTGGCGGAAAAATATATGGATATAACATTCATATTTTTCTCTCAAACAACATATCATATCAATGTAAAACTTTATATGTCCGCATAACTTTGTTGATATTTTTCATATTTTGGTATATAAAAAATAGTAGAGGGTGTAAGTACATGTGAACTTAGAAAATTAACCCAATACTTAATTACATAATGAAGAGATTACCAAGTGCACTAACAATCCAGTTATCAAGGTTTTTTGATCCACCCGAGCATTGGTATGGGAGACAAATTTCCATGTGGTTGCCACTAAGCACAATTGTTTTTTCACCAAATATATGCACGTATATGCATATCTAAGAAACCTTGCCCCCTTTCTTTCACACCATGATTCATTCCGGTGCACTGCTGAATCATAACTAATCAAAGGATCACCATTGGCTGCGTAAGTCTCCCGGTGTCGCCTATTCCACGGACACAAGCAGTCATTTTGCCTCCCGACCGATATACATGGTAGCAGCCTATTGAGCATGATTTTTGCGCTCGAGGAAAATGAGTGATGCAAAAATATGAAAGCAACAGAATAATCAAGAAAAGTCCTGATTTGTCTGAGAGCGGATAGATACACAAAGATGGAAGGAAGCAAATAGGAGTTGGTGAACTTTTCTGGCACGAGTGAAAAATCCCACTAGAGCTATTGTGCAACAATGCAAGTGAACATAGCACATGGCACAAACATACCTATGATACAAGTGAGGAGTTGGCCATGAAGCAAGCCTTGGGTTTTATGACGAAGAAATTGAACAAGTGATAATTAGCTTGATGTTAGCTACCTGTGACCCACACCCGCAAAAAAAAAACTAGCTGTGACCCAACCCCACACTTATGTATATTTTGGATTATATAACTTTACCAGAGTTGATACTTAGTACGCAATGATTAGGTTAAGGCAAGCCAAGCGTACATCATTTACATATTATGGAGGTAAAAAAATAACATGACATGTTATTCGTTTATACTCTTAATCAGTTTCACCATGTTTATGCATCCCTAAATTGTGTGTAGTTCTATGGCTGGTGAATAGCTGTCATGTTAGCAGGAAGATCCCTCATGCAATCAAGTTGCTCTCTTGAAATTTTAGAAGGTGTGAACGACCAATAGTCTTGATGCATGGATGATTCGTTAACAAGTTGGGCAGAAGCACTCTATAATTGCCATGCACTAGACATGTTTACAGGGGCCACTATTTCAGCATCCAATGCTCATGTCTTAACTCTTAAATGAGTGAAACTACATCGAGAAACTATACAAAGAGCAAAATAAGTGAACACACACTAAATATTTGGTGGATGGATGTGTTGAATTTATAAGGGCCCTTGCGGTAGCATTAGAAAGATGTGAAAAATGAGTGGTGTGCAGTAACGTCAGAAAGAAGGGAAGCCACAAGAACGTGGAGAAGACTACAATGTGGTGACTTGTCGTGTCTGGGAAATGTGCCAAAATGTGGTGACCAAATGTAGTACTATGTGTTTTGATCACTTCCCATATAAGTGTGCGAGCGAGATGCATGGTCAAGATCCAAATACACTTGTGTAGTTGCGCGCACACACACATATTATTGGTGGTAATGTCAATGTGGTGTAAATGCTGGTTCAAAAAAAGTACTGTAATTACTGGTCCAAGACCCACAGTCCTATGTTCTAAAAAGGACATTATAGTGAGTATGGCGTTTTGGTGGCCGAGCTACCTGGAGGCCGAAATCTGTGCCATCTAGGATAGTGTTGTGATGTGTGTTGATTTGTTTTCTCGTGGATATACGCCGAGTATTCTTTTTTTTTGCGAGGGTAAAAAGAGTTTCATTCCATATTCATAGGGTTACAATCAAATGGCAAAAGCTCCTCAATGCGAGGAGGCCCCTGTCCAAGCCATACAGCAGTAGTGCTCTCTGTACGACTATACATAGCCAAGCGATCTGCTACCCTATTCTGTTCTCGCTTAAGTTTCAAAGGAATAAACTCTCTTTCACCCATAAGAAGACGAATCTCAGCAACTAAATGACCATGAGCCGACTGGGAGAGACTTTCACTGGTCAGAGACAAAAGAGCTTGGGAAGAATCAGATTGAACAATGATAGGCAAATTGCAATGCTGAATTGCTAGTGTTATTCATGTTATTCATTTATTCATTTATACTCTTAATCAGTTTCACCATGTTTATGCATCCCTGAATTATGTGTAGTTCTATGGCTGGTGAATAGCTGCCATGTTAGCAGGAAGATCCCTCATGCAATCAACTCGCTCCCTTGAAATTTTAGAAGGTGTGAACAAGATTGACCAATAGTGTTGATGGATGATTCGTTAACAAGTTGGGCACGAGCACTCTATAATTGCCATGCACTAGACATGTTTACAGGTGCCACTATTTCGAAAAAGCATCCAATGCAATGCTGCTCATGTCTTAACTCTCAAATGAGTGAAACTACATCGAGAAACTATACAAAGAGCAAAATAAGTGAACGCACACTGAATATTTGGTGGATGGATGTGTTGACTTTATAAGGCCCTCGTGGTAGCATTAGAAAGATGTGAAAAATGAGTGGTGTGCAATGTAATGTCAAAAAGAAGGGAAGCCACAAGAACGTGGGGAAGACTACAATGTGGTGACTTGTCGTGTCTGGGAAATGTGCCAAAATGTGGTGACGAAGTGTAGTATGTGTTTTGATCGCTTCCCATATACGTAAGTGCGCGAGTGAGATGCAAGGTCAAGATCCAAATACACTTGTATAGTTGCGCACACACATATATTATTGGTGGCAATGTCAATATGGTGTAAATGTTGGTTCAAAAAAAAAGTAGTGTAAACACTGGTCCAAAATCCAAACTCATGTGTTCTAAAAAGGACATTATCGTATTCTGTAAAAACCAGAAGCTAGCTGGCGTCGCTGAGGACATGTAGTGACATTCGTTAAAAATGTAGTGTAATTAATGTACATTCCGTGTATCTGCAATTTGCTAGGTATATCTCATGGACACAACCGCAGCAGCGGGGGCAGCCAGAATTAAGGAACGCATTGGAACCGCCGGGTCGATGGTTTATGGCGTCACGGCCGCGTAACCGTGACGCCGGGCGCCACCACCACGTTAATGGCGGTGTGTCCATCGTCGCTCGTCAGTGTGCTAAGCATCTGAGACTAAATCCCCGATCTATGAGGATCGCCCGAGCGGGTTAATGGGCCGTCAGCGTCACTTTTTTACGTTGTAACCGGGAATGCTTATGCTTTGCTACTGCTAGTGCACTGAGTAGGTTTTTTCAGGAATGCTAGTGCACGTAGTAGCATGAGCACTCTCGTCTTAGCTAGAGCCTCATTCGTTATACGATCGCTTTGTGAGATCAAAGTAACTCAAACAACAAATAATCAGTTTATTACGGCGCGGTAGAAAAGTGCATGCATGCATGCTTGCAGGCCGGCTACTTTTCACGTCAGTCGTAACTCGTACGCCATGCTTGCATTGCATTGCATTGCATGAGCGTTCGATAGATAGATAGCGTCCACTTAAGAACCTTAGCCTAGCCGCAGCAGCTCAATTCAAACCTCGCCACCCAGCTACAACTAGGCAGCTCCGTCCTCGGCCACACCATCACCATGGTCCATGGTCCATGATACGCGAAAAGGTAGCAATCGGACGCGTTCCGGCCGGTTCGGGTGACGACGCCGGCTAGCCTTGGCGCTTCCCGCCACGGCAACGGCGACCCGCTCGTCTCTTCCTCCGGGGTCACTGTGTCCGTCCGGCCGGTGCGGCGCCTGGCACGCGCGGGTGCCCTCGCGCCGAGGACATCGTCCACCATGTGTCGTTGCTATCTTTCCCCTCCCCTCTTCCCCTGTCCCGCGCACATACGGTGGATATACCGGATATGCATACTGCACACGTGTGTCTGTTTGAGCCTCTATTTGTCCGTTCATGCAGCCATACTTTTTATTTTATCTCTTATCTGTCGAGTAATTTATGCGTGATTGATGAAGATGAAAAAAGAGCAAGAAAAGAATGAATAAAGAAAGACAGAGAAAATGTGTTCCGGGGTGGGCCACGTCGGACTGGCCGAACGTGTCACGAGCCCTCATATTCTCCCTACATTTGTTATAAATATCAGGGTTCGCGGACAGCCCGAACTTATAGAAATGATATGAGGCATTCGTTTGGGTCATTTTTTTCTTCTCTCTTGTCCGGTCACTGACCGGTCGCGTCCGCGGATGTTTAAGGATGATCTGAGAAGCCCCACTGTAGATGCTCTTATCCTTGCTTTTGTTTTCCCTCCTCGTGTGTGTGCCACATTGAGTTGAGCCGAAGGTGTGTGTGAAACGCCGGTGCTTTTGGTAGCGATCGATAGATCCATCGATCATGGGTGGGCGCGCATCTCTTTCCCTCTTCCTAGTATCACGCGCGCGTGCACCTTGTCTTTGTTTGTGCGCTGCCGGAAAAAGCCCTCCCCGCCCAATGTGCACGGCTCGTCCTAAATTTCTTAAGCTTGATTGCTACCCATAACGCATGTACTTCCGTCGTTCCATAATGTAATACTCCCTCCGTTTCAAAATAAATGACCCAATTTTATACTAAATTTATATAAAGTTTAGTCATCTATTTTAAAATAGAGGAAGTACGTCTTAATCCCTAGTTTCTTGACTAAAGGGTCTGTCTCCCAAGACTATACTTGCTAGGCAGGCCGAACCAAAGCTATAAATCAAAGTGTCATTGGCATGCAAGCATGCATTACCTTGTCACGAGAACAAGCACGCAGGCACGCGGATAATTTGGTGGAAATGTCAGCGCGCGTATACTAGAAAGTTAAGTACTCCTACAAAAGAAAGAAAAACGCAGCTAACTTTCCCCCTTTTGCTGCCGACCCATTTCAGTCAGAGTCGGGAACGCAAAGTTGAGACTCGGAGAGAACAGAGGCCAGGTCGGAACGTAACGTACGTTCACAGTTCCTTTTACGCACGCAGGGCGGCAGTCACCCCGTCAATCCTCTCGTCGTTATTACGGTTTACGACGAAACAGGAAGAACGGAATCGCCGGTTAGTCACCCGCGCCTCGTCGCGGCCGTCCGCCCGTCCCTTTCCGGGCACATAGTAGCCTGACAGTTGCCAACTTTCTTTGGACGTGAGAATTTGACCCTGAAAGGCCATGGCAAGGCCTGCCCATGACGGAGGACAGAGATGCCCGCGCAGTGTTTGATAGTTTGGTAAGCATCTCGGTGGGGGAAGGCACTAAGGTTCTGTTTTGGCGAGACCGATGGATTCATGGTTTCTCTGCAAAGGATATTGCACCACTAATTCATTCGAAGGTGGATACGAGGACGGTTAATAAGAGAACGGTAGCGGATGGTCTGGAGAATGGGAGGTGGCTGCAGGATTTATCTGGAGATCTCGGCTTTGGTGACCACATGCAGCTCATTCATCTCAACCTCGCGATTAGCTTGGTCCAGCGGGACGTCTCGCGACCGGATGCCTTTTCGTGGCCTGCTGACCCGTCTGGTTGCTATACTGCTCGGTCGACATATCAACGGCTTTGTCTTGGTGCAATCGTGGTGCCTTATGCAGTTTGCATTTGGAAGAGTTGGGCTCTGTTCAAGTGCAAAATCTTTGCTTGGTTGACGGTGCAACACCGTATTTGAACCTCGGATAGGAGAGCGAGGCATGGGTTACAAGATCGAGCTTCCGCATGCTTTACGTGTCTTCAAGAGGAAGATAACGCAGAGCACATACTAGTCCAGTGTGTGTACGCTAGGGAGGTGTGGCATATCATGTTTGATGCTTTGGGCTTGCAGGCAACCATTCCGGATGTGTAGGATCAACTCTTAGATTGGTGGTTGGCACAACGTGCAAGATGGAGCCGTGACGCCAAGAGGGGCTTTGACACGGTGGTGATTGCGGTGATTTGGGCTCTATGAAAGCAGCGTAATGCGAGAGTCTTTAATAGGACTAACCAGCAGCTTAATGCGTTGGATTTGGCGAGGTCTATTACTGGAGAGCTGCAGGAGTGGAAGGCGGCCGGCCTAGGAGGAAGACGTTTCGCTGGGTTTTGTGAGACAGTAGGCTTGCATTAGTTAGGGGGTGTGTTGGGGTGTTGGCCTTGGGGGTTTGTCTGTATTCACCCAAAGTCTCTTGTACATTGCTTTTCTGCTCTCTTCTATAAAAGTAAGACACGCTTTTCGCGTGCTCTCGAAAAAAAAAATTTGATCTCCTGTGCTCGGCAATTCGGCATAATATTGGTGTTGTCGTCGAGCTACGTCGACCTCTTCAGTCTGGGAGTTCTGGACCAGCACGCCCACATGCACAACACGCCAGTTCAGCGAGGAATCTTTGCAAGGATTGCAACTTGGAAGACTTGGCTCACGTACGTGCGTGCCTGGTCGACTTGGACTCGTGTGTGTGGCCGGCGGCAAGCCAGGCAGAAGACGTGCCTGACCTGGAAGGATGCCGTCGTCTCGATCGCCCGTTGGAGTACGCGATAGCTAAGCATTCCCCCTCGTTTTCAGATTTTCAAGCGTGTCCATACCGTCAAGGCTGATCAGCTGAAATGTTTGAGGATGTCCACTCTGATGTAAATATATAGTGGAGATGTGGGCATGGTCTTTTGGTTTTCTGTTTTGCGGCTTCGACTTTCATTTGTAATGCAATATTGAGTTGGTGGTTTTCCTTAACAGAAATTCATGGGGCACAAATTAAAAAGTAAATTTAGTTGGTTAGAACAATCTTTCTAAAATTTGAGGCATACGCATATGCCTTTTGATGAAAGAGTTAATTGCAAAATTAAGAGATATGCATTCATGTTCACACAAGCAAAGAAGCGGGATGCAATATTTCATGGGTTACCATTGGGCACAGTTCTTTATCATCCAAGATGCGCTTGTATGTGCATCTGCCCGCATTGCTCCTTTTTATTCGGACTATAAAAAACTCATGGTGCATTTGTGAACCATACCTAGATCCCAAGATCATCATTTGCCGCTTAATATGTTCCCAGGGCCGCTCATTCCAAGGATACTAGAAGACTTAGTTTGCCTCTCGGTTGGCATCTAAGGAAACGTCGCGCTCTAACCAAGATTATTGAGCTTGTTTTTTGCACATGAGAAAGACAAATGATTCTTATATATATAATAACAACAAAGTAACCATGTGAGACTTGAGATAACATAAAAGTTATCTAAGAGCAGAGAGATACACATAGATAGGAGGCAAATAAGAGTTGTTGAACCTTTATGATGGGAGTGAAGTCACACCGGAACTCTTGTACGTTTGATGCATTACAGGGTCATGCAAATGAATATATGCACACATGGCATGGATGAACCCAAGATGCAAGCAGATGAGTTGGTGTTAAGAAGCAAACTTTGCATTTATGGTTGCCAATAAAAATATGTAGCAGAGTCATGTTGTTTCCCTCAAAAAAAATATTGAATAAATGAGTTAAAGGAGCTTGATGTTTGCTAGATGTGAGTTGTGACAGAAATCCACATTTCCATGCATTTTATTACACCCAGTACTTAGTATGCAACAATTAGGTTAAGACTAGCCAAAATACACCATGTACATATCCTCGAGGTAAAACCAACAACATGTGTGTTATTCATTTAAATACTTAATCGGTTCAACATGTCTATGCGTCCTTGCATTGCCTACAGTTCTACCACCGGTGAATAGTTTTCCCATGGAGTTGCTTAACAAGAAGATATGCAATTCAATCAACCCGCTCTCTTGAAAATCAAGAGGTGTGAAAAATGGTGACCAATTGTGTTGATGGGTGATGTTAGCATCTTAGCATTGGCATGTGCTAGGCATGCTTTCCCGGTGCAACTCATTGTACAAAACAACCAATGCAGGATGCTCATTTTTAACTTTCAAACAACTGAAATTTCACTGACAAAATGACAACAGAACAAAGACATGTGAGATTACAATGAATATTTGGTGGATTAATGTGTTGGATTTTAAGGATCATCTGAGTAGTATAGAAAGATCGGAATTATCAAGAGTGGTGTGTGAACTAACATAAGAAAGAAGGGAATCCAAAAGAACTAGTGATTGACTACGGTGTGGTGGCTCGTTGTATCTCCGAAATGCCTCATTATCATCTTAATTCTAACCTTCTCTCCATCTCCACAAACTATGAAATCCAAATCTTTGCATTACACTTTGTTTTTCTCCACAAATTTAAAACTAATTTCGATATTTCAAACTTAGAATGTAACCGTACGAAGTTTCTATTTGGTCACTTCTCCCTCTCATCTGCACCATCATTTTTTTCTGGTGCATCACTTAATCTACCGTCGATCAAATGGTCACAATTTGCTGCTTGTTAGTCTCCCACTTGTGCCCATTCCAAGGATACAAGCAAACTGATTTGCCTCCTGATCGGCATCAAATGAAACATTTTGATTTTTGCGCGAGTGGAAAACATGCAATGCACATATATGGAAGCAAGAAAGCAGACGCGGGACAAGGAGATAACACAAAAGCAGGAGGAACGAAATAATTGTTGTTGAACCTTGTGACATGAGTAAAGTCTCATTGGGCTTTGGTGCACCGATGCATTGATAAGGTCATGCAAGTGAACATGTACACACATGGCACATATAAACCTAAGTTGCACCTAGAGGAATTATTTGGTCATGAAGCAATCTTGGGATTTATGATAGCAACACTAAACAAATGAATTGAGTACCTTACTGTAGCTAGCCTTTCTTTGCAGGAACGCCAAAAAGATATATTAAGTAGTACAGACCTTACAAAAATAACCTCAAAGAAATTTTAGAACATACAAATCTTGGGGTGTCAAACTTTTCTTCTTCCAAATTCACCGATGACTGCCAATTCACCGATGACTCCCCGTTAGCAAAAATTGTTGTGCCTCAGGGCCTCGGCCTTGGCAGAGCAAACTTGTTGAAAACTAGGAGCTTGTACAAGCAATGCTGGACAGTCATTGATGTAGACCAAAAGATGTTGATTTGCATGATCCTCATAGATATAATTGCCACCCCGGAGAATGCTGGAGAGAACATGTAGAACACCCTAGGTCCTACCAGACAAAGTCAAGGAGCACAAATCTCACATGCTTCCAGACAAGGCCGAGGCGTGTGAGATATTTGTTCCGCTGGGGATACACCATCCTCCACGTGCCTCCCCATGATACGAAGAAGCGCCACTGAAATGAGAGCGTCGCGGGGAGATCCTATTCCATGTCAACAACAACAACATCGTCTAGCCACCGCCGGTCACAGATGAAAGCTAATTTTATTCCTAACCCCTGCAATGGACCGAAGCTCTAGGCCCCCTGCCACCTCCTATCCCTGGAGCTCTAGACTAATGGAGAGGGTGCACGCGGCCTCGCCGGGAAGGACAGTTGCAATCCCTCTTTCAAAAGAGCTAGTTGTGGCCCAAATCTATCTTTCTGGACATTTTAGAATATATAATTTTATAGTAGTTAACACATAGTACGTAACGATTCGGATAAGACAAGACAAACATATACCATTATATCCTGAAGATAAAAACAATATGGCATGTTATTTATGTATACCCTCAATTAGATTCACCAAGTGTATGCATCCATGCATTGTCTTCGGTTCTAGAGTCGGTGAATGGTGGTCATGTCGTAATCCTTAGCAATATTCCCGTTTCAATCGAGAAACTCTTGAAATTTGAGAAGCCGTGAAAAATATTGACCAATATGGTTGATGTATTATGCTTTAACATGTTGAAGGGTGACATCTTATCATTTCCATGTGCTTGACATGCTTCGTAGTGCCACTCATTCCAAAAAGTATCCAATGCTTCGGTGGTCAATCTTAATTCCTAGATAGGTGAAACTTCAATAAGAAAATAATGACAGAATAAAAACATGTGAACACATAATGAATTTTTTTGTGGACAAATGTGTTGGTTTCAAAAGGACTATCCATGTAGCATCATGAAATGTAAACAATGAAGAGGGATGTGCAAAGTAACATTATAAAGAATGGAAGCCACAAGTGTTGGAAATATGCCCTAGAGTCAATAATAAATGTGATTATTTATTTACACACTTATAGTTAATGTTTATTTTCTATGTTATAATTGATATGGTTCTTAAATGTGAGATTCAGAGAAAAACTCATAAGCATGTGTGGAAACATAAACACAACAATAGGTTGCTAGTCTCGCCTTTAAGACTAGCTCATGTGTTGCATGATTATCCTGTTTTCCTGATCACAGGGCATTGCTAAATTACCAAGGATGACGGAAACAATGAGGGCACGTCGTTATCAGAACAATGATGTTGTACAGACCCAAACGAACGATAATATTGCGAGAACACATCATCATAAGTTATTATAGTAGTGTCATGCAGATATTGACTTATACTCACTTCCTTAGACCATGTGAGTATCAAGTACCTTCATACTGTACGGTGCACGTTGGGGTTCATCAAGCATTACCCGTAATAGGGTGATTATAACAAACACTTTAGGTTGTATTGGAGAAGTGTGTCAAGGGACTTGATAGGTAATGATTAGGATTCTTCCCTTTGATGATGGAGATATATTCTTCGGGTGCTCTCGGTATTACCATATCTACCATCATATGGCTAGACATAGCGTGATATGATCACAGGGATGCTGAAATACGGTAAAGAAAAAAAGGAAATGCCGATAAGTTGGTATAGTGATCAAGTTGTTGCTTCACACGAATGCCAAAAGTCTCACCTCTGGTTTTGTAAGTATCGCGAATCAAATGGAATGATGTAGGGAAACTAAAGGTTCACTCGATAACGATTCATGTAGATGTAGGGGTCAATATGGATGCCCGGAACCCGCTATTGATCATTTACCGGAATAGGTCCTTGTCATGGGTTCATTTCACCAAACCTGCAGGGTCACACGCTTAAGGGTCATTGATCTGTTGAGTGATAGAAGTGGTGTGAGTTTATGAGAATTGCATCAAAAAAGTTTCTAAATCAATGGAAGTGTTTCGAAGAGAGAACCGATGTGGGGGGGGGGGGATAAAAAACGGAGAACCAAAAAAATTTGGGTTACCCTAGAAACCCTCCAAAAGGCCCTAGAAGTTTTCGGAGCCTCCCAGAATTTCTAGAGGGTGCCACAGAGCTGCCACTTGGCTCGGCCAAGTTGGGCCATGGGGCCCATTAGGAGTGCCCCGCCCTTGCTTGGGGTGCAAGCCCCAAGTGGCAGTTAGGGTTGGGGGGGGGGGGGGGGGGGGGGGGGGTTAGTGCGTCGACCCTAGATGGGGGCGCCCCCCTCCCCAAGTCAGCCACCCCTTGGACTATATAAATACAGTTTGATTCGTAGGACAAAAAAATTGTTGTTTTCTGCTAAGTTTCCCAACAACAAGAACTTTGGGAAGAATACTATGTGGTTCCTCGTCGCGACTAGTACAGCCGACCACTATTAAGCTCCCCTCCGCCCCAATCGCTCATGACAACGAAAAACTATGTATTATAATGCTATTAAGAATCCTAAAAAAATGACATCTTTCAATATTAGAACCTACTATGTTGTGGTCATTGCAAGTAGTTCTGACAATCTCATCAAGTCCATCCCTGTGAAACTAGGCATTTTCAAACATGAAAATAGGGTCAGTTCATATCTTGTATCCATATATAGAGGAGTGTGAGCAGGCTTTTCTGTGACTAAAGCAGTAACTTCACTTAAGGGATAATTTTCCTTTCAGTCGTCAATTGTTTTTTAACACGGTACAATCAAAGTCACTCATATACACTCACCCTTATGAACACAGCAGGAATAAAATCTCGGAAAATGCGAGCACGAATGTCAAGTCTGGGACCTGAACTCTGATGAGCATTGAATACCATTATCCTCCTAACAATCCAACCACAGATTGGTTTGTGTATTGGAACGGTCTGCATCAAACTTCTTTTTTTGAGATCTTCTTCATCAAATATTAACATGTGGTTCGTCGCACTCCACCCTCAATGACGTCTCATTTCTCCGGTGGTGTCTTTTTCAAGGACCACCAGTCCACCACAGAAGCAGGCATTTTTTTCAGCCACAGCAGAGTATGAGAGTACCGATAGACCGGGTAAAACTTTGTCTTGATCGCGACATGATCCACATGCAACTATTATACTATTGTAGGATAGATATGTTGGCGCCTTACATATCTGAACCTCCGTTACAAGGGCAAATGCATCATCCATTAGCCGAGTTCAGAAACGTGAAGCCTACAAGGTGCAAGAACAAAATAAAGACTGAACTGAACTCCATTTGGCATGTCGAGACAGGCGAACAAACTGTCTATTTATGCCTGATAACAACTTGCCGGTAAATGTACCCCGACGTTTCGAAATCTGGTTGGATCGACGATTCACAGAAAACTTGTAAAATTTGCATCCAAAGTTCCATTTTAACAGAGAATTCACCGGTAACTTTATTCAAACAAACGGTGAATTTCAGCATCCAGTTCTATATATATGCTTGTGCTCTGTTGTTCTTTTACATGCGTCGAGCTTCGCAGATCCTCTACAGAGAAGTTTAGTCAAGAAACTAACCAAACAAAACAAACAGAATGTTTCCCTAGTGGAAAAAAGAAGGGGAAGAAACAAGAAAGATGTTACATCACCTAGCTACGGAGATCTTTTCTTTTATTCACTCGATCATGTGGCGCCTAGAGCTACACCCCTGCGCTACCAGAAACTTCCGGTCCTTTGTTAGCGCCGCTCCTCTTGCCGGAGCGCGCGTAGAGGGCGGCGCAGAGCGCCGTCCCGACGGCGCACGTGAGGCCCCAGAGCAGGAAGGTGTCCCGGTAGCAGGCGGCGCCGACGCAGCGGTTGCCCCCGCGCGCCTCCCGCTGGTAGAGGAACCCGGCGAGGTAGCCGAAGCAGAGCGAGCCGACGGGGATGTTGGCCACCAGCACGTTGTGGTTCACCCCGAAGTTCTTGGTGCCGAACAGCTCGCTCGTCGCCGACACCGCCACCGACGTGATGGCGCCCGTGCACGTCCCGATCACCGCCGTGCTCGTGTACAGCAGCATGTCCCTCGGGTCCATCAGCAGGAAGAAGGCCCCGGCCATCGGCGCCATCAGCGACGCCATCGACGCCGTCCTCGATATCGAGTAGCCGCTCCTGCTCAAGTCAGAACATCATCTAGTCAGAATCTACTACCAAGTACAGTAATAATAAACAAAGACTACACAATATTCAAAGTGACGATGAAGAGAACAGAGCGAGTGAGGTGGGCTCACTTTGCGGTGTAGTAGTCCAGGAAGGCGGGAAGGAGGCGGCCGAAGAATCCGAAGGAGGACGACAGGGAGACCAGAGTGGAGGGGTCGCCGAGGCCGCGGGAGTCGGCGATCTGGCCCAGGTTGTTGAGGAAGACCAGGCCCAGCGTGCCACTGAACATGTAGCTGAAGAAGTACATCCAGAAGTCGAGCCTCCGTAGCAGCCCGAGGCCGCCGAGCTCCTCCTGACCTCCATGCTCCACGCTGCCGGCCTCCTTCACCTCCTCCTCCTCCTTGACGTTGGTGGCCACCTCAATCTCCTTGTTGAGCCAGCACATGCCGTTCTCGCCGAGGTCGTGCACTCTGTGCACCCTCTTGTTGGCCGCCGCCCGTATCTTGGCCATGCTCTCCCGGACCCTCAGCGCCACCGGGATCAGGATCGGGACGGCGAGCATCACGTAGAGGCTGATCAGGTGCTCCTTGGACGAGACCCCGAGGGACTTGGACCCGATGCTGCCCACGACGGCGCACGCTCCGGTGGCCAGGGTGATGGCGAACATGGCGAAGAACCCGAAGTCGGTCCTCTTGCCGCTCCCGGGCTTCACCACCCGGAGCGACGGCACCACGAGGAGGGTGACGAGCATGGGCACGACGGCATTGAGGAGCAGGTACTTCTTGGCCTGGGAGTACTTCTTGGCCTGGGAGTAGCGGAGCCCCTTGAGCGTGTCTTCCATGGTGGTGTAGAACTTGGCGCTGAGGCCGAGGTAGCTGGTGGCGAGGCTGACGGCGACGCGGCTGTCGGAGGGGAAGTTGTTGATGCAGAGGAGGTAGCAGACGGTGTTGATCCAGCAGATGCCGTTGCCGGCGAGGGAGGTGAGCGCGAACAGGTGCCAGTAGGCGAGCCGGGGGCTGTCCAGGAACAGGAACTGCACGCCGTACCCCACGAGCCCGAAGGCGGCGCCGACGACGGCCACGAGCCAGAGAGGCACGTAGAGCGCGGCGACGCCGGCGAACCAGCCGAAGAGCTTCCCGGCGTCGGAGGCGAAGGCGAGGAAGTTGAGCTGCACCTGGGAGATGCCCTTGACCGTCTTGAGCTCCGACGAGTAGACGGGGAAGTCGGAGTTGGGGCCGTTGATGGTCTGCAGCCAGACGCTCCCCACCAGGCTCAGCCAGTGGACCGAGGTCGGAGACGACGGCATGGTTTTTGCTTCCCTCTCTCCCTGGCTGGCAAGCTACCGGCGCAGGCTAGCGGCTGGAGGCGTGGTACTTATGCGGCCTCCACGATCCACCGGACGGCGATAAACGCGCGATGGCGACGGCGCTCGACGGATGGACGGGTCGGCTTAATGGCTGTGGCCGGCCACGATGGATGGATCGATCGATGAGGATAGATCAGCGCTGCCTATGTGCTTTCCTAGTGTGCTCTCCAATTGATGTCTCCATTGTGGCCTGTGGCGCGCAGGTTATATAGTGCTCCGGGCCGTGGATCGTGTGACATGACATGACATGCTCCGGCCGGGATTGGCAACGTTGAAAAGATTGGTGGTAGGAGTGAGTGGTAAGCCGGCACTAGTAGAAAAAGGGTCAAACTCGTGAAGCACATTAGTGCCGGTTTGTATTTGAGCCGGCACTAATGTATACATTAGTGCCGGTTCCAACGGCTAGCCGGGCCGCTTTCATTAGTACCGGTTTGTGGCGAACCTTTAGCACCGGTTCGTGCCACGAACCGGTACTAATGAGAGTGGTGGCAGGATGTTGTCAGACAGGTGCCCCTCCAGCCCCTTTAGTACCGGTTCTTGGCACGAACTGGTACTAAAGGTCGTTCTACATAAACCCTTCGTCCACCCGAGCTCGCTCTGTTCTTCCCCTTTCCCCTCTCCTCTCTGTTCTTCCCCTCTTCCTCTCGAGCTCATCACACATTTTGCCCAAAATTTGTCAAGATTTGAAGGCCCCCATCCATTCAAATGATGACAAAGGTTAGCAACTTTGTCCTTTCATCTCTCATTGCTAGATTAGCTCTTGCAATGCTTTATATAGTGATTAATTTATGAGTTTTGTAATTTGGGAGGATATATATATATGTGCTAGTATTTGATTTATATGCAATTTGAGGTCAAAAATAACACTTAGTTTGCATATGTAGGTGTGGTTTACTTAGTGCCTTCTAAATCTCCCTCGTAGCCACCGTCGATCGCCCGCACCGTCCCGTCGCCGGCACCACCTTGTGGTGAGCCTCTAGTTCATGAAATTTTATATAAAAATTGATGTTTGTGTGATTTGGATATATAGTTACTCGTATAATTATCTTACCCGTACATTATTTGTTATACATATAGTGCCATGGTTTTGATATCCGTCCCCGTCGGCCCTAGTCCTTGTTATGATTCGGATGTGGTATGTATATTCTCTTTTAAAACTAGTTGCATTTCGTGTTTATGACAAATTATGCCCATCAAGTTGACATAGAAATTTTTTTCTAGGAGGTATGTGAACCGGAAATTCCAACCGACCCTATTGCCGAGAGGTTAAATTTAGTTGAAAGAGAAAACGAGTACTTGAAAGAAAAATTGAAAAGAATTGAGGGGGAGAAGATGGAATTGGAGTTGCATGTTGCCGATGTCGTCGATGATCACAAGATGAAGATGGAGAAAATGCGCTTGAAGATTAGAAAGATTAGAAAATATGCCATCGATAGTGAAGCTTGGTATCATTATGCTGTTGGATCCATTGTTACCTTAGTTGCGATCTTGATCGTATTTGTTGTTGCATTTAAATGCTTTAGCTAGAGAGTTATTTGTTTGTTGCATTTAAGTGTTGTATGAACTTTATGTATGAACTTGTATTAATTTGGTCTATTCGGTGTTGTGTAATGAAGATGAGCCGGCAATGGATGTACGATGACCGATGCTCTCCCCAGTTCGTTGAGGGCGTGCATACTTTTCTGCTTGCGGCTGAGGCAAACAAGCGGGCGGATGGTTTTACGCCTTGTCCATGTGCTCGCTGTAAGAATGGTCACAATTACTCTACGTCAAGAACCATTCACGTCCACCTGTTTAAGTCCGGTTTCATGCCCCATTATAATGTTTGGACCAAGCATGGAGAAAGAGGGGTTATGATGGAAGACAATGAAGAAGAAGAGGACGACGACAGCTATCCTGGCCATGGGTTCCCTGTATACGATGATACAACAATGGGGGAAGAAGCTGAGCCGGTAATGCGGGAAGAAGCTGAGCCGGCAATGCGGGAAGAAGCTGAAGAAGAGGCATCAGATGAGCCCGTTGATGATCTAGGTCGGGCCATTGCCGATGCAAAGAGAAACTGCGCAAGTGATTTGGAGAAGAAGAAGTTGCAGCGCATGTTAGAGGATCACAAAAGAATTGTTGTACCCGAATTGCGTAGGTGACAAGAAAAAGCTGGGCACCACACTGGAATTGCTGCAATGGAAGGCAGAGAATGGTGTATCTGACAAGGGATTTGGAAAGTTGCTGGTAATGATAAAGGATATGCTTCCAAAGGACAACGAATTGCCCGAGAGTACGTACGAAGCAAAGAAGGTTGTCTGCCCTCTAGGGTTAGAGGTGCAGAAGATACATGCATGCCCTAATGATTGCATCCTCTACCGCGGTGAGTACGAGGATTTGAACGCTTGCCCGGTATGTGGTGCATTGCGCTATAAGATCAGTCGCGATGACCCTGGTGATGTCGAGGGCCGGCGCCCCAGGAAGAAGATTCCTGCCAAGGTGATGTGGTATGCTCCTATAATACCACGGTTGAAACGTTTGTTCCAAAACAAAGAGCATGCCAAGGCGATGCGATGGCACAGAGAAGACTGTAAGAAAGACGGAAAGTTGAGAGTACCCGCTGACGGGTCGCAGTGGAGAAAAATCGAAAGAAAGTATGGGAAGGAGTTTGCAGATGACGCAAGGAGCGTATGGTTTGGTCTAAGCGCAGATGGCATTAATCCTTTTGGGGAGCAGAGCAGCAACCATAGCACCTGGCCTGTGACTCTATGTTTGTATAACCTTTCTCCTTGGTTGTGCATGAAGCGGAAGTTCATTATGATGCCAGTGCTCATCCAAGGCCCTAAGCAACCCGGCAACGACATTGATGTGTACCTAAGGCCATTAGTTGAAGAACTCTTACAACTGTGGAATGGAACAGGTGTACGTGCGTGGGATGAGCACATGGGGGAAGAATTTGACCTAAAGGCGTTGCTGTTCGTGACCATCAATGATTGGCCTGCTCTCAGTAACCTTTCAGGACAGACAAACAAGGGATACCGTGCATGCACGCACTGTTTGGACGATACCGACAGTATATATTTGGCTAATAAGAATGTGTACCTGGGACATCGTCGATTTCTTCCGAGCAGGCATCCCGTAAGAAAGAAAGGCAAGCATTTCAAAGGTGAGGCGGATCACCGGACGAAGCCTCGCCACCGTACTGGTGCTGATGTACATGATATGGTCAAGGATTTGAAGGTGGTCTTTGGAAAGGGTCCTGGTGGACAACCTGTTCCGAATGACGCTGACGGACGCGCACCCATGTGGAAGAAAAAATCTATATTTTGGGACCTGCCCTATTGGAAAGACCTCGAGGTCCGCTCCGCAATCGACGTGATGCACGTGACGAAGAATCTTTGTGTGACCCTGCTTGGCTTCTTGGGCGTGTATGGGAAGACAAAAGATACACCTGAGACACGGGAGGACCAGCAACGTATGCACGGAAAAGACGGCATACATCAGGGTCATGCATGCTACGCTCTTACCAAAGAAGAGAAGGAAATCTTCTTTGAATGCCTGCTCAGTATTAAGGTACCGTCTGACTTCTCGTCGAATATAAAGGGAATAATAAACATGGCAGAGAAAAAGTTCCAGAATCTAAAGTCTCATGACTGCCACATGATTATGACGCAACTGCTTCCAGTTGCATTGAGGGTGCTTCTACCGGAAAACGTTCGATTAGCCATTGTGAAGCTATGTGCATTTCTCAATGCAATCTCTCAGAAGGTAATCGATCCAGAAATCATACCAAGGTTACAGAATGATTTGGTGCAATGTCTTGTAAGTTTCGAGTTGGTGTTCCCACCGTCCTTCTTCAACATCATGACGCACGTCCTAGTTCACCTATGCGAAAAGATTAACGTTTTGGGTCTTGTATTTCTACACAATATGTTCCCCTTTGAGAGGTTCATGGGAGTCTTAAAGAAATATGTTCATAACCGTGCTAGGCCAGAAGGAAGCATCTCCAAGGGCCGTCAAAATGAGGAGGTCATTGAGTTTTGTATTGACTTTATTCCTGACCTTAAACCGATTGGTGTTCCTGAATCGCGGCATAAGGGCAGACTGGATGGAAAAGGCACGCTAGGAGGGGAACAAATAATATGTATGGACGGACATTCTCTCACTGAAGCACACTACACAGTTCTACAGAATTCCGCCTTGGTGGCTCCGTATATGGATGAACACAAGAATTTGCTACGCTCCAAACATCCGGAGCGGTCTGATGACTAGATTACACGTGAACAAACCAGGAGTTTCACCAGCTGGTTGCAAGCACGTACCATGCATGACACCTCTATTGAAGATGACCTGTACTTGCTGTCCCAGTTACCATCTTCGAATATAATGACTTTCAAAGGGTACGAGATAAATGGTAATACATTTTACACGATCGCCCAAGATAAGAAGAGCACCAACCAAAACAGTGGTGTCCGCTTTGATGCAGAAACCAAGACGGGAAAGGAAACATATTATGGTTATATACAGGACATATGGGAACTTGACTATCGACGTGGTTTGAAGGTCCCTTTGTTTCGGTGCAAATGGGTCAATATGACACGAGGCGGGGTAACGGAAGACCCGCAGTACGGAATGACAACAGTGGATCTCAACAGTCTTGCGTATGCAGACGAACCATTCGTCCTAGCCAATGATGTGGCACAGGTTTTCTATGTGAAGGACATGTCTACCAAGCCAAGAAAAAGAAAAGATAAGGAAGCGAATGCATCGTACGATGAGCCAAAGCGGCACATAGTTCTTTCTGGGAAGAGAAACATCGTGAGAGTGGATGACAAGACAGACAAGTCAGAAGATTATGAAAAGTTTGATGAAATTGCTCCATTCACAGTGAATATTGACCCGAGCATCCCGTTAAATGATGAAGATTTTCCATGGCTACGACGCAAAAGGACACACGCGAAGAAAAAGTTTCACACCCAAAGATCTGGGATGTGATCGACTTAACTATCATCACTTTCTTCTGTGTTTCACACCCAGGAGGGAATCTCTGTAATAGTTAGGGTAGCTAGTTATGTGTTTTGGCATTTGAAACGCGAAGAAATTTTATGTGCAAGCAAATTCTTTCATGCATTTACTGATTTTTTTCCAGCTAAATGACCCTGAAATTGAAAAGCATTTCAAATGAACTCAAAAAAGGATGAAAGTTGGCATGGTATCATAATTTCACCCACATAGCATGTGCAAAAATGTAGAGAGGGTTACCGCAAAAACTAGATGCACTTCGTGTACAAAATGGACAATCTGTTTCGAAGTATCAGGATTTCGAACGAAAACTCATCCGTTACAAAGGCATTTCATTTTTTAAATAACCTAAGCATTACCAAATTGAATATAATGATAAAACACACTAATATTAAACATAAGAAAAAAGAATCACTGAAAAATCTATTTTCAAAGTTAAGTTATTCACAAAAATAAATAAAGCAAAAAAATAAGAAAAAAAGCCCACCTACTGGGCCACAGCGGCCTGCATACGACTAGAAACCCAAATTCAAGTTGGGCCAGGATGCAGGCCCGCTAGCCCAGTAGGCCCAACAGGGCATCGCAGGAGAGGTAGGCCCAGAAGGCCTGCTTAAGAGAGGAGCTCGAGACCGCAGCGACGATGGGGCTTATAAGTAGGTGCGAGTGCCCCTCGGCTAGCGAGGTGGGACTAAACTTTTGTGCCCCTCGCCTGGCAGCGCACACCCTTTAGTACCGGGTCGTGGCACTAACTGGTACTAAAGGGGGGGCCTTTAGTACCGGTTGGGGCCACCAACCGGTACTAAAGGGGGTCGCTTCCCGCCGCTTGGGCTAGCCAAAACAGATCTTTAGTACCGGTTGGTGGCTCCAACCGGTACTAAAAGTGGGTTCTATATAAGAAAACACTTCAAAATTTCGTCAGTTTCTCATCTCTCCCTCTGCTTCTTCTCCTTTGCACCGTCGCCTGCCGCCCCCGCCGTCTTCATATCCCTCGTCGCCGCCCCGGCCCGTCGCCGCCCCCTTCGCCGCCCCGTCCCCGTCGTCGCCGCCCCGTCGTCCCGTCCCCGTCGTCCCCGTCGTCACCGCCGCCCCGTCCCGGCCCGTCCCGGCCGCGTCGTCACCGTCCCCGTCGTCGTCGCCGCCCCGGCCCGTACGTCCCCGTCCCCATCATCGCCGCCCCGTCGTCGTCGCGCCCGTCGCCGTCCCCGTCGCCGCGCGCCCCCCGTCGCCTCTCGCCTCGCCGGCCGGTGAGCGCGCACACACACACATACATTTTTAGTTATAGATTTTTCTGTTTTTTAGAAATTGTTAGACATTTTTCTGTTTTTTAGAAATAGTTAGAAATGTTAGAATTGTTAGAATTGTTAGAAATGTTAGAATTGTTAGAATTTTTTCTGTTTTTTAGTTATAGAAATAGTTATAAAAAAGTTAGAATTGTTAGAAATTTTTCTGTTTTTTAGTTATAGAAATAGTTATAAAAAAGTTAGAAATTTTTCTTTTTTTTAGTTATAGAAATATTAGAAATGTTAGTTATATATAGCATTGTTAGAAATGTTATAGAAATGTTAGAAATTTTAGTTATCAAAATCCAATCATTAAAAAAATGTTACTTTTTGCGGGCATATAGCTAGTATTTGTTGTCGACGATGCCCGGCCCGCATCCTCGCCGTCGACACGTCTGCGACGACGTCCAGCTGACCCATATCTATTATTCGAGACGATGTATTCGAGATTATATCTATTATTCGAGACGATGTATTCGAGATTATATCTATTATTCGAGACGATGTATTCGAGATTATATCTATTATTTGAGACGATGTATTCGAGATTATATCTATTATCAGAGACGATGTAATTTGAATACTAAATTGTTTTATATTTCTTTTGGCATAGTTAAATAAAAGCTATGGCGGACAATACCAACAGAGAGGGAGAACAGCCCATGTTCGATATAATACGCGGGCCAAATGATGATCAGAATGAAGAAGATTATGACGGCTCCGAATTTCTAAACAACACCGGAGAGGGTGATATGATATTCGATCGCGACGACCGAGAAGATGAAGTCATGAACTACGACGAAGAACATGTTGATCCTGAAACAACAAACACCGGCGAGGTATATATATTTATATAAGCAGGAATCTGGTGATCATCGCATGTTTTAAACGAGTTGAAGATATATTAACGAATCGATCTTTTTTCTTTCAGCCATCCGGATCAAGCAAATCTTCAGGCAAAAGGATAAAACGAGGCCCGAACAAAAAGTTGAAGGAGGGCGTAAAGTACAATATCGAGGCATTCAAACCTAATGGCGAACCATTAGCGCCTAAGAAGATTGCGGACAAGTTCGTTCGTCAGTGCGGAGTTCTTGTGAAGGACCAACTCCCGATCTCCCTTCAAGAATGGAGAAAGCCAGCAAAGCCACGTCCAAATGTTACTTTTGTCGACGAGAATAAAAAAAACTGCTTTGGGATACTCTCATGGAACATTTCACCCTACCAGATAATTTCACAGAGGCAGATGTGCGGAAAGTCAAGGACGCTGCTTTTAGGAAGATGGCGGTTGCATTCAAGAACCACAAGAGAACGACGTGGGAGAAGTACGTCAAGGGAGGAAGGAAGACTCCAGTATTCGAGGGGATACTAGAGAATCAAAGTGCTCATTGGGACGATTTCGTGAAATTCAAGGATTCAGAATTAGCTAAGGAACGGTCGAGAATAAACAAGAAGAATGCCGAAAAAAAGGATAAGTTCCATAAGCTAAGGCCAGGTGGCTACGCGGTGTCAATGCATAAGTGGGATAAGTCTGAGAAAGAGATGGAGGATGCAAGTGTCACTCCGGTTACTAAGAGCTGGCCCCCCAGGTGCAGGACTTGGTTCTATGCGCATGGGGGGGAGTTGGACCCGAAGACAGGCAATGTTTCGACGAAGGCATGTCTGAACGGAGCCGACGATGCGCTACTTGTTGCAATAGAAGAGGCTCGATCGGGGGTGTTCCAGCCCAACAAAGAGAACGACGAGCTTACGCGTGCCCTGGGAAATCCTGAACACCCGGGAAGAACACGAGGCAAGGGCGCTATTCCGTGGTATGAGGGGTTTTCGGACTGGAACACCGACTACAGAACCCGTGTGAGAAAGAAGATTGCGGAGGAGAAGAAGAGGAAGATGGAGGAGGAGCAGAGGAAGCGGGACTATGAACGCCTTCAAGGCCTAGAAGCAAGTCAAGCGGAATTGGCCGCTAAATTCCAGCGGCAGCAGGAGCAGATCGACTCACTTAGCCAGCAAAGGGGGTCTCAGCAGCTGCAGCAGCTAGCGGATGATCCAGCATTGGATACCACCGCCCCATCCATACCGAGAAGCAGCGTGGGTTCCGCCCCGGGCGACGCAGTAGTGCTGGATAGATACCCCATGGATGACATCACGGAGAACACTAACTGCGAGCTACACTTCAAAATGAAGAACATATCCATGAAGGTGGCGGACGCCGTTGCTTTTTCAAATTCCCCCGAGGCAACCTTCCATTGCAACCCGATTCCAGCGGGCTATGCTCGTGTCTTGGTTGATGAGGTGGTGGACCCATATTCGGAGCTACAGCTTGACATTCCTGGAGCTGACGACGAGCACACATTGGGAGAGGCCATACATCGTGTCATCCTATGGAGAAAGGATTGCATCATCTTTCGAAGTCCGCCACTGAGTCAGCAGACTCCCGCTCCTCCAAGTCCACCAACGCGTGAGGCCACTCCTCCTCCTCCAAGTCCGGCAAAGTGTCAGGCCACTCCTCCTCCAAGTCCGACACAGCGTCAGACGTCCACTCCTCCTCCAAGTCCGGCACAACCTCAGGCCACTGCAAGTCCGGCACAGCTTCAGGCCACTCCTCCTCGTCCAACTCAGCCCCGTCAGCCGTCTCCGCCGCCTCAGCAATCGCAGAAGAGACACCCCGCAGCTATGGTGCGTAGCGGTACGAGTCAAGGTCATAGTACAGGAAGTACAGGCGGAGGCAAGCGATATAAATATGGTCCAAACCTCACTACTCCTCTTCCTGTGAGGGCTTACGATAGGACCGAGGAGCAAACCAATGCCATAGTGCAGGCAGAACTCGACGCCCATTTTGGACCGAAACCGCCACCGCCGCCAAGGGAGAAAGTGCCTGTGGAAGTAGTTGACCACTTCATTCATATGGCTCAACCACCAGCTCCTAAGCCTGTTGACACAGACTATGAGCGCCACATCAGGAAGTTACATCGACGACGTCTACAGAAGGAGGCGAGCTCGAGCTCGAGCAAACAACAAGCAGTTGTCAAAAAATGCGGGAAAGCCGTTGCCCAGCTGGGAAAACAGGCGGCGCAATCGATCCCCCCGCTTGTTGTGCCGCCAACAACACGTGACAGTACGCGCGCCCAATATTATTGTGGCCAAACAGTTTACGTTCCCGAGGTGGGCGATGTGGTAATAACCCAGGAGCATATAATGCAGGCTGAAGAACTCAAGATCACTGTTGGACAACTCCTCGAGATCGAGGACATGCCTGGGATTACAGAGGAGGAAATAAAACGGAAATATGTCCGGGGCGAACCTTTGGTCGAGCCAGAAGATGTCAACAAGCTCCCAACGAGAATGTATGAATTGCATCAATGGTACATGAACATTACCAAGAGATCCAATCGAGAGTCCCTCATGGTGTATGTCAAGAAGGATGATTACTACCATGAGAAAGTTGTGGCCGTTGAGTATCCTGAACTGTTTCAGTTATACAATCAAGACGCACTCGACAAATCTATCGTCAGTTGCTATTGTCTGTAAGTGATTTCTTTCTGTAATTTAAGTCTCAAGCTAGCTGTAGTGATCCTTTTGATCAATCATTACCTGTAATTATCCTCACTATATTCTTTTCTGTGGTATTATGCAGGATGAAGATGTATGAAATGAGAAAAGGTGGACGCTATGGCATTGGGTTCATTGACCCAAACACCGTTAATGAATACACATGGAAAATAAACAAGCATCAAGAAAAAGAGGTAGAGGATAGCATGCTAGAGTTCTTGAAGCGCCTCAAATACAATGAAGATATACTACTTCCTTACAACTTCCAGTGAGTCACACTTTCTTGTACTACAAATTCTCTGTTTTTGCCTACTAGCTAGCTACATGTTTTTGCTTACATATGCCCGCTTAATTAAGACATGCAAACGTGTGTGCATGCAGATTTCACTGGATCTTGTGTATCATTAAAGTTGACGCCGGAACAGTTGAAATACTGGACTTGCTACTTAAAAAACAAAGTGACTATAACATCTTGTTTGGGATAGTCAACAGGTAATTTTAATCATTATTAACTATATATCTCGGCCTATTTAGTAATTCGTCATTTCATGATATGAACTATTTAATAACCCCTTTATTCATTTTCTTTGTCGGCGGGCAGGGCTTGGGCAAGGTTCATCAGCGTCACGGAAGGCGAATGGAAAACAAAGCTGAAATGGTTTCGATCCAAGGTAAGTAATTAAGTAGTACTAGCTAGCTAGTTAGATAGCTACCATCTCTTTAATTATCATGCTTGATTAATTATTATCTGATCAAATTAAATTCCATTCTCGTAATAAAGGCCCTGAAGCAGGCGCAGGGAACTGATCTGTGTGCATTCTGCGTTTGCGAGAACATTCGCATGATGGCGTCCGAAAGGAGCAGATCTCAAAGACAGGAATGGGTACGCTTGTCAGAACACTATTCACAATTTTTACACCATTATCGATATCTAGTCACACAACTAATACACATGCATATTGATCTCCTTCTTAACAGTTCAAAGAGGTGCGGGACAAGCTCCTAGAAACGGAGCGCGTAGAAGCACTTCAAGAGGAAATAGCGGGGTTTTTGCTCGACCGGGTCATAAATCCGAAGGGAGAATACTATTACCCGCTACCGCCCCCATGAACCACTTCCAATTGTCATCGTGCTCTGAAGGCACCAATTAGGCTAATGCCACTGGCTCCGAAGGCAACATGCATATGTAGGAGAAATTGTATATAGCTATACATGTGTGTATGTGTGAATTAATATGGTTTATGAGACATTGATGATATATATATGATTGGTTCTACTAAAAATTCTATTTATGCATAACGTGTACAATGTGTAGTACCGTAAAATACAAGCAAACGAAAAAGAATTAAAATGGAAAACACAAAATTATATGAAAAAGAAATCATAAAACCAAAACCCCCCAAGCATTTTAGTACCGGTTGGTGTTACCAACCGGTACTAAAGGGCTCCCGGCCCCCGGAGCTGGCTCGTGCCACGTGGTTGCCCTTTAGCACCGGTTCGTGCTGAACCGATACTAAAGGGGGGGCTTTAGTGCCGAAACGTTAGTGCCGGTTCCTAAACCGGCACTAAAGGGCCTTACGAACCGGTGCTATTGTCCGGTTCTGCACTAGTGCGGGCGAGACCAGACGCTTTAGCAACGTACGTGAAGGATTCCAACTTTCTAGGTTCTGGCTCACATGCACTCATGGGAGCCGCGGCCCACGTTTGGACCGACGCCCATAGACCGGCCGGACGCCGGCGCCGGGAGTCTGACCGGCGAACGTACGTGTTGGGCTGAGAGGTCGCTGATCCAGAGAGTAGCAATGCATCGTATCAGGCATCAGCTGTCAAATTAAGCAGGGGATGAGGCATGCCAGAGACGGCAAAAACTTGGGGCGACTGCATCATGGCTAGCGAGAATCGGGGTGGCCGCCCTGTAGGCGTCGTGTGCCCATGCTCATGCATCCGATCATGGTTTCGTGCGGGACACGTGTGCATGTATTGCATGCAGGCCTACCAGGGTGGGTCGACGTTCGACGTTGCTCTTTGCACGTTTCTGCAGACAAGAAGACGATGGCCCCATGTGCTGGACATGTGTTCAGTCTCTGCTGATGTGCATTGGGTTAAACTTGTCAGCAATCTTACGTGTCGTTTCACTCGCTCCGTCACTCACTTCAAAGGACTTTCGACTTGGATTCTCGTAGTACGTACGTCTACGTACCCAGATGGCGGCTGCCACACGTGCCAATTACGCAGCTATTCTCTCTCTCTCTCTTTTAACACGCAGAAGGGTCCAGAAGGACCCAAAACGCTGCAGAAGGGCAACTCTCCAACGCCATGCATTAAAAACCCGCCAATGTCTGGTCCGTGCTGTCCGGACATGTTAGATCATCCAAAATCGTGCATCAAACGTCCGCAGCATGATTCGGGACGTTCGAAATCACATAAACCGGAAGCAAAGTCGGGGCAGGTTTGCGAGCTCCGGGACATATGCCACGTAAGCCTCTGACACTCACGGACCACACAAAAATCTCACTTGAAGCCCTAGTTTTCCCACTATGTCCCGTCCCCTTACTATGTATCAGCGTATTCTAAGACCAACACCATTGTTGTACCAGTCACTCTGCTGCCTAAGCCTTGCTGGACTTCCGCCTCCATTCCACCCCTGGTCCAGGTGTCGTCCAGGTACCCTCCGCCCCTCGACATTTGTGTCCATGGCGGACACGCTCAGCAAATGTTCGGTCAAATGCCATAGCCAAATTTATTGACATTATGTTTTTTACTTTCAAGCCATACGATGGTTTTGGATGAGAAGTACTTCTACTCCGAGTTCATTGATACGTCCTCGTCAAATGAGGACGGATATGAGAATGAAACGAAGATGATGGATACGACTATTGAAGAATATGTCCGAACAAGTTGAATTTCAAATTTGAACTATTTTTTGGGAAAGTACATGTTGGATAGTAATATTTGTATTTGAATTATTGTTGCATCGGAATATTTGCACAACATGATTATGCACGAAGGATGATATTTCTTTTATTATTTTTGCGTGCTCTGGATATAGGAAAAAAACAGGGGTGCACAGTTGGTGCACCGGGTTAGATGGCCGCCCCCTAAGCGCTATTTGTAGACACGTCCAAACGTTATGTGGACGTTTGGTGTGTCTGATTTGATGCACAATCTTGGAGACGCCCTTACATTTACCTTCATAATTTACTTTGAGCACCAGGACCCCAAACTAACAACAAAACACGACACGTCCTCATTTTTTTACAAAAGAACCCCAGATTGCAAAGCTTGATAGGAATTCAGTCCCTGGGAACCTCCTCCCAGATCCAGGCTTACCGCCATAGGGGACTACACCACTTGGGTCGGGGAACTCTCCGCTACACCCACTCCAAGGTCTACAACCTCCCATTCGACTTTGTGCCGGGAGGTAAAGAGAAAACATTGCCAAGTGGTTGCAATTCGACCAAGTGATGTAATAGCGAGGAAGTAGAGGCCGACTGCCGCCATGGAACGTGTCGTAGCCTCAATCCAAACACCGTTGGGACAAGGACAAGGATCAAACTGCATTGACAGCTAGAATGCGAACTGAGATCGCCCTAGGATCCTCTTCTCTTCCATCTCCACGATGGCCAAAGAAGGACAACAGAAGCGGTGACATGAACCTCAAATCTAGATGGCCCGTGAGCTATTTAAGGGAGGGGGCAGGGGCAAAGAAATCATCTTTTAGCACATGATCCGACCGACGAAGCACCACCGAAAGAAGAATCCCCATCAAGAGTGTAAGGGCATTTCCCTACTTTGTGTTTTGGATGATGATGACAACTCTTTGTTGGTCTAATCTTGTGCTAAGTGCTGGTCTAATCTTGTGCTAAGTGCTTCAGGTTCTCGGTGGTTAGGCTTTCATTGGATAGCTATTATCTCTGGAAGGAAAAGATCAAAGACGGAGTTTTTCTTCGCTTTTTATCTCTTTCGTCGTAGGGAACCCGTACTATCAAGAGGGAATCCACATTGGAAAGAGTTGGGGGAATCTTTTCACGTACACTTTCCTCACCCCTCTATTGCCTTCCTTAGTTGTGAGAGAGCTCTTCCCTTCTTATCCTACTGCTTATTGTGGCTTCCCAGCGGTCGTACCGCTCTCTAGGAGCGGTTGTACCGCTGGTTCTTGACGCTTACCAGTTTTGTTCGAGCGGTTGTACCGCTGCTTCCAGGCAGTGGCACCGCCAACATGCTCAGCAATGACTAGGGCGGTTGTTCCGGCCAAGTACCAGTCAGACTTCTGTTTTGATGTGGTACTCGGGCGGTGGTGGCTCGGTTGGTCCGGTTGTACCGGTACCACCGGTGCCCGGAGCGGTTGTACTGCTCAGGACTTAGCCACCCCGAGCGCTCAAGGCCAAGCGGTTGCACCGGTCCTGTACCGCTCGACTACCACACTCAGGGGTGACTCCCTACTGTTTCTATGCGGTAGTTGAGCGGTGGCTGGGCGGTTGGTCCGGTTGTTCTCTTAAACCGGTACTACCGCCTGGTCGCCCGGTTGTACCGCCTGGTAGGGTTCTGGACGTAAACCGTGAGTCCCGGTTGTACGGGACAAGGAGCGGTTGTGCCGCTGTAGTACAGAAAACGCAGTAACGGTTTGATTTTTAGGGTTGCTATATAAGGGTGCTTCTTCCACCTACCTTACCTACCTTTGACCTCTCTCACTCCACCATTAATGCTACTCAAGCTCTCTTGCCCGATCTCTCTCTCTCTAGCCACTCAAACTTGTTGATTTGTTAGGGATTGAAGGAGGAGACCTAGATCTACACTTCCACCAAAGGATATTTGCTTCCCCCATACTTTCTTGTGTGGATTTTGTTACTCTTGGGTGTTTGAGCACCCTAGACGGTTGAAGTCACCTCGGAGCCACATTCCATTGTGGTGAAGCTCCGCGGTTTCGTTGAGAGCCTCCAATTAAGTTGTGGAGAGAGCCCCAACCTTGTTTGTAAAGGTCCGGTTGCCGCCTCCAAGGCCCCCAATATTGGAATCACGACATCTTGCATTGTGTGAGGGCGTGAGGAGAATACGGTGGCCCTAGTGGCTTCTTGGGGAGCATTGTGCCTCCACACCGCTCCAACGGAGACGTACTTCCCCTCAAAAAGAAGGAACTTCGGTAACACATCCTCGTCTTCATCGGCTCCACTCTTGGTTATCTCATCCCTTTACTTGTGCAAGCTTATTTGTGTTATATACCTTGCTTGCTTGTGTGCTTGTTGTTGTTGCATCATATAGGTTGCCCACCTAGTTGCATATCTAGACAACCTACTTTGATGCAAAGGTTAATTTGGTAAGAAAAGCTAAAAAAATTTGGTTGCCTATTCACCCCCCCTCTAGTCAACTATATCGATCCTTTCAGTTGGTATCAGAGCCTTGTCTCTTTACTAAGGACTTTGTCGTCCGAAGAGTATGGTTGACACCATAGACGGTGTGGAGGAGCACTCCGGTGTGAATCCGATCTCGTCTACGGGTGATGGGGAAACCGTGGTCTCTCGTGAGGAATTCAATGTGACCTTGGAAACATTGAAAACCTTCATGACGACCGAGGTTGAAAGCATGTTTAATAAATTCATAGAAGGGCTTAAACTATCCACCGCACCTTTGAAAGTGGGTGATCCCATTTACTAGGTGACGGATGCTAACTCCGACAAGGGGGATGCTATTAGTGAAAAAGCTCCTTCGTCTAGTGGTAAGAATGGCACCGGCATCTTTGCCCATGTGGAACCTCCACTTGTGTATGGTGGACCGATTCCCTCTACTCATTTGAATCATGCCGGTCCTCCCCCTAAGATTGTGAAAAATGAGGACTTTGATTCTTGGGTTTATCGCTTTAAGCGTCATTTAAATCATGTGAATACTAATCTTTGGAGAATCATTGAAGAAGGTTTCTATCCGCATGACTCAAGCAACTTCACCCCTAGAGAAGCCACGGATAATCAATTCAATGAGAATGCTCTCTTCATCATCCAAGATGCAATTCCACCCGAAGATCTCCCTCATCTTCGGCCCTACCCCGTGGCCAAAGATGCATGGCTTTGTGTTGTCTCCCTCTACCGAGGAAGCGCAAGTATTCAACGCTCCAACTATGAAGTAGTTCAAGATGAAGCTGATGAGTTTGCAATGAAAGAAGATGAAGAACCTCGTGAGCTTTATCGGAGAGTAACCAAACTCACGGTCTCACTCCGAGATCATGGGAGCAAGGACACGGATGACAATTGGATCAAGCGCAAATTCCTCAAGGCAATGATGCCTTACCACAAGGCCATGTCCTCCTTCATTCGTCAGAGGCTGGACTTCCACACTTTGTCCTCAAGTGAAATGTTGGATGAGTTTGTGGCCATGAGAATCTTGGACAAGACCGCCGACAATGCGGTGCTACGTTCTCAAAGAGCAAAGAAGCCCAACCTTGCATTAAAGGCCAGGGTTAGTGTGGAAGAAGAGGACGACAAAGAAGAAGAGGAGAGCAACCCCGAAGATACAAAGTATGCTGATCATGAACACATGGCTCTTGCTTCAAGGCAATGTTGGAGCAAGAAAAACTCTAGGCCCAACTTCAACAAGAACAACTCAGGTGGCACGAAGGGCAAGCAAATGTGAGGACTTGCTATAATTGTGGCAATGTGAGCCATTTTGTTGCGGAGTGCCCGTATGAGAAGCGGGAAGACAATGGTGGCAAGCTCATCTGAAAGGATAAAGCCAAGTCTTTCCCAAACAAGAGCAACTTCACCAAGAAGACTCTTCCCAAAGTGTTGGTGGTACAAGAAGAGTACAATGATGATGAGGAGGAGGATGATGAGGATGAGTTGGTTGCCATGGCCTCCGTTGCCATTGCAACAACTCCACGAGTGTCACTCTTCGACTCACCCAATGAGAGCATTACCGCCAAGTGCCTCATGGCTAAAACCACCAACAAGGTAACTCCCAACATCAAAACTACCATCATTAATAATCCTTCTTTGACGGATTGCATTGATGAACATGATGGACCTAATGTGGAGGAGAATGAGTTTGAGTCCTTTATGGGCAAACTCAAGGGCAAATCCAAGAAGCACTTCGTTGCTCTCTTGGAACAACTTGGTGAAGCCAATGACATGATCGAAGCTCATGAAGATTCCATCTCTAAGATGGAGGGGCATAGCACTACAAAAAAATACACTTACGTGATGATACGTGTTTGTCACAGTAGGTCGCTTTTTTTGTCATGCATGTACATCCATGACAAATTTATGACAGAATCAAGATAGTCATACCTGTGTTGTCGTAGAAGTGTTCCATGGCATTACCAAAATTATCATCACGAAAGTGTCCACTTCCATGATGATAAATCGCGCATCACAGAAGTGCTTTCGTCAAGGGTGACCGACACGTGGCATCCACCGTAACGGAATGCCGTTAAGCTATCGGGTCGGGTTTTGGATCCGATAACCCGTTAACAGCCCTGACCAATGAGGATTTTCCATGTTTAAAATCATCATTGGCTGGAGGAAACACGTGTCGGCTCATCGTTGGGACAGATGTCAACCACTCATTGGACGGAAGGCGCTTATGATACGTCGACAGTGGCATGGCCCAACAGAGGCCCATTCCTGTGAAAAGGCCGGCCCGTTTGACTTGGTCAAAAGGTGGCGGCCCGGCCCATGGAAAGCCTGTTAACGGTCTGCTTGCATATAGCCCATTTACAACCCGCTAACCCAACCTGTTACGCCCTATCCGAATTAGGCCCAGTAGTGTCATCTGGGCCATCCAATATGATTCCAGCCCGTTTTCACTTCTGGCCCATGTATGGCCCATGACGTCTTTCGACCCAGATGAGGCCCTATGTAACTCTTGGCCTATTAACGGCCCGTGGTGAAACTGGCCCATAATGAACAGTGTATCACTTTACACCCATTAACGGCCCGTGGTGAAACTGGCCCGTAATGAATAGTGTATCACTTTATACCCATTAACGGCCCGTTATTCCGTTGGGCCATTTCCAGCCCATGTTATCTTTTGGCCTTCTTAGAGCCCATTTATTCTTGGCCCATGGTGAAACTGGCTCAGTTTCAGCATTCGTTTACTTACGGCCCGTTACTGTCATTTTCTGCTTGTGGGCCAAATTCAGCCCGTGGTTATAGTCGGCCCGTTTGTGGTCCCTTAATACGTTGGGCCATTTTCATAGCGTCATCAAATACGGCCCATTAACGATGGCCCGTTACGGTCGGCCCATGAACGGACGATTCCAACTCTAGCCCGTTTACGGCCATAATGCGGCCTGTTATTGGCCCATGTTTGGCCAATCGATCATACGGCCCGTATAAGGCCCATTGATGATACGACCCGTAGAAGGCCCATTGTTTCTATGGCCCATAGAAGGCCTACTGTTTCTACGGCCCGTAGAAGGCCCACTGTTTCTACGGCCCATAGGAGGCCCAGTGTCACTACAATAAATATTAGCCCATGGTTATTGTGGCCTAGTTTTAAAAAATAGGTTATTGCAGCCACTAGTTAACCGTGGAAAAAGAACTGCAATGACTACAAGCAAACAAATAAACAAGACAACAAGGAAATAAATAAGCAAGCAACTAGCGCTAGGCTATCACGGCTATTACACATATTACATCCACTGGGCATCAAAGTTCGCCACCAGTGCAAATATAGGGAACAAAGCAGCATATCATATACACTGGCCGTCAAAATTGGCCACCAGTGCAAATAAACGCAGCAGCAAAACAAGAGCATAATTGAAACAACTTCAGAAGAGCTCAAGAAACATTATCCTAGGTATCCACCATGCTGGCAGTAAGCTTAGCAAGCTGATTAGCTTTGTCCTGTTTGACGTTAAAATCCTCCAACGCTTGTTGTTGCACCAGAAAGTATGCATCTGAATGCTCCAGGGACTTCCGCAGTCCTTCCGCTTCTTGTCACAGCATAGCTGGTCGATGTCATTCAGCTTGTAGTTGAGACTCAAGAAACCGAACTGATTCAGACAGTGAGTTTGAATAGCTTGTGCAAGCGGTAGTGGCCAGTAACTCCAACACTAAACCAAGACAGGATGTGTCACTATCCTGAACCTTATCTGCATTACTTCCTTTACCGTTGCTTAATAAGGCACTCTTCCCCAGTATTCTGTCAGCATTCTAAAAGAAGAAACAAGCAGACACATAACAAGTTTAGCATGTACTAGTATATGAAACTCATTTCGGTGAACCAGTTCATTAGTAAGGTGGACAGGATTAAACTACCAAGTCTTCTATTTCCAAGTACTAGTACATAATAAAAGCATCAAACAAACATATATCTATGTCCTATGGTAGCAATGGAATCTTAAATTAGAACAGTTGTTCTTCAGGTTTAGGCACTTGTTCTACATGAACAGAGTACAGTAAGACGCAAGAATACAATACTTAAAAATAGAAAATGAGCTCATAGACCTTACCACATTCTTGGTTCGGGACCAGTACAGAACAAGGCGTTCCCAGTCATCGTCCAGTAAATGTGTCTCAGGAGAACGTAAGGGAATTTGATGAGTTTCTTTGCCGGTGAAGTACGTTTTCTTTAGGTAATTCCGATACTGCCACCAAGCATTCTTGAAGATAGCAGAGGTATTAGCACAGGTTATCTCATCCTGAGTTTCCAAATCGGTCCTTCTCTATAGAGAAAAATGGGAAAATTTGTTGTATTATAACCATCATGGAGGTAGGATGTATGGGACGAAGCAAAGTAATTGCCATGAATAACATTACTTACACATAACTCCTGGACAAACACCTGCAACTGGCATTTTCCTTCATCTTCAGCATAATATTTCCAAGATGGGAAGATACACACATACGATTTAACAACATCAAATGCGATAGATGCTAAACTACGACTAGCTGGTTGTGCTTCCTCCACAGGAATAGGCGTACTAACTGGTGGAGTTGGGGTTCGCCATGATAGTACTGGCCCTATGGGCACTGGAGCTGCCTTACTAACTGCTCTTGTTTGGGAGCTCTGTGGTGGAGATGGTGATGTGTCAACAAGAACTGGGTTACTATCGGCTGGGGTTGGGGTTAGATTGGGTGAAGCTGGTTCTCTGTCCATCGTAGTAGGGGTACAATCTGTGAGAGTTTGGGTTATGTGTGGTAGGGCTGGTTCTTGTGCATGTACAAACGGGGTGCTATCTTCACCAAGAGGTAGCACTGTTTTATTTGAAGACCGTGTTTTTAGTCCGCTAGATACTGGCATCACCCGCTCCAATTCAAATGGCTGATAAACAGGAAACATAGTTGAATGTACAGACATTGTATGAGAGACAGATGCAATAGATAGTGTGGAAAAAAGAGGGCATGAAATAGTTGACATGTATATTGTTTAACTAAAACGGATAGCATGACATAATTTCACATATATGATGTCTATCTAAACTGGATAGCATAGCATAACATAATTCAAAGATATGATGAATAACTAAACATGATCGCATGACATAATTCACCTACATGTTATCTAAGTAATCAGGATCGCATCATTTAATTCACATATGTGATTTATATGCTAAACAGAGGGCATTCGATATGATGTCTAAACTAAGAACATGGTGTTGAATATTGTGTATATGATGTTTAAACTATGCAATGCAAGACACCGTATGCATGATGTGAGCAGTATAACCGTGCCAAGTTAGAGCATACACCTCAATGGGGGAATAGGACTGGTCATCTGTCTCTGAATCCATCTCTGAGGAGCTATCGGGACCCAACAAGAGATCTGCTTCGATAGGTAGCACTGTCTGCTCTGAAGGCCTTGTTTTCACTCCAGATTTTTCCATCTCCCACCCAAATGGCTGATTCACAGGAAGAGTAGTTTAATGTACAAACATTGTCGACAAATGGAAATGTAATGAAGAAAAGGATGGGCAAGATATCATTCAAATATATGATGCCTGGTTAAACAGGATGGCATTGCACATTTCACATATATTATGGCTGGCTAAAAGACATGAGACTGCATAATTCTCATATATGATATAGAAACTAAACAGGTGGCATTACAGAACATGTCTAAACTAAGCAGATGACATATATGATGTCAAAAGTAGGCACTGCAAGGCAACATATGCATGATATGACTAACATCATCATGCCAAGGTAGAGCAAACACCTTGGGGTAAATAGGAGTGGTCAGCGGCGTCTGAATCCGCCTCAGAACAGATACCTTCCTCTGGATTACAATCTGGAGAGGGGTGGGGAGGGTTTGCCATTGAACCCACCATGGAGCGATGTCTGCATGTCATTGTATTGCCGCGCAAAACTCTTCTATTTTTCTCTACATGTTCAGCATGACTGTGTACAATATCTGACATGCATACGAAAAAAATATGGTGAGATTATGTAAGGAGAGCATGCAGAAATTTAGAGTGATGGTAACAACCAGTGGATCGATGTTTTTCCGTTGAACCAAAATAGCCCTAATGGATCGACGTGAATGTATAGTAATAAGTGATGCAACAAGTGTACAACCTCTTTGCTGTAGCCGTGTCGACCTCAGCATCATTGGGTTGGTCACTGAAGCAGTTGAGGCAGAGGTGGCTGTCGGAGGTGTGGAGGAAGATCTGAGGAATCTGTAGACGGCGTCTAGGGCACTGCTCTGTTGTGACGGATCGTTCTGTCGTTGGAGCAGTTCCAGTGAGCCGTAAGACGTCAAGGTTGAAGCAGCACAAGACAGACATCGTCAATCTCAAGTGGGATTCTAGTAGCATCTTCAATAGATGATGTAAAATGGATGTAAAATTAACATCACCAAAAACCACCTGACTACAACAGATGAGGTAAAAACTGTTGACTCTGAACTTAACTGTCGAAACTGAAATTTACTGTGGAATCTGAATGCTATTGTCGAAACTGAATGCAATGGTAGCAAAGAGGCACTTGACATGTAGTTTAGGGAGGGCCTGCAGTTCATTTTCAACCTGCACCCCCCTGAGCCGCCAGCCACCACCAGCCGAACCGCCGGCCCCAGCGCCGCCTCGCCGCCCCGAAACAACTCGCCACCGCCGCCCCGGCCAGCCCTCTAGGCCCCCCGCCCCCCACCCTGAACCCTAAGATAGATAGTGGGGTACCTCTCCGGCGAGCCCCCATCCCCGCTGCGGGTGGTTCTTCCTTAACTCCAGCGAGCCCCCCAACCCCTGAAAATCGACTGACCCAAAAGTCGATTCAGTCGACTGAAGTGTGGCTTAATCGGAGCAGAGCAGCAGCACGAGTGAGTGGGAGAGCAGCAGCAGCAGCTGGGCGATCGAGCGAGAGCCGGAGCAGCAGCAGCAGATCCGGCTGGTATGGACGCCGCCGCCGAAGGGGCCTCGCACTGGGGGAGAGCCGCCGTGGAGATGTCGCCCGCGGCGCCGGCTTCAAGGTAGCCGCTCCATGGGGGTGCGGGATGGAGCACCGTCGGCGTCGGGAGGTCGAGTTAAGGAGAAGGTGCGATGCGATGAGTGTACAACCTCTTTGGTGGCGCCGAGTAGGCCTCGGTTTCGTCCGAGGAGTCGGTGAGGATGCTTCGGTTCTGGTGGAGCAGGTTAAGGCGGTGATGTGGGGATGGAGCAGCCGCGATAGACGAGGCGATCGTCAGAGCAGCTCCTTGGAGGTGGAGGACGGGGCGGCTGAACCGGCGGGACGACGAGATGGACGACGGATCCTCATCCGGGGAGGTGGACGAGGGACGTCGAGCTGTTGCGCTGGACGACGTCGTCGGGGAAGACGCTCCGGCGGGGCAGCGGTGACGTGGCGGACGGAGGAGGGTGGGGTTTCGCGGCTGGAGCGGAGAGGTTATGGCGGCCTGGGATTTCGAATGGCGAAAAGGGGGCGATGGGAGGGGGTGAAGCATTACTTAGGAACGCGCTTGTCCAAAATGTAGGGTGTGTTACAAAAGTACCCCACCGATTTGAACTAGCGGCCCTTTCGGCTCAGGGTTAGAAGGAGGATTTCGCGTGTCGGGATTTGGCAGCTGGAGGGAGTTTTCGCGCGCGTTGTAATTTCGAGATAGCAAGGCGCGGGTTGTGAAGACGCCAGTTTTGGGAGCACGATATCTGAATTTTCAGGATATAACAAGACGCGTGTTGAATTTTAGGGACAAGCCTAACGTGTAGTAATATTGTACTTGTACGTACCAAATCAATTCGCACTTCCCTCAACCAAAAAAAAATGAAAAAAAATAAAAACTATTCACACCACACAAAGAGAGAGTCTTGCCCCGTTTTACTATACAAATGCTATTCAAAGCTACTCCCTCCTTCCATCTATATAGGGCCTAATGCGTTTTTCGATACTAAATTTGACCAAATATTAGAGCAATGATATATGACATGCAACTTACACAAAGCACACCGTTAAATTCGTTTGTGAAAGGTTCTTTCAATGATATAGTTTTCACATTCTGCATGTCATGTATTATTAATCTTGTCAATAGTCAAAGGCGGTCTTAAAAATCTCATTACGCCCTATATAGATGGAAGGAGGGAGTATGAATCCATGTTATGTCCGATTAAAAAATTTCGCTTGTTGTATAATGCATGTAACCTACTCATACCAACATTTTAGTTCATTCCAAATGTCTATACTACCGCTGCAATTCGAACTAAATTTGAATTTGTTTCTCTATTTCAATAAGAATCTACAATCATGATTGTTGCCAACTTCAACCATCATAGTTTCCTTGCTATCCGTCAGATATAAATCAGACGACCTATAATGCAGGATGGCAGGCACACTGTAACGCCCGGATAATTAAGCTACAGTGATTCCCCGCTAATGATGCCACGTCACCACGGTTACTGTGGTAAACTCTCGATAGTTCAGAACCGAAACAAGTTCAAATTTCAAATAAAAGAAAACAATAAAAGTTTTCAAAAAAAAAAATTAAAACAAAAATGTTCGGTGGTTGCCAAATATTACAAAGATAATTATGGTGTAAGGTTCACCATTTTATAAAATGCCTAAGTGTTTATAAAAAAATAAAAAAAATAAAAAAAAATATAAAAGGACCCCCCCCCACTGGGCCAGACGGCCCAGCCGGCCAGGCCACCACCGGCCCAACTGGGCAAAGGCCCAGCCGGCCACCCCCCCCATAACCCACACCCCCGAAACCCTAACCCCACCCCGTCGCCCCACTCACCCCCCACTCCCCACCTCTCCTCTCGCCCCCACTCCCCCCCCCCGATCCAATCGGGATCGGGCCCGAACCCATCGCCGCCTCCCCGACGCATTTGTGGGCCGAGTATGAGTCTCGGCTCGTCCGATAGAGTCAGGGTGAAAGTGATGCTGCGGTTCGGTTGGAGCAGGTTCAGGTGTCTACTATAATATCATGGCTAAAGTTTAGGTGGGGAAGTGAAGCATGATACGATAGAATCAGGGAATACGCGGAGCGCTTCCATTGGAGGTGAGAGACGGGGTGGCTGAAACGAGCGGACGGCGAGATGACGAGGTTCATTCCAGGAGAGGTGGCAGGGACGTCGACTTGTTAAGTGGTCGCTTTAAGTGGTAGCGACTAACACGAAGGATGCGGGCTCGTGCGATATGGGAACATAAAATGCTGTTGGAATGGGAAGGCACGGGGGGTTTCGCCGCTGGCGTGGCTGTCTGCGTCCTTGGTTTCGAAAAATGGCCACCGGGGGAATGGGGTCGGGGGTGAAGCTGCCTTAAGGATCGGCTGGATACCCAAATGTAGGGTGTTGTATCCTATAGTACAGTCCCCGTTTGAACTATAAATGAAGCGGTCCTTTTCGGCTCAAAGTGATTAATAGGAGAGGGTGGATTTCAGCGTAGTCAGGATTTGGCGAAGCTGGGAAGGAGTTGTTCGCGGCGTTGAATTTCGAGGAGAGTAGCACAGAACGCGTGCGTTGTTGAAGATCTTACTCAGTTTTTCATAGGAGAGACGCAACGTATAACTGAATTGTTCGGAAATTACATACAAGAATTCTAGCGGGTTGACAAATTATTAGGGCACAGTTTCCTGTAGTAATATTTAGCTAACTTGATCGATATAACTCCCTTCCACTACCTTCACCCAATACAGGAAACAATCATAAAAAAATGAAACTTCCCACACAAAGTGAGAAGTCTGCTCCGCTTCACTTACATTCCTCATGTCTATTCAAGAGCGGATCCTCTATCATAATACAGTCGCATTCAAATGCGTCGTTTTTCGATCCTATACATTACGACAAATAGTGCGAAAGCTGCATTGTATGGTATGAGATGCAAACTTGCTAACAAGGTACCGTTAAATCGTCTGTGAAAGGTTAATATTCAAGCATTAATTTACACATTGTGCATGTCATGATACTATTAAACTTGTTATAGTACGAAGGCGGTCTTAAAAATTCATTAACGCCTGAAAAGTATAGTGCTGAGGCGGGAGAGTATGGATATCTACTGTCTTATGTCCGATTCAATATTTTGTTTTTAGCTTGTTGTTCGATGCACTTAACAATCTCATGCTCACCTTTTAGTGCATTCTCTTATGATACATAGTGTATGATTACGATCTAAATTGTTGGTAGACGCTTATTGATCACATATTTCGATAAGAATTCGATATCGATGTTTGCAGACTATCAACTATAAGCTATTTACGTGCTATCTCCAGAGTATAACTCATACGAAGCATATAATGCGGATGGCAAGGACACCACTGATCACAAAACAAACACGATTATTTTTTTATACGCGGTTCGAATGATACCCATGATCCACTTGTGTACCATGTTCGTAATTCTCCTCAGATGTTGTATTCACCGAGTTGAAATAAGATATTAGTTCACATCAAGTAGATTTGGGAAACACTATGATAAATTCTTCAAATATCCGAATTCGCTTTTTATAATGAAGTATATATGATCTCTATTCGTCTTTTACACCCACATAACCCTCTTATCTTTGTAGCTCGCGCTAACTTTCTCTTGTGCATGAACACGCCCGCATCCCTCTCACCCTCCCTCAGCATTCTCTAGCTCCATCGCGCAAATTCGTCTTTTTAGTTTAGGTCGTTCACCCACGGTGTGTGTAGGCCCCCCAGCTCCTTCTTTACGGCACACATCGATCGATATGCCTCTCTAGCCAGGTGTGCCTAGCACAAACACAAGCTTCCCCTCTTCTCTTTTCACCATCCATGCCTCACTCCCACCACTCTTTTCATCGTTCTCGTACTCGCACACTCCTCCCCCTCGATATAGTATGCCTCTCGTACCACCTCCTACATGCATCCCTCTCTCTCTATCCTTCTCCTCGTGCCTCATTTGCTTCTAACACACACATGCATGTATACCGATCGATCTCCCAACATATACCTAGATCGACTTTAACTACCCCCACCCCCATCGATCGACGTACCTCACAAGTTATGTCTCTCCTTTCTCTTACAAAGGGCGATTGATCTTCCTATGTAGTTACGTCTGCTTACCACAGCCACATCGTCCCCCCTCATCATTCGTGCATGCCTCTTGACCCGTCTCTCACACGCACGTGCACAGACAACAAGCAACCATCTCCTCTCTTATTGATATTGCGGGCGTGCCCTCCGTTTGTCTAGCAAGCCTATCCCACCATTTGTTAGAAGCAACTCCACTACCACCCCCTCCAACACTCTAGCTCTGTCTCTCTCCCAACCTTATTCATCTCCTGCACATATGCATGGATGTCGATCGATCTCCCTTAATACATGAGGCAGATCGATCTCCTTAATGCATGAGGTAGGCCTCTCTCCTCCTCCACACATATACCAGCCATTGTACCTCTATAGTTAATTGGGCCTCCCTCTTCCCCCACCACACACCGATAGTCGAGCGCTGCAGGTAGGTATCCATGCCACAGAGACAAACTGCACATGTCCCATCTAACGTTCCAGTAGGCCAACCACTCTATATCTTTGACGTGGGCACACACAAATTGGATGGCACTCTTTATCGATCGCGCACGCGCGCGCACACACACACACATCATCCCTCTCTTCGATTCTATGGACACCTCAAGCCGATGATACCTCCACTCTCTTCTCGTGGATCGCCCCCTCTATATATATGTTATATCCAGGACTCTATTTCACACACATTGCATATGTTATATTTTTTGATTGACCCCCCCCCCCACACACACACACAAAAAAACTCTCAAGAACCCACACACTATATCTCTCTAGGTTTGTATCTCTCTCACACAACCCCACGCAGGTGGTGTACGTATACAAGAAGAGAATAGGTGCACCATGCACGTACTCACGCTTCGTGCCCAGCCACACCCGCGCGGGTACACGGTGGAGCTCATTTCTTTACAAAATGGCAGCCCACGTGCTAATTTGAATGCCTGTAGCGGTTGTTTACCTAGGGAGGTCATGTACCACACGTGCACGAAACAAAGTTCGAATTGACGCGTTGCCACGTTATTTTTAAATAAAGTTATAGTGCTCAATGGCACGTACACAGAATATAAAACGATTTTTATGGAGGAAAAGGTAGTCCGCTCCTCACTGTTGGTCACTGATCCGGCCGCATCCCGTCCACCGGGGGAAAGGGAGGGTGGTGGCCTCTCTCTCTCTCACCGTTGGTCACTGATCCGGTCGCATCCCGTCCGCCGGGGGAAAGGGAGTGCGGTGGCCTCTCTCTCTCTCACCGTTGGTCACTGATCCGTCTGCATCCCGTCCACCGGGGGGAAAGGGAGGAAGTGCATCGTTTCTCCGTTCGACGGCGCCGAGGCAGCACGTCCCGATCTGCGGTACACGCTGTTCTCTCTGACCAAACTCCGGCGCGGCAGGGCCTATGCCACCCGCTCGCAGATTCCGCCCGCCGCCGCTCACCTAGTTACATCCCGACAACCTCCAGGTATCCCCTCCGGCCTTGCTCCACTGCCTGTTTTCCCACGTTGCTGCATGTGGATCTTCCATAGTTCTTTGCCCAAAACATCACTCGTCCGGTGTACTTTCCATATTGCATTCTCGTCCTCACGCCGTTTTAGACAAACACAACTGTGTTGTTATCTTCCCTTAAGACAAGGAATATGCTTCTTTTTTGTCGTCGCATGTGTCATCAACTGTTATTGGCCAGTAATTGTTTCCTTTCTACCTCTTTTTTGCAAACAGGGCTATCCATTTCACGTCGTTGCTATTGCGACCTTTTGGTGAATTGCACAAATCACTTTTTTCTTAAGAGTGTTTTGTGCAGTTGTACTAAAATGTCACACAGGCAACGTCTCTACATTTCAGTGCGACTGCACAAAGGGAGATTGGTTTTGCTCTATCCTCCTCATCCAACTCCGAGCCTAATCTTCTCCAACTAGTTAGTCTTAAGAGAGACTGCAAAAGTGACCTGCTTCTATTTGTGTGTTTATTGTTTCATCAACAGTCCTCTATTATCGTAATCACACTTGATATCTTTGGAACAGGGACGCTCAGCTCTATTTTAGTGGAACTACACAAAATGATCAGAATGTTGCATGCTCTAGACAGCTACTTTTTTTCCCAACATGCCTTGTTGATTTAGACAGAGCTGGGGGGACGTTGCTGCCAATGAAAGCATGGATCAATTTTAATTTAACACCTTCTCACAACTTTGTCTTCAGTTGTGATGTAATTATTAGCTCTGATCTGCTAATAATTGACATGCATTAGCAAGGAAGTTAGTTTTTTATTGTTTCCGAAAAAGTATCGATGGCAAGACACGCGAAACAAAAGCTGAAAGCTCACACCATTGTACAATTTCATGTCGCTGGAAAATTATTTGTATAGTACGTCAATTATGTAAACAAATGATGAAAGCTTGATAGCATTGCCAGAAGCCTCTTCATCATCCGGGTCCATGTGCCATGCACAAAATTATACTCCTTCGTTCCTAAATATTTGTCTTTTTACAAATTTCAAACGGGCATATTTTAGAGTGTAGATTCACTCATTTTGCTTCGTATGTGTACTCCCTCCGTTCCTAAATATTATATTCGTCTTAATAGAGATTTCAACAAGTGACTACATACGGAGCAAAATGAGTGAATCTACACTCTAAAATATGTCTATATACATTCGTATGTGGCAGTCCATTTGAAATCTCTAAAAAGACAAATATTTAAGAGAGAGAGAGTAGTCACTCGTTGAAATCTCTAGAAAGACAAATACTCTGGAGTATATTTAAGAACCGAGGGGGTAGTGCACAACCGCATGGGAGACTCAGCCCGGTCGTTGCGCCACATTAATAGTGAGTAATGAGCAGTCAAATCATAAGCCCCACCTTTCCCACTGTAAGTTGCTCTGAAGAAGCAACCATCAATACACTCTTCTTGGAATCCTCTCATACTACTCCATCCGTCACTGTTTATACAGCGCGCTTCAGAAAAAAGAAAAAGAAATCTGTGGGACCAAGGCGACTAGCGATCGGCCTGAAAAATAGCATTGGTAGTTATAGCACGGCGTCTATTACTCGAGGGAATAATGCGTACACACATGCATGCAGTGCTTCCACCCCGGGTACACACATGCATGCACTCCGTAGTAGTACAGTACATGGAGAGAAAATTGTGGACTTGATTGCGGTTACCACGCCCTAATTAATTGAGCATTATACCAAACGCGTCTAAAGTCTCTCTGGTGGTGGAAATGCATTGAGAGAAATGCATCATAATGAAGCGCGCCCTGTAAACTGTGACGGAGGGTGGAGTAGTATGAAGGTGCAAAATCAAGTACGCGTACTACTGCGCTTGGCTCTTCACCCCTTCGTGAAGTCGAACAATGATGGTACTCCGCATGTTGGGTACTACAGTGTATGCCTCTGACAATCTGACACCGAATGGACTGATGCATGTCCACTGAGGGTAGGTTGCATTAGTCAAAAGGCGTAAGCGAGCTTCACCTTGTCCTGCAAGCTTCTCCTCGTTCTGCAAGTTGACGGGACACACCAAAAAGTAGTGCTAGTCCATACTCCCTCCTTTCCAGTTAATATGGCTTAATCTTTTTTGCGGGTAAATGAGAGAGCTTTATTCATATATAAGCATTCTTAGGACGATCAGCCAAGACACTGGTCACTAGGAAGCGAGGTACCCCGCAAAAAAAGTAGGAAGCGAGGTGTTTCATCAAGCCAGCTCTCGGCCACATTCAAAGTGCAACAAGCACGGTTCGCACGAAGATGCGCCGCAAGGTTTGCTGACCTGTTTACATGCTGAATAACAAAAAAAAGAGGAAATATTACTGAGCGCTACTATTTGTAACAGGATATGAGCCAGAATTAAGCGAGAATTGTGGTGAGTGTTCCATGCAATCAACTTCCATTATCACATGCGAGAACCCTCGAAGAGAACCAAATGTGTTGAAGATTGCTTTATCACATTTTAAAATTATAATAAGAGTGCAGACGCTCCTCCATCCGGTTCCTAGTACTAGTATAGTACGTACCTTTATGGACTATAGTAGTAGTACTAGTAAACTTTGCGCTTGGCTGTTCGGGAAGTCGAACAATAATAGCACTAGTAGTATAGTGTATGCTTCTAGCAATCTGACACCGAATTAACTGTTGCACGTCCACCGCCTGAGCGAGGGAGAGCTTGCATTAGTCAAAAGTTTCTCCTTGTCCTGTGAGACACCGCGCGCAAGCTTCTCCCGCCCTGCAACCTTCTCCTCGTTCGGCAAGTTGACGGGACACAACAAAGTAATGCTAGTCCATGCTGCCTCCTCTCCGGTTAATATGGCTTAATTTCAAACGAGATAAATACACTGTCTGTCACTGTATATTTGTAAAAATACGGTCAGTGGACTTCATAATACGCTCATTGCGCTCAATATATATATTTTCCGGTGTTCATACGGTCACTAGCTCATCCTGACTGAGTATGTGTGTGCATGCACGTGTAGGTTGAGCACTTGAGTGTGACCGTGTGTGTTCCGTCGTGTGCTCGGACATGCATGCATTAGGGCATCGCGCGCGTTTTTGCGTCCATGTGTACGTGTGACTGTTGCATACACATAGGGGGAGTACGTGTAGGGGCCACTAGGGCCTTGTACAATGGGAGGTGCTTAGAGAGATACTTAGAAAAATAAACCGAGTTTTTCTGAAGCACCGATGCCTATTTCTACAGAAGAGACGCTTAGTTAAGCGTCTATTCTGTACAAATAAGTACCGGTGCTTAAGAAAAGCCTGGTTTATTTCTCTAAGCACCTTCCCTAAGCACCTCCCATTGTACAAGGCCTAAGTAGCAGTCAAATCACACAGTAAGTTAGTCAGAAGAAGCAACCATCATTTCACTCTTGAATGACACATACGCAATATAAAATGGTTGATATGGAGAGAAAAAGAAAACCACTATATATACACTAGCAGGAGCCTAAGCTACAAGTCTGCTTTCTTAGGTTGCTCTCTTCACAAGCATAGAACGACGGGCCTGATCCCGCAGCTGGGGGAAGGGAACAATGTTCTGCGTAGACGCGGTCGACATCGGCGAGGGAGAAAACCCACAGTCGGTGCGTCCCAATTGGGAGTCACCACGGTATGGGTCGATGCCGCGTCCCAACCGCCCTTCTAGCTATAGCCCGACGTCCCAGGTAGTCCATCTTCCTTTTGGAGCCGGCTTGCTCCACTACCGTAGCTCCATCTCCATGTCGATCTTTCTCTACTTCTACTGGCTTCTATTTGTGATGAGTTTATGTCTCATGAACTAGTGTCAGTACTATTATTCTAATCACACTTCTTCAATATCTTTGCCATCAGGGATGCTCAGGTTGATTTTAGTGGAACTGCACAAAAGCATCGTATGATCCGAGGGTGCCAGCCGTCTTTCCTTCCCGACATGGAAAGTGCTATGGAATAAGAGGTACCAGAAGGTGGAGAACCAAAGAGTGTTGCTTCTATTGTTGCTGACATTCTCACTAAAGAATCTCCCTCTAGCACATTCCTTCGACAGGTTCTACCTGGCCAGGAAATTAAATCATGTTTAGGGTTTAGGGTTTAAGTCGTAGTGACCCCATCAGTAGTTTTTCTAACGTACACGCTCTCACAACTTTTTTCTTTAGTTGTGAAGTAAATATTGGCTATGATCTGTGAATCATTGAGATGCATCAGCATGCGTGTTAGTTTTCCTTTGTATTTGATGGAATATTGTAACGGGGTAACCTTGGAATAGGAATGAAAATGGAGTGAAAAAGTTTCCGTTTTTCCGGAGAAAAAATGGAAACGGAGAGAAACCAACGTTTCGTTTCGTTGGATCACGCCATCGAGCAAAACCAACGTTTAAATCACGTCCATCGTGTTCGTGTCTCACCCTCCTCCATGGCTCGACCCCACACGGTCGCTCGGCATGCCACTCACCGCAAACCGAGTAGTATACCATAACTTTCCCGCCTGCTTGTCGATGGATCGCGCCATGGAGTACTAGCACTACTAGAAGAGATTGACGAGTTGGGGGAGGACAGCTAGCTATAGCACGGACTCCCAAGAACTTACTACTGGAAGAGATCGCGCATGTTGTAGCCGGCTTTTGCGACCTTTGAACGCGGAGCAGTCGCGTGCACCCGGAAGCGGCGTGGGCGATGCTCTCTCGGCCGGCGCTTTGCAATCAATGCCGACACCAGTGAGAGGTCGCGTCTGCTCTGGCCGGGCATGAATGCGGCACTGACCGTTTCGGGCGGGAAGCACGCGCGGGTGATGAAGAGGGTTCGGGTTGGTCAGGACCGGCCGTGGCAGCGGTCCGGACGTGCACAAACAAGAGATGTTGTACGTTAATATTGCTGCGTATATAATTAACAACGTAAATTATTTGCCAGTTGGACAAATATGATTGGAGATGGAGATGGAAATGGAATTTTACGTAAATACGGATATGCATGTCTATGTCTATGTGTGTGTGCGCGACGACTCTCGCGACCTGGAAGCGGGGGCGTGTTTTTGATCGAGTTTTCTTTCTTGGTACGTTAGAAAATCAGTTTGTCTAATTCACATCTAGATGTTATTTAAGGATATCACATCTAAGCTCCCACAAGTATATAATGTAGCAACAAGAAACAAAAAAACTAGGAAAAGACCACAAACAGAGTGGACATCAACTTATATGTGACATAACTATGTCACATCTAGATGTGTCCTAAACAGACCCTTAAAAAATTTTCCGCCAGTTTTCGTTTCTTTTTTCCGGGAACGCGCGTATTCTATTTAAAACCACTGCTATGGAGAGATTTTTTTTACTCCATTATAGCCTCTTGTTTGATAGAGTTTCTCGCGTCTCGCTCTCTCACCCTCTCCATATCAAAACAAGATGACAGTGTCCACTCTATCTCTCTCCTCACCGGTGGTCACAGATCTGGCCGAATCCCGTCCGCTGCGGGAGGTGAGGACGTGCAGCGTTGACGTTGTCGCCGTCGGCGACGGAGGAAGCCGATGCACACCGTCCTCTCGGAGTCGGCGCTGGCGCAGACGAAGATCCTCCGCGCCCTTGTTCGCTGCCGTCGTGTGGGCAGATCCCGCCCGCCCGCCTAAACGACATCTCGCCCACCTGAGGTATAACTTCTTGTACTGGTTCAGCTCCCCAGGTCGATGTGTGCGGGTTTTCTTCTATGTGACTACTCCCCAGCTCCCCATGCATAGCAGCTAGGGTTCGTCGGCTGGTCCAACATCACCTACTAGTACTATTATAGAGGAAATGCCACTCAAAAAGTTGTCCTGATTTATGCCTCGGTGGAGGTATACATGTTGTTTCGACAAAAAGTACATGGTGGTTGTGCGGTCATTGTCCATATGGTGGTAGTACTATAATTGGTTAAATGAAGAAATGCTTTTTTTCTTGGGTATCCTGGTTTAGTTCCCATCAAGATAATTATGATGCTTCTATTTGTTGGTGTACTTTTCATTAATTCTTGTTGACAATTGAGATGTCGTTGCTAACCCTTTTTTATATTTTTGGAAACAGCGATGCGTGTCTCCATACTCGGGCATGTCTTCCTCAATTTTAGTGGAACTACACAAAATTGGATGGCCATTGTTGTTCCGCCTCACTGTCCTCTGCCACGTGGTTCTTCCTTCCTCGAGCTTGATTACTGAGAAGAAACAGACCACAGTGAGGATTTGTCGAACTTCTTAGGTGCCTCACCCAAACTTGATGCCAAATGGATGATGCATCACCACGATGACCTATCGATGCTCATGGTTGCGCCTCATGGTTGCGTCGGCTCGTGAAGCTGATCGATTTTCGACGAAAAACAAGCTATCTTCCATCAATGCTCTTTGCTTGTTATGCACAAAGATGATATCCTTCGTCAGTTCACCTTGGTTGCGTTGGAGACGCAGTCGTCTTTCACGTTGGTGCAATTTTCGCTAGGGTTTTACGACAGGTGGGCCCAAAATGTGGCTGGCTCACCTGTCATACAGCCAAAAGCGGGTGCAGTGAAGGCACCGGAGCTCAGTCCATACTACAGTAGTATATATATAAGCGGGAGCCTTAGCACTTGTTCGCTAGGGTTTGCACTCTCCACACGCTCGCCGCACTACATATATGTTACTCCCTCCGTTCCAAATTACTTGTCTTAGATTTGTCTAGATACGGAGGTATCTAGCACTAAAATGAGTCTAGATACATTTGCTAGGGTTTGCTATATTCACAGTCTCTCACCCTCTCTTCACCAGATCTAAACAAGACTACGTTGGCCTCTTGTCTCTCTCTCCCCCCTCACAGCTGGTGAAGGAGGCGTCTGTATCCCGTCGCACCGGGAAGGGGAGGAGGTGCAACGTTTACTCTATCGCCTTCAGCAAGGGAGGCAATCCACTGACGGCTACGCTGTTCTCTTTCACCCAGCGCCTGTGTGGGAGGGCCACCGACCCTTCTTCCTCGCTGCCGTACTTAGTGTGGGCAGATCCGCCTCCCGCCGCACGCCTTGCCACATCCCGACGACCCGAAGGTATAAGTTTCTTTGAAACCGTCGTTGCTCTAGCTGCATGTGGATCTTTTTCGATCTGTAGTCAAATCTAGGTCTTGGTTCAAAGAGGAATGAAGGGTGCGGTGGGCTGGAGTAAGAATCTAGGATGTGGTTCAATGAGGAAAGGAGGGGCGGAAAGTAGTATAGACTGGCTATCCAGCCGCTTTGTAGGTCGAAAAGGGAAAAGGGGGGTAACCCAGTACACACATCTGTAAGGAACCAATCTCTTTGTTGAAAAGGGAAAGAAACTGGGGGGTCGGGTAGTTTGTGCACGACTAGATTTGCTGCCCTCACATAGGAAGAAGGTTCAAAGAGAACAAATATGGGACCAGCGCATATATGCTGCTTGGCTACATACTCTGCATCACCCATTTATACGTGTGGACGCACATGGTGCTGGCATGTCCCATGCAGCTATTTTGCTGTTGTTAATCTCAGAATTAACTACTGATCTGTTTTAAAAGAATTTCTCTGTTAATATGAATCAAAGCAACCGTTTTAGAAATGTTATTGTCCTATACTTTGTTTTCCATCAAGATAAGGTAGATGCTTCTTTTTGTGGCCGCATGTTTCATCCTCCTTTATTGGCCAGTAATTGTTTTATTTTTTGCCTCTTAAAACAGGGATATCTATTCAACTTGTTGCTATAGAAAACTTAAATGTCACACCGGCAACTTTGCTTGATTTCAGTGCAACTGCACAAAACTTGATTGGATTTCCTATTCGTGTTGGTAGATTTGTATTTTATGTTGGTCGTCTCATGAAAGGTCAGTACAGGGCTTCATCCACATGATTGTGCAGTGTGCTTTGAGATGTTGTGCTACTTGTATTGGTAATGTTTTAAATAAATGATGAATTGAAGCTATTGTATTGCTGTCTTTTCCCATTAAGTAGTGAACAAAAATGGGACCAACCCAGACATGATGCTTGTTGCTTTGTTACAACAAATTCAGCATCACCCCCTTTATAAGCCAGTAATTGATGCCACTCTCAGAATTAACTACTGAATCTTATTTCAAAACTGCAACACTTGTTAGGGATTGGCGGGATTACCATTTTTGTGGCCGCATGTTTCATCCTCCTTTATTAGCCAGTAATTGATTCCTTTTTTGCCTCTGTTTATACAGGGATATCTATTCAACTTGTTGCTATTGTGACATTTTGCTTCGCTACGCAAAACACTTTGCTTGATTTCAGTGCAACTGCACAAAACGAGATTGGATTTCCTATTCGTGTTGGCAGATTCGTACGTGATCTTGTGTGCGTTATGACAGGTTGGTACTTGCCTTCATCCACATGATCGTGCAGTGTGTTTTGAGATGTTGTGCTACTTATATTGGTACTGTTTTAAATAAATGATGAATTGAAGCCATTGTATTGCTGTCTTTTCCCATTAAGTAGTGAACAAAAATGGGACCAATCCAGACATGATGCTTGTTGCTATGTTACAAAAAATTCAGCATCACCCCCTTTATAAGCTTTGTTGTTGTTTATACATGTTGAAACAAGGCATTGTTGATAATGTCTCAGTCAATATGAATGAATCACACTGATGGAGAATTGCTACTCTCCTTCTTTGTTTCCCATTAAGATAAAGTAGATCAGTAGATGCTTTTCTTCTAGGAGTACAAGTCATCAACCGTTATTTCTTAGTAATTGTTTCCCTTATACCTATTGTTGCTTACAGGGATATCAAAATTAAAGCTCGGTTTTATTCCGACTTCGATTTTAGTTGAATTGCACAAAAGGAGCCAATGTGTAAGGCAAACTGCTGCATTACTGGGTCTAGTTGGTCGTTCCACTTTGCAGAAAGAAGCAGTCACTGTTTGCGCTACATTACAGAAGGAATGACCGAGAAGCTTTACAGAGTATTATTAGACACCGGTGACATGACTAGTCTGCAGAGACCATTGGCAATTTAACAATACATGGAGTGCCCTGGGCAAAAAGTGCCCAAACAAGTATAAAAGCTACGACAGGACTCCACGATCATAGGCATTACATATTTTGAATGGGAAAAGCTTGTCAAAGTTTAATCATTGATGTTAGCAAGAAGACATTAGTTTAATATATTGGAATTGGAAAACCTTGTCAAATTTGCTCATTGATGTTAGCCAGAAGACATGCATTTGATATTTTTGAGTGGGACGCCCTTGCTATGAGCAGTGTCGAGTGTTTTTTCCTATTCCTGTGTTCATTTTAAAAGTAAATTGTTACTCTGCTGAGATATTCCTGTGTTAAGAGTTTGTTCTGAATATTGTCTATGTAATGCCAGGCCTTGTGTTTGATTGCAAAGTTGAGCTTGGAATGTTGTGGCATGCGGCATCACGAGCTGTTCACCGTGCCTCCTGAGAATAATGCTTCGTATTGTTTTGCATGTCGATCTAATGCCAGTGATTTGCTTGTTAAGAAGATCATCCTCTTCTGTTGTTTCCGTGCTTAAGAAGTTCATCGTCTGATGTTTCATTCATAGCCTATACGACAAGTCGGGTAGGTTAGACGTGAAACCATATGATCTTTCGACCAACTCATGATATTAGGCCGTGATTGGATCGTCGTTTTCCAACCAAACCGCTTGTAAAACTGACGCTTGTAAATTAAAGAAGATGGTCTTGGGCGAAGGCTCTTGGTTGGTCGATTTCGACTAGTAAAATATCTGAAGTACTTGACACACGATAAAAACGCTGAACGACACTCGGACGATTGCTAATCCAGCCGTTAGCTGTTGTTTCAGCCTTGCCCATGGATGGCATGATACGCACATCGTGCATGTAACGTCTGGTAATGTCGTCCATATAGCAGTGCTCGTAAAATATACACTGGTCTCTCAAATTACATGCGTAACCCGCCGGTTTTACTTACAGACCTCGGGCCCTCGGTTTCATTACGCCTGTATTTTACGCATTGATTTCGATGACGAGTAAATTACACTTATATGTTAATATAGGTTTGAAATAAACCAGAGCTCTCAAGCGTGGCCTTACCGTTTCATGCCGTCTCAGTTTCGAAGGTGCTCATAGGTGTCCGATGATCCTGGCTTCCTGAATGAGTAGCAGGCGCTGTATCAGACCATCCATAGGCCCCGCGAGGCCCTCTCCGTTGTCCTTCGAGTTGTTGCGCTCGCCGTGGCGCCGAGCATTGTTAACATCGTTAACGAACATGAGGATTCAGGAGATGGCTTTATTTTGACTGGATGACACTAGGGACCCACTAGGGCTATAGCCGTACGTACGCAAGTGCCTCCTTATTATGTACACCTATATTTTTTTGCTTTCTCCTGGTTTCGTGACATCACGGTCCCACACCATTGTCAACCTATGTAGTCAATATAAACGAGAGAATTGAACAAGGTGCGGCCGACAGCTGGGACCAAGCAGCTCGAGCAATATTTGTGTTTTTGAGGCGTGAGCACTACAGAGTTTTTCTTGGCGATGATTTCGTTGTTGTTCAGAGGAGAGCAGGGTATTAACTGGGCAGGTTGTGGCCCGTCTAGCCCAGGCCAGATATCCAGCCCAGATACTAATTTTTTCAAGATGAAAATGGCTAGCCCAGCTATACGTCTTTTTGAGGAATACCCAGGCAAGGTCAACTTGTTATTCTCCGCCCCGCTGGGCTGCAAATCTTTCCTAGGAGGGATGCATTAGGCTTAACAGGAAAATGGGCTTTAAAAATAATAAATGGGATGTAATTATAAAAACTAGGCAGTAACTATAAAAAAATGCACTAAACATGAAATTAGTTTATAGAATATTATTTATGGATTTTGAAAATCTTAAATTTTCATTGTTGCGCGCGCAATGTTTCGTTGGATTTTTTACGTAATACAAATTTATATTTAATCTGACTAGAAATTTCGGGATAAAAATAGTTCGGAACCCATCAAAATGTGGGAAATTTTATTGAATTCTGTCTTCAACGGTTGGTTGAAATTATTAATCATTGTCCTAGCTAGAAAATGGGCTGTACTTTTAACAAACTGTAAATGCGTTGTTGTAAATTCCATTAGAATTCCAAAATGGGTTGTATATTCTTACAAAACGCAAATGGGCTATAAGTTCTCTGCCACACACTTGTGGGCCTACTAAGTGACGCGTCCCCTAAAAAAATAAGTTGACGCGTATGCAAGGCTTTGCCAACTTATTATAGTCAACACACGGTTCTAGCAGCAGTGGCCGTTGGATGTCTATCCAACGGATGTCGTGCTTCTTCTTCAATCTCGGATATTCTTAGCTTCGGCCGCCCAAAAAATAATTCCTCCCCCTAACATCTGGGTGCACCGTTTCGGAGGCTGACCTGTGGGCCTACTAAGTTCGAGCGTACCAAGGGCTTCGTCAACTTAGTCAATAATAAATGTTTCTAGCTTTAGTGACCGTACGATGTCATCCAACGGCCGTAGTGCTTCTTCAACCTCTAGTCTTCTTGGTCCAGCCGCCCAAAGCAGCGCCGGTCGTGCCGCCTGCTCCTGCCTCCCGTGGCCGGCTGTGCTGCCGCGGAGGCCTCACCACCCCCATACTACTCCCACCGCTGGCCAGGCCATCCCTCCACTCACCCACACCCCCTGTTATTCTGCGGCGACGGCAGCCTCACACAGCAGCCGAACCAGTGACCCTCGTACTCCTCTCCGCGCAGGCTTCCACTGTTGCGTCTTCCCCGGCTCCGTGTCGTCCCCTTCCTAGGCCTCGCCGTCGTCCAGACCACCGCCCTGGTGCTCTCGGCGCGGCGTGGTCAACGTGGTCAACGACCGACTTCCATCGGAAGAGTACTGTACGTGGAGAGGCTGACAGCTGGGTCCAGGCGGCCGCAAGGAAGTGCCTCCTTATTACGCGCAAAATAATTATTCCTCCACCTTACAGCAGGGACCCACTGGACGGGCCACCTTATTCGTGAAAAAAATGTTTCCCCCCTGACTGCTCGGACCCACTGGACGGGCCAGCGTATTTCGCGAAAAAACGTTCCCCCCGCTGTCAGCTCGGACCCACCGGAAGTGCCTCCTTATTACGCACAAAAAAATGAATACTCCCCTGCTAGCTGGGACCCACCATGGTGGGAGGCTGACTTGCGGGCCTAGTAAGTTGACTGGGACGGGGGCCTTTGTCAACTTTAGTCAATATGAACGATTCTAGCTCTAGTGACCGTACGATGTCCATCCAACGACCGTAGTGCTTCTTCAACCTCTGGTCTTCTTGCTCCAGCCGCCCAAAGGAGCGCCGGTCGTGCCGCATGCTCCTGGCTCCCGTGGCCGGCTGTGCTGCCGCGGAGGCCTCACCGCCCCCTACTATTCCCACCGCTGGCCAGGCCCTGCGGCGACGGCAGCCTCACACCGCAGCCGAACCAGTGAACCCTCATACTCCTCTCCGCGCGGGCTTCCGCTGCCGCGTCTTCCCCGGCTCCCTGTCGTCCCCTTCCTAGGCCTCGCCGTCGTCCACCGCCTTGGTGCTCTCGGCGCGGCGTGGTCAACATGGTCAAGGAACGACTTCCATCGGACGTGGACTATACGTGGAGAGGCTGACAGCTGGGTCCACGGCCGAAGCAAGGAAGTGCCTCCTTATTACGTGCAAAATAATTATTCCTCCACCTGACAGCGGGGACCCACCGGATGGGCCACCGTATTTCGCGAAAAAATGTTTCTCCCTGACTGCTGGGACCCACCAGCTACACCTTCGCACGCAAGGAAGTTCGTCCGGGCAAAAAACAAAATGATTCGCCCCCCTGACTGTTGGGACCCACCAGCTGCATCTTCGCACCCAAGGAAGTGCCTGACAGTCGGGACCCACCTGGTCGAAGCGTACGTAGCGTTGTCATTCTGGTCGCGAACATGTACGTACATATATACTGGTCGATGTAGAGGCGCGCACGTGTCATAGTAGAGGCGCGCACGTAGCATGTACACGTACGTACAACGGTCAGGGTGCAAGAAAGAAAATACGGCCACGTATTGTACATTCGGGCGGGGTCTCGAACACCTACTCGCGCATACGTACGGCAAGGGCTCGTGTACATGGCTGGGTCGGAACAGAGAAATAGCGTCGTCGTCGTGTTCATGGGGAGGCAACGGAATGCGTCGTGTTCATGGGGAGGCAACGAAATGCGTCGTGTTGATCGGGAGGGCTTGGACAGAACAGGCGATGGAAACGAGGCCTGGCGTACCGCAGAACGGAGGAAACGACCTTGTGTTCGACCGGCCACGTTCGAAACGGGATCATGTTGATCAGGAGGGGTCTAGCGTACCGCAAAAAAGAGGAAACATACCTCCTACTGTCGAAACGGGGGTCCTGTTGATCGGGAGGGGTGTGGCGTACCGCAAAACGGACGAAACGGACTTGTGTTGGAGCGCTACGGTCGAAACGGGGGTCCTATTCATCGGGAGGGGTGTGGCGTACCGCAAAACGGGACTCCACGGGATATTGTTCATCTCCACCGTCGACCCCCTCCAGCCTTCACGAGCTACTGTTCATCCACCGTCGACCTCCTCCAGCCTCCACCTGCGACTGTTCATCCACGGGCTCCTGTTCATCCAGCCTCCACCGCGCGCTACTCCATCGGGTACTGTTCAACCAGCCCTCTCCACGGGATCCTGTTCAACCACCCCTCCACGGGCTACTGTTCATCCTGCCCTCCACCGTCTACTATTCATCCTGCCCTCCACGGGGTGGTCCTGTTCATCCAGCCCTCCACGGGGTCCTGTTCATCCAGCCCCAACCGGCTCGATCGATTGGGGTCCTGTTCATCCAGAGGCAACACCACGGGGTCCTGTTCATCCACCCCCGATCGGATTCAGTTAACAGCCATCGATCGATCGCTCGAGTTCAGTAACGCGTAGCCTGCAGTGCAATCTCTCGGGTTCAGTTAGAGCCCAACGCCTCGCTCGGGTTCAGTTAGAGCCAACGCCTCGCACACACGCGCGTACGTGTACGAGAGAAACGCGCATCGCTCGGCCCCGACCTCCCACCGTAACCGGGAACTCCCCGAAATTTTCCTCCCCCTCGCTTCTACCACGGTTTTTTCCCATCATGGACGGCCCAAAGAATGTCATGCAGCTGCGTCTCCGGCCCACCCAGGACGAAAAGCCCATTTTCTGTCATGATTTTTTGTCATAGAAGTAGGAGCCCACCACATCTATGATGATACCGGGTTTTGTTAGAATTATCGTCATAGAAGTGTCATATGTATGGCGGAAAAAAATTCGTTCGGCCCAAAATGTCACGGATGTGTCTTTTTTTTGTAGTGTAGTTGTGACTATGCCGATGAGATTTCGGATCTCTCCAATTCTCTTGAGAAAGAGCGTGGTCTTTGTTTAGCTCTTTAGGAGTCACACAACGATGATCACGCTAAGTTAAAGAAAGATCTTGATCATGCTATTGTTGTTTCTCGTGTGCTAAACTCCGAGAAGGCCAAGCTTGGGCTTAATCTTGCTAGACTCAAAGAGGAGTTTGACCTACTTGACAAGGCTCACAAGGTCTTGAAGGGTACTCATGCTAGCCTCAAAGAGTCTCATGATCAACTTCAAGTGAAGCTAACCAAGGATAAAGCCACTTTTCCTCGTATGATGTTAATTGATAATGCAAATGCTACTAACCCATGTTGTGAGCATGTGCATCTTGTTGAGGAGAATGCTAAGTTGAAGGAGCAACTTGAGAAAGGTCTTGTGTCTTGCATAAAAGGCGAGAAGAACCTCGACGACCTTTTGAGCAACCAAAAGGAAGTTGTGGCCAAAGAAGGGATTGGGTACGTGCCCAAGTCCAAGAACAATAAGAAGAATGACAAGGTCAAACGACCTCCTCCTCTCAAGCAAACCTTTGTGAAGGAGGGAGATGGTGCTACTAAGGATAAGGATAAGAACACCGTGAGTGGTAGTGATGCCAAGAAGGGCAACGCTTCCCTTCCCAACAAAGCCGGCGACTTTAACCCTTCTTATGTGTTGTGCCGTGCTAGTGATGGGCATGTTTATGCCAAATTTGTTGGTTCTCCTTATGAGTACATTGAATGGTCTATTGGGGTTCCTAAGACCTTTGTTACTAACATCAAAGGACCCATTACAAAATGGGTACCTAAAACAAAGCATTGATCTCTTGTAGGTGTTTGCTTCTGGTGGGGGATCATGGTTTCTCGATGGTGGAGCTACTAATCATATGACCAGAAGCAAGGACTTGGTGGTGGACGTGCAAAAAATTCCATCCATGCCCACCAACGTCGAGTGGGGTGATGCATCGTCCTCTAAGGTATTGGGACTCGGCAAGGTTGTCATTTCTCATGATCTTACGATCGAGAAGGTCATGCTTGTTGAGTCCCTTGCATACAATTTACTTTCCGTTCGTCAACTAGCACTCATGGGTTTTGCCACCTTATTTGATGTTGATACCATGGCCCTCTTGTGGAGAAAGACTCTTAAAGTAGCATTTGTTGGGCATGTCGAAAACGGTCTCTATGTGATCAACTTTTTGGAGCGACTGACTAAGACCGTGACATGCCTAATGGCTAAAGTTGACGTGGGATGGCTTTGGCATCGCCGTCTAGCCCATGTCAATATGAGATCTTTGCAAAGTCTTCTCAAGGGGGACCATGTCCATGGACTAACAGATGTTAGTTTTGCCAAAGATCGTGTTTGCAGTGCTTGTATCGAAGGAAAGCTACATGAAAAGGCTCACCCTCCCACGACTATCATTTACTCGAAGAGGCCTTTGGATCTCCTTCACATGGATCTCTTTGGGCCTCCATCTTTTGATAGTCTTGGGGGTAGGAAGTATTGCTTGGCGATTGTGGATGATTATTCAAGATACACTTGGGTATATTTGTTCAAGAGGAAGAGTGAGACCCAAAAACCGTCATTGACTTTGCAAATGAAGCTCAACGTCAACACAATGCAAAGATCTTGACAATAAGAAGTGACAACGGCACCGAGTTCAAGAACTACACCTTGGATGAGTTTCTTAGTGATGAGGGGATCAAGCATCAATATTCTACACCTTACACCCCTCAACAAAATGGTGTAGCGGAGAGGAAGAACCGGACGTTGATGGATGCGGCAAGGACCATGATGGCGGAGTTCAAGTCTCCATACAAATTTTGGGCCGAAGCCATCAACACCGCGTGTCATGCATCAAATTGGCTCTACCTCCGCAAAGGCTTGAACAAGACTCCATATGAGATACTCACCGGGAACAAGCCCAACCTCAAGTACTTCCGGGTGTTCGGGTGTAAGTGTTTCATTCTCAAGAAAGGTGTTTGTTTGTCTAAATTTGAGGCTAGAGCTCATGAGGGCATATTTGTTGGTTATGCTACAAACTCCCATGCTTACCGTGTCCTCAATAAGTCCATGGGACTTATTGAGGAGACATTTAACGTGTATTTTGATGAGAATAACGGCTCCCAAGTGGAGCAAAGTGGCACTTGTGATGTAGGTGATGAAATTCCTCCCCAAGCCATAAGAAGAATGGGTGTTGGTTTTATCTTACCCATTGAGGAACCCCTTGTGGCCGAAGGAGAAGGACAATGCTCCACTCAAGTGGAGCCATCACCAACCCATGGCCCACATGCTTTCGAAGAACAAAGTGAAGGCCCTCAATCACAAGAACAAGACCAAGGGAAAGGTCAATCTCAAGATGGTGTTGTAACATCAAGTGATGCCCAAGGTCAAGTTCTCTCCTCCGAGCAAGTTCAAGATCAAGAGCTTCCTCGAGATCAAGAACAAGCTCAAGACGGAGCTCAAGATGATCAAGTGACCGCTCCTCAACTCACCCCCGAGGAGGAATTGGAGCGCCGTGCCGCCAAGATTGCTTCCAAGCTCTCCACCAAAGATCATCTCATGAAAAATGTGCTTGGAAGCTTAAGAAAGGGGGTAAGCACTCGTAGACAATTAGCAAACTATTGTGAACATCACGTGTTTGTCTCTTGTGTTGAACCCCAAAAGGTCTATGAGGCGCTCGAAGATCCGGATTGGCTCAATGCCATGCATGAAGAACTCAACAACTTTGAGCACAACAAGGTGTAGAGATTGGTGCCAAGGCCAACGGGGAACCATAATGTCATTGGAACCAAGTGGATATTCAAGAACAAGCAAGATGCTCATGGGATTATCATTCGCAACAAGGCTCGTTTGGTAGCACAAGGCTACTCCCAAGTCGAGGGTATCGACTACGGTGAAACCTTTGCTCCCGTTGCTCGCCTTGAATCCATTCACATGTTGATTGCATATGCTTCTCATCATAACTTTAAGTTACAACAAATGGATGTGAAGAGTGCTTTTCTTAATGGTCCTATTAATGAATTGGTTTATGTCAAGCAACCCGCCGGGTTCGAGGATCCCTACTTTCCCGATCACGTGTATCAACTCGATAAGGCACTCTATGGCCTTAAGCAAGCCCCACGTGCGTGGTATGACCACCTTACCGAGTTGTTGCAAGATCGTGGTTTTGAAATTGGGAAATTTACCCCACTCTTTTTACTAAGAAGGTCAAAGGGGAGTTGTTTGTGTGCCAACTATATGTTGATGATATTATCTTTTATTCCCCTAACAAAGCTTTCAATGAGGAATTTGTCGCGCTCAAGACCTCCAAGTTCAAGATGTCCATGATGGGAGAGTTGAAGTTCTTTCTCGGGTTCAAAGTCAAGCAACAAAGAGAAGGAACCTTCATCAACCAAGACAAATACACTCAAGACATGCTCAAGAGATTCAAGCAAAGTGATATCAAGCCGGCGTCCACTCATATGCCTGTCAAATGCCAACTTGACATAGATCCCAATGGTAAAGCAGTGGATCAAAAGGTATATCGCTCCATGATTGGCTCCTTGCTTTACCTTTGTGCATCTAGACCGGATATCATGTTGAGTGTGGGAATTTGTGCACGGTTTCAAGCCGCACCTAAGGAAAGTCACTTCGTGGCGGTCAAGCGAATCTTTCGATATTTGGCTCATACCCCAAACTTTGGCTTATGGTACCCAAGAGGAGCAAACTTCAAGCTTGTAGGTTATTCGGACTCGGATTGGGCGGGAGACAAAGTGGATAGGAAGTCCACTTCCGGAGGGTGCCAATTTCTTGGTTGCTCTTTGGTGAGTTGGTCTTCCAAGAAGCAAAGTTGTGTGTCTCTCTCGTCCACCGAAGCGGAGTATGTGGCGGCCGATAGTTGTTGTGCACAACTCTTATGGATGAGGCAAACTTTAAAGGATTACGGTGTCATTTGTGACAAAGTGCCTCTTTGGTGTGACAATGAAAGTGCCATCAAGATTTCTCTCAACCCGGTGCAACACTTCAAGACGAAGCATATTAAGATTCGGTATCACTTCATCCGGGATCACATTAGGCGAGGGGAAATCGAGCTCAACTACGTCAACACTCATGATAACCTTGAAGATATTTTTACGAAGCCCTTGGATGAAGCAAGATTTCGCGAGTTAAGGCATGACCTAAATATCATTGATTCGAGCAATGTTGCTTGAACCCTTGCACACCCCACTATACTCAACTTGTTATCTTGTTTAGATGTAGGCATGGATATAGGGGGAGTGGTGTTCTCTCAATGAACTCTCCCTCCCCCCATTATGCATAAATTGATCAACTCTTTCACATTAGCCATTGTTGATGGTACTTGTGCTTTACAGACGAGTTTTGGTTATGGGCCCAAGGATAATTCTTCACGGTGCCATACCCATTGACTCATACATAGGTGGCTACGGCCACCGACCCCCCTTGGTAGAGTTTGTGCTTTGTGTTTGTCCTTCTTGTCCTTGCCTTAGTTTGTTTTCTTAGGCTCTAGGTGTTGGGGTCTTCAAGTGTGGTTTCTTTCGTGCTTTCCTTTTAGGCTCTTGTAGACCCTCTCTATTTTTTTCCTCGGTGTCCTCTCTATCCCAAGCCTTCCCTTTCCTTGAACCATTTAGTCCAATTGCACACACTTGATCTTGGCTCAGGTGATGGTGACCGGGTGGTACAACCGGGGTCACAAGCAATTCTACCGCTGGTGCACTCGGGCTGTCCCACCCCAGGCGGTCTCCCAGCGGTGCTTGAGCGGTTCCACCGCTCAACCACTAGGATGCCCGTCTGGTCGGTACTACCGGTTGGTTACGGCGATACTACCACTCCCTCTTGGCGACGGAAGTACTGCCCGCAACCACTGGATCATACCAGGCAGCGGAACAACCGCTTCCTTGAGCGGTACAACCGCCGCGCGATTTTGGGCCTATATATACCCATCGGGGCTGGATGGGATTTCTTTTTCCCTTCTTTCCCAGCCCTTCCCATCTTGTGCCCTAGCTGCCGGTCGCCATTGCCTCTGCCTCGAAGTGCTTCTCGTGCTTCGGATCCGTGGGGTCTCTGTGGATCCTCTCCAATGAGGCCTCCTCCTTCCCGATTTCTTCCCATGGATGCCGGTAATGCCCCATGTCCTTCGTTCTTCGTTCTAGGGTTTGCTCCCTACTTCTAGGGCATTACTTGACATTCCACGTTTATTGTTTAAACTATTGGGTGGAAGAGATCTATTTTTGCCTCCTGCTTAGATTGCACTTCTTAGAGATTAGAATATGGCTAGTGTGATTCATATTTCGCGGTTAGATCTATTTCTTACTGGTAGTACCACTGTTCAGCGGTTCTACCGCCTCTACGGGCGGTACAACCGCTGGAGCGGTACTACCGGTAGGAGAACCGGTTCAACCGGGATATCTGCACCACGTATCCCTGTTCTGCTTTCTATGTTTGTGCAATCCATCCCTTCCTCTATTTGTGTGTGCAATCCTCTCATCTTTGTTGGGTCTCTTGTGTTCTCCTCGTGCTTGTGTACAGGTGGCTCTATTTCTCGCTCTGCTCCTCGCAATACCAAGAAGCGGGCTAGGAGATGCCCGCGTCCGGCTGAGTCTGGTGAAGAAGTGGTGATTCCCACCAAGCCCACTCGCCGTGAGAAGTCTGCTGCTGCCAAGAAACGTGTGGTCATGCCCTTGCACCGTTGGAAAGCCAAGGATTGGGAAGCCTTCCGCTCAAAGAATCCTTATGAGGTTCCTATTGCACCTTGTTGGACCACCGTTCAGTTCCGGAATGAGATGCAAGTACGGAATGTTCATGAAGTCTTTGAGAACAACAAGAACAGGTATGCCAAGCAGTGGACCATCGATCTTGATCATTGGAGGAACAACTTGGAGTATTTCGGTGAGGCTTTGGCTCTCTATGAGGAATTGATTTGGTCAAGCTCATGTCCGTGAACTGTGACTTTGATGTTCAGCTTATCCATCAGTTCTATGCCACTTTTCATTTTGGAGAAGATGACGCTCGTACTCTCATGTTCATGTGCCATGATGAGCTCTTTCAAGTGCCCTGGAGGGCTTTCTGTAATGCTATTGGGTATGACGATACCGGTCTGGAAGGAATGGGTGGCATTCATCCTCATGACCATCCTGATTCCATGCCTAAGGAGAGGCTTGCCCCACTGTACATTCGGGGCCGTGGTATCATGGGAGAATCTAAGGATTTGGTGAAGGTTTATGACATCATGCATCGTGTGTTTCGCAATGTGCTTCTACCCAAGGAGAGGCTTGACTTGATGGTTTCTATGAAAACCAAGGTGGGCTCTGGGGAAACGTTTGATGTGTCCAACTGGTTGTGGCATGAGATGTACAACATGGTCAACTACAGGAAGGTCCCCATTTATGCTCCATTTGTCATGTGCTTTCTGAACTCGGTTTGGGAGGTTCGGCGTCCTGGAGAGACTCTCACCTCTCCCGATAATCTCACTGTTCATGAGGTCAAGCTACTCAAGAAGAAGAAAAACGCCGAGCCTCACTTCCCTGCTAATGCTCCTGAGGATGTCTATGCCACCTCAGGCGATGAGGACTTTGAGATGGAGCCAGGGGCCAAGCCCTCTTAGGTGGCCAAGCTCACATCTAAGGTGAATAAGACTTTCTGCCTCCAGACTGACATTCAGAAGAAGTTGTATGAGGCCCATGTCAATGAGAAGCATGCACGGCATCGTCATATTGCGATGATGAAGCACCTCAACATGCCTATCCAGAGTGGTTCTAAGAAGAGCATCACACTGGAGGAGCGCTGGATCTCTGCACACAGCACGTGGTCTGATGATGAGGTCCCTCGCCAGCCTTCCACCTCCGTTGCTGCAACTGATGATATCTTGGAGGAATCCGATCACGACAATGATGCCGAGTCTGCTGATGATGAGGATCCAAATGCTACCGAGGAGTCAGAGGAGGACGATTGAGCTTTTGGGGCGCTAGCTTCGCTCTTTTCCTTTTTGGTGTCTTGATGCCAAAGGGGGAGAGAGTTTTATAGGTCTCGGGATTTGCATGGGTCTTTGCCTTGCTTGGGGTTGTGTTTTCCTTTCGTTCATGGTGTTAAACTTTGGCTTTTGAACCTTGGTGCTTATCTCATCTTGCATGGTGTAAGACATGTGCTTATCTAGCTATCTATCTTTATTATCAGTGATATTGTTGTTTATTCTGTTATTATCTTTACCTTCATATTATGTGCTTATTGCTTATCTTCGCATTCCCTCTTGTCGAGTAGGAGTGATGAGTCTATAAAATCTAGGGGGAGTCTCGCCCTTGATGGGTGACAAAATTGGGGCACACATCTAGGGGGAGTCCCGTCTACATTTTCTAGACTTCCCTTGTGCAAATCGTGTTGTTGTCATCATCCACCAAAAAGGGGGAGATTGTAAGGGCATTTCCCTACTTTGTGTTTTGGACGATGATGACAACCCTTTGTTGGTCTAATCTTGTGCTAAGTGCTTCAGGTTCTCGGTGGTTAGGCTTTCATTGGATGGCTATTCTCTCTGGAAGGAAAAGATCGAAGACGGGGTTTTTCTTCACTTTTTATCTCTTTGGTCGTAGGGAACCCGTACTATCAAGAGGGAATCCACATTGGAAAGAGTTGGGGGAATCTTTTCACGTATACTTTCCTCACCCCTCTATTGCCTTCCTTAGTTGTGAGAGAGAGCTCTTCCCTTCTTATCCTACTACTTACTGTGGCTTCCCAGTGGTTGTACGGCTCTCTATGAGCAGTTGTACCGCTGGTTCTTGATGCTTACCAGTTTTGTTCGAGCGGTTGTACCGCTGCTTCCGGGCGGTGGTACCGCCAACATGCTCACCAATGACTAGGGCGGTTGTTCCGGCCAACTACCGCCCAAGTACCGGCCAGACTTCTGTTTTGATGCGGTACTCGGGCGATGGTGGCCCGGTTGGTCCGGTCGTACCAGTACCACCGGTGCCCGGAGCGGTTGTACCGCTCAGGACTTAGCCACCCCGAGTGCTCAAGGCCAAGCGGTTGCACCGGTCCTGTACCACTCGACTACCGCACTCAGGGGTGACTCCCTACTGTTTCTATGCGGTAGTTGAGCGGTGGCTGGGCGGTTGGTCCGGTTGTTCTCTTAAACCGGTACTACCGCCCGGTCGCCCGGCTGTACCGCCTGGTAGCGTTCTGCACGTAAACCGTGAGTCCCGGTTGTACCGGGACAAGGAGCGGTTGTACCGCTGCAGTACAGAAAACGCAGTAACGGTTTGATTTTTAGGGTTGCTATATAAGGGTGCTTCTTCCACCTACCTTACCTACCTTTGACCTCTCTCACTCCACCATTAATGCTACTCAAGCTCTCTTGCCCGATCTCTCTCTCTAGCCACTCAAACTTGTTGATTTGTTAGGGATTGAAGGAGGAGACGCAGATCTACACTTCCACCAAATGACATTTGCTTCCCCCGTACTTTCTTGTATGGATTTTGTTACTCTTGGGTGTTTGAGCACCCTAGACGGTTGAGGTCACCTCGGAGCCACATTCCATTGTGGTGAAGCTCCGCGGTTTCGTTGGGAGCCTCCAATTAAGTTGTGGAGAGAGCCCCAACCTTCTTTGTAAAGGTCCGGTTGCCGCCTCCAAGGGCATCAATAGTGGAATCACGGCATCTCGCATTGTGTGTGGGCGTGAGGAGAATACGGTAGCCCTAGTGGCTTCTTGGGGATCATTGTGCCTCCACACCGCTCCAACGGAGATGTACTTCCCCTCAAAAGGAAGGAACTTCGTTAACACATCCTCGTCTTCACCGGCTCCACTCTTGGCTATCTCGTCCCTTTACTTGTGCAAGCTTATTTGTGTTATATACCTTACTTGCTTGTGCGCTTGTTGTTGTTGCATCATATAGGTTGCCCACCTAGTTGCATATCTAGACAACCTACTTTGATGCAAAGTTTAATTTGGTAAAGAAAAACTAAAAATTGTTAGTTGCCTATTCACCCCCACCCCCCTCTAGTCCACTATATCGATCCTTTCAAAGAGTCACGAGGAGCAGCTCGCCTACTCCGGCGGCACCCGACCCATCTGCATGACGCCAAACACCACAACGGGAAAACTCAAATCCAAATCTACTATTTGCAGAAGGACGCCGAGCTACTCCTCCATCTTGACTCTGGTTGGTGACGCCGACAAAGAGGATACGAGATCGGCCAAGAGATGGAAGGCGACTCTCAATGGTTGAGGGAGAGAGAATGGTTGAGAGAGAACCAGGTGTTTCCCACAGTAGAATGTCCAGGCTAGCATGTTAGGTAAACATGGAATGTGCAATCAGACACATGTGTTAGTAAGCTAAGGCCTCCTTTGATTTACGGGAATCTTGTTGGAATTTCATATGATTGGATTCATGTAGGAAAATTTCCATTAGATCCTTTTGGTTTTGGGGAATTGGATTCATATTCCTATATAAGATTGGTTTCTATCCTTCACATTTGAAGAGAAAAACATTAGCTTAGACCTAATAAAAAAATAGATGACATAAGGATTCTATATACTCCCTCCGTGCCACACTAGTGTAAAAAACGTTCTTACATTATGGAACTGAGGACGTACATGTCATCTCATTTCATATAACTTTTTTTATTTTTATAATATTTCTATCCTATGAATCAAAGGAGACCTAAGTTTATATTTAAGAAAAAGTTAGAGCAACTTCAATGGGGCGACCCATTTCGTCCGCCTACGTCCGCTTGTGTCAGCGCGGACAAAAGTGACGGCCCAACGCGCCGGCCCAAACCCAAATCATGTCTGCTTCGCGCCCGCGTCGACGCATTTGCGGTCCAAATTTGCGTCCCAAATGCGTCGGCGCGGACGCGAAACGGACGCCGCGCAGGCCTTCTCGGCGTCCGCCGCATCCCCACCTGGCGGCCGTCCAGCTACCCGCTGCCCGCGCGGTCAGCTTAATTTATGACCACATGCCCACGCGTCAGCGACGGCGGTCGTCCTTTTTTAAGCCGACCGTGCGGCGGGGCCATCCTCATCCAAACTCGCCGTCCACATCTAACCAGCTCTACTCCCCCGTCGCCGTCAAACCCTAGCCACCACCACCACAACGAGATGGTGCTCTTCTCCGGCGCAGGCAGTAGCAAGGCCAAGGGCAAGGCCCCCGCCGTCCCTTTCCCCTCGGAGTTCCTCCCGCCTCCGCCAGCACCGGCTCGCCGGCAGAGACAGCGCGTGAGCGTGCCAGTGCACCAGGCAGAGTGGCACTGGCAGCACCGCGTGCCTCTGCCGTACCCCGACGTCACCCTGTCGCACGACTGGCATCTGGATCCAGAGAGGATCCCAGTGTCGACGGCGCCGCGGTCAGCTAGGGCGCATGCGGAAGAGGTGCGGCGCCGGCGGGCGCTACTGACACAAGAGGCGGCGTACCTCGAGATGTGGCGCCAGCGACGGCTGGCCGAGGAGCGCCGTCACGGCGAGTATGAGGAGATGCTCGAGCGCGACCTCGAGGAGGAGCAGCGCAAGGTTGAGGAGGAGGCATGCCAGGCCGCGGCTGCACAGGTGGCCGCACAGCCCCCCGCACCGGCACTGTCCGCGCCGGAACAGCTGCCCGCGGCTTACATCGCCGCCGCCTGGAACACGGCGTTCCCCTGGGCCGGCCATGTGCCGACGCTCATCGACCTCACTGACCTTGAGGAGGAGGACGACAATGACGATGCCTAGGGCAGCTAGCCGCCTCGTTAGTTTAGGTTATTTTTATTTTCCATAAATGCTAATGTGGACGCGTGGACTCCCGCCGGCCTTCGTGGCCGGCTGTAATGTTTAATCAAATTTTTTTAATATGCATGTGTTCTTTTTTTCTAGCACCGTCAAAATAGATTGGGCCAGCGTTGGGCGCACGCGTCGACCCAAACACGGAAGTGAACGTTCTTGTTCGTCTGGCAGACTCAAACGGACAAAATAATCGTCCGTTTGGGTCGGCCCGTTAAAGTTGCTCTTATGTTTGTGTATGGATCATGTGGTGAACCACTCTGCGTTGTGCATGGGCAAATTAACATCACATCGAGGTCCCAGGTAGGCAGGTAGCCTAGCTTTGTGTGCTGTCATAAACTGAGATAACATCAAGCTTTTTTTTTTTGAGAAATAGATCACATCAAGCTGGCGTGGAAGAACAGTTCGCGAAGAGAAGACGTAGGCGAACTGCTGTACATGTGGGCCTGTTTGGGCCTCACTGGGCGAGAGCAAATCTGAGTCTCAATTGGTAGAGCACTTGCTCCTGAATAAAGCCTAGCTATCGTTGCTCCGGATTCTCGAAAATAAAAAAGCTATCGTTGCTCCAACCCCTAAAAAAAGCTATCTTTGCTCCATCCCCTCAAAAAAAGAAAGCTATCTTTGCTCCAAAAAAACCTGCTCCTGAAACTGGGTCACTAAAAAAATCATTTTCCAGACTAAAAATATCATTTTCTTGTTGGCCATCTTTACTTGATTCAATTTTTTCGCCTCCGAGCATCTTTGTGTAAAATACTACTACTCCTTGCTCCTGTAGGCTGTAGGCTATGGTTAAGGAGCTGTAAAATTAGCAACTACTCCAGGCATCACAACATCAGTAATGGCCTGCCGGCGGATTTGGTATTTTTTTTTTCCTACAACATCGGCGGGATGCATCAGATTTGGATTCAGGTTGGCGTGAGGAACGTTCTTGGCCGACATGCCACATCGCCAAGCGTCTGTTTTGCATATCTGGTCTTCGGCTCACAACACCTACAAGGCTATGACGCTGGACTGGATTTTGGTTTGCTGGTGCTCTGCCTATTCCCTCGGTATGCATCTCCGCGACATTGGCAATGGACGGTGATTTCAGATTTGGTTGTTTGCAGGGACCATAAGGGATTTACTTGTAATATTTTCTTTTGAGGTATTTTTTCTGCAAAGTTTCCTGGACACGTGTTGAAGAAAAAAGAGACCAACCATGCAAAGGATCTTCATGCAGCTTCACAGGCAGAGGAACACAACAGACGCACCTTGCATTGTATACACCACGCAAGGCCATTACCACTTTACCAACTTGATCCACTACCATTCGCTTTACGATTCTCTGGTTCACTCAGCCGGCTGGATGGTATAGATAATTAAACCGACCAAGCACTTGCACTTGTGGAGCCATTAGTCCATCCAGAGTGGAAGTCCAACCTTTGTGGGCCGAGCAAGCAGCTCGGTCGGCATTCAAAAGTCCGCGTAGGACGCACGTCGGCTTATAGGCTTATAGCCGATGTCATTAGTTCATTGCCAGTGAGCAGGAGTAAGTGGATTAGTGACCGAAGTGGTCAGTGAGGGTCGGAGTGTATGTGCATATATAGCTTGAGACAGAAACGGTGTCTGAGACGTCGAGTAGGGACTAGAAGGTTGTATAATTAGGGAACCAAGCTAAGTGCTCAACTTTGCCATTTCGGTGACAGTCGGTGTTCGTCAGTGCCCAGCTTCCGCATGCCGGTGCACGCCAGCTTTTCCAGCTCGATCGATCTCTTTGCCGCATCCACGAGTGAACGCAGCACGGTTTTGCTTTCCTTGCACGATGGTACATGTATGCTAGCAAATGTTAGGAAATAAAATAATACTTCCTTCGTTTCAAAACAAGTGTCTCTGATTTTATACAACTTTGAAAGATTTTTTAGGGGTGAGACAAACTTTATTTGGCAAAAACCACATAATATCGGATAGTGTTCGGGTCATGGGATCGACCAAGCCAAACTAAAAAAGACGCCTGCAACTTGATCTCACTAATAATGGCGCCGTTTCTTCCTCGACTCCCACTCTGAATATCCTGTATCACCTGTTTGGCGCTAGAAGCAATCACGATACAATGGAGATGAAGGTCTTGTGTCAATGCCAGAGCCTCTCTGCATGCATAGCCTCCAAGAAGGAAGGGTCGCCCATGCCTCCAATGACCAGTGAACAACTGCCTAGAAAAAATCCCTCTCGATCTTTGCATACGGCGGCGGCCGATCCGCCCACTCCTGTGCGCACCCCGGCGTCCACGTGAATCTTCGCATAGTTCATCGGAGGGGCCTTTGGGCGCTGGTCGGAGGTCGATTGCACTACTGGTTGTCCATGGGATGTCATGGTCGGTGCCACCTTGATCATCTCTAGCTCATCAATAAATATGTTAATAAAACCCAATGTGGCTTGTGGACTCTGAAAAATGCCTTTATGGATGGCCTTCCTGTTGGAAATATGCCCTAGAGGCAATAATAAAATGGTTATTATTGTATTTCTTTGTTCATGATATTGTCTATTGTTCATGCTATAATTGTGTTATCCGGAAATCGTAATACATGTGTGAATACATAGACCACAACACGTCCCTAGTGAGCCTCTAGTTGACTAGCTCGTTGATCAAAAGATAGTCATGGTTTCCTGACTATGGACATTGGATGTCATTGATAACGGGATCACATCATTAGAAGAATGATGTGATGGACAAGACCCAATCCTAAGCATAGCTCAAAGATCGTGTAGTTCGTTTGCTGTAGCTTTTTCGAATGTCAAGTATCATTTCCTTAGACCATGAGATTATGCAACTCCCGGATACCGTAGGAGTGCTTTGGGTGTGCCAAACGTCACAACGTAACTGGGTGACTATAAAGGTACACTACAGGTATCTCCGAAAGTGTCTGTTGGGTTGGCACGAATCGAGACTGGGATTTGTCACTCCGTATAACGGAGAGGTATCTCTGGGCCCACTCGGTAATGCATCATCATAATGAGCTCAATGTGACCAAGTGGTTGATCACGGGATCATGCATTACGGTACGAGTAAAGTGACTTGCCAGTAATGAGATTGAACGAGGTATTGGGATACCGACAATCGAGTCTCGGGCAAGTAACGTACCGATTGACAAAGGGAATTATATACGGATTGATTGAATCCTCGACATCGTGGTTCATCCGATGAGATCATCGAGGAGCATGTGCAAGCCAACATGGGTATCCAAATCCCGCTGGTGGTTATTGACCGGAGAGTCGTCTCGGTCATGTCTGCGTGTCTCCCGAACCCGTAGGGTCTACACACTTAAGGTTCGGTGACGCTAGGGTTGTTGAGATATTAGTATACGGTAACCCGAAAGTTGTTCGGAGTCCCGGATGAGATCCCGGATGTCACGAGGAGTTCCGTAATGGTCCGGAGATGAAGATTTATATATAGGAAGTCAAGTTTCGGCCATCGGGAAAGTTTCGGGGGTAATCGGTATTGTACCGGGACCACCGGAAGGGTCCCGGGGGTCCATCAGGTGGGGCCACCTATCCCGGAGGGCCCCATGGGCTGAAGTGGGAGGGGAACCAGCCCCTAGTGGGCTGGTGCGGCCCCCTTGGGCCTCCCCTGCGCCTAGGGTTGGAAACCCTAGGGGTGGGGGCGCCCCACTTGGCTTGGGGGGCAAGCCACCCCCTTGGCCGCCCCCCCCCCCCCCTTGGAGATTGGATCTCCTAGGGCCGGCGCCCCCCCCCCCTAGGGACCCTATATATAGTGGGGGGGAGGGCAGCCGCACCCTAGCCCCTGGCCTCTCCCTCTCCCTCCCGTGACACTCCTCCCTCTCCCTGTGCTTGGCGAAGCCCTGCCGAGATCACTGTTGCTTCCACCACCACGTTGTCATGCTGCTGGATCTCCATCAACCTCTCCTTCCCCCTTGCTGGATCAAGTTGGAGGAGACGTCTTCCTAACCGTACGTGTGTTGAACGCGGAGGTGTCGTCCGTTCGGCGCTAGGTCATCGGTGATTTGGATCACGACGAGTACGACTCCATCAACCCCGTTCTCTTGAATGCTTCCGCGCGCGATCTACAAGGGTATGTAGATGCACTCCTCTCTCCCTCGTTGCTAGATGACTCCATAGATTGATCTTGGTGATGCGTAGAAAATTTTAAAATTCTGCTACGTTCCCCAACAGTGACATCATGAGCTAGGTCTATGCGTAGTTTCTATGCACGAGTAGAACACAAAGCAGTTGTGGGCGTGGATATTGTCAATTTGCTTGCCGTTACTAGTCTTATCTTGATTCGGCGGCATCGTGGGATGAAGCGGCCCAGACCGACCTTACACGTACGCTTACGTGAGACTGGTTCCACCGATTGACATGCACTAGTTGCATAAGGTGGCTGGCGGGTGTCTGTCTCTCCCACTTTAGTCGAATCGGATTCAATGAAAAGGGTCCTTATGAAGGGTAAATAGAAATTGGCATATCACGTTGTGGTTTTGGCGTAGGTAAGAAACGTTCTTGCTAGAAACCTATAGCAGCCACGTAAAAACTTGCAACAACAATTAGAGGACGTCTAACTTTTTTTTGCAGCATGTGCCGTGTGATGTGATATGGCCAAAAGGATGTGATGAATGATATATGTGATGTATGAGATTAATCATGTTCTTGTAATAGGAATCACGACTTGCATGTCGATGAGTATGACAACCGGCAGTAGCCATAGGAGTTGTCTTTATTTATTTATGACCTGCGTGTCAACATAAACGTCATGTAATTACTTTACTTTATTGCTAAAGCGTTAGCCATAGTAGTAGAAGTAATAGATGACGAGACAACTTCAAGAAGACACGATGATGGAGATCATGATGATGGAGATCATGGTGTCATGCCGGTGACAACGTTGATCATGGAGCCCCGAAGATGGAGATCAAAAGGAGCAAATGATATTGGCCATATCATGTCACTATTTGATTGCATGTGATGTTTATCATGTTTTACATCTTATTTGCTTAGAACGACGGTAGCTTAAATAAGATGATCCCTCGTAATAATTTCAAGAAAGTGTTCCCCCTAACTGTGCACCGTTGCGAAGGTTCATTGTTTCAAAGCACCACGTGATGATCGGGTGTGATAGATTCTAACGTTCGAATACAACGGGTGTAAGCCAGATTTACACACGCAATACACTTAGGTTGACTTGACGAGCCTAGCATGTACATACATGGCCTCGGAACACGGAAGACCGAAAGGTCGAGCATGAGTCGTATAGAAGATACGATCAGCATGAAGATGTTCACCGATGTTGACTAGTCCGTCTCACGTGATGATTGGACACGGCCTAGTTAACTCGGATCATGTTTCAGTTAGATGACTGGAGGGATGTCTATCTGAGTGGGAGTTCAATGAATAATTTGATTAGATGAACTTAATTATCATGAACTTAGTCTAAAATCTTTACAATATGTCTTGTAGATCAAATGGCCCACGTTGTCCTCAACTTCAACGCGTTCCTAGAGAAAACCAAGCTAAAAGATGATGGCAGCAACTATACAGACTGGGTCCGGAACCTGAGGATCATCCTCATAGCTGCCAAGAAAGATAATGTCCTAGAAGCACCGCTAGGTGACGCACCCATCCCAGAGAACCAAGACGTTATGAACGCTTGGCAGTCACGCGCTGATGATTAGTCCCTCGTTCAGTGCGGCATGCTTTACAGCTTAGAACCAGGGCTCCAAAAGCGTTTTGAGAGACACGGAGCATATGAGATGTTCGAAGAGCTGAAGATGGTTTTCCAAGCTCATGCCCGGGTCGAGAGATATGAAGTCTCCGACAAGTTCTTCAGTTGTAAGATGGAGGAAAATAGTTCTGTCAGTGAGCACATACTCAAAATGTCTGGGTTACATAACCGCTTGACTCAGCTGGGAGTTAATCTCCCGGATGACGCGATCATTGACAGAATCCTTCAGTCGCTTCCACCGAGCTACAAGAGCTTTGTGATGAACTTCAATATGCAGGGGATGGAAAAGACCATTCCTGAGGTGTATTCAATGCTGAAATCAGCAGAGGTGGAAATCAAAAAGAAACATCAAGTGTTGATGGTGAATAAAACCACCAAGTTCAAGAAAGGCAAGGGTAAAAAGAACTTCAAGAAGGACGGCAAGGGAGTTGCCGCGCCCGGTAAGCAAGCTACCGGGAAGAAGCCAAAGAATGGACCCAAGCCCGAGACTGAGTGTTTTTATTGCAAGGGAAGTGGTCACTGGAAGCGGAACTGCCCCAAATACTTAGCGGACAAGAAGGCCGACAACACTAAAGGTATATGTGATATACATGTAATTGATGTGTACCTTACCAGTACTCGTAGTAGCTCCTAGGTATTTGATAACGGTGCGATTGCTCACATTTGTAACTTAAAACAGGAGCTGCGGAATAAGCGGAGACTGGCGAAGGACGAGGTGACGATGCGCGTCGGGAATGGTTCCAAGGTCGATGTGATCACCTTCGGCACGCTGCCTCTACATTTACTACGGGATTAGTTTTAAATCTTAATAATTGTTATTTAGTGCCAGCTTTGAGCATGAACATTGTATCAAGATCTCGTTTAATTCGAGATGCCTACTCATTTAAATCCGAGAATAATGGTTGTTCTATTTATATGAGAGATATGTTTTATGGTCATGCTCTGCTGGTGAATGGTTTATTCTTAATGAATCTCGAGCGTAATGTTACACATATTCATAGTGTGAATACCAAAAGATGTAAGGTTGATAATGATAGTCCCACATACTTGTGGCACTGCCGTGTTGGTCACATAGGTGTCAAACGCATGAAGAAGCTCCATGTCGATGGACTTTTGGAGTCTCTTAATTACGAATCATTTGACACGTGTGAACCATGCCTCATGGGTAAAATGACCAAGACTCTGTTCTCAGGAACAATGGAGCGAGCAACCAACTTATTGGAAATCATACATACTGATGTGTGCGGTCCAATGAGTGTTGAGGCTCGCGGTGGCTATCGTTATGTTCTCACCCTCACTGATGACTTGAGTAGATATGGGTATGTCTACTTAATGAAACACAAGTCTGAGACCTTTGAAAAGTTCAAGGAATTTCAGAGTGAGGTTGAGAATCAAAGTGACAAGAAAATCAAGTTCTTGCGATCAGATCGTGGGGGAGAATACTTGAGTCACGAATTTGGCACACACTTAAGGAAATGTGGAATAGTTTCACAACTCACGCCGCCTGGAACACCTCAGCGTAATGGTGTGTCTGAACGTCGTAATCGTACTCTATTGGATATGGTGCGATCTATGATGTCTCTTACCGATTTACCGCTGTCATTTTGGGGCTATGCTTTAGAGACTGCCGCATTCACTTTGAATAGGGCTCCATCGAAATCCGTTGAGACGACACCGTATGAATTATGGTTTGGGAAGAAACCTAAGCTGTCGTTTCTAAAAGTTTGGGGATGCGATGCTTATGTCAAGAAACTTCAACCTAAAAAGCTCGAACCCAAGTCGGAAAAATGCGTCTTCATAGGATACCCTAAAGAAACTATTGGGTATACCTTCTACCTCAGATCCGAAGGCAAGATCTTTGTTGCCAAGAATGGATCCTTTCTAGAGAAAGAGTTTCTCTCGAAAGAAATAAGTGGGAGGAAAGTAGAACTCGATGAAGTATTACCTCTTGAACCGGTAAGTGGCGTAGCTCAAGAAATTGTTCCTGAGGTGCCTGCACCGACTAGAGAGGAAGTTAATGATGATGATCATGAAACTTCAGATCAAGTTGCTACTGAACTTCGTAGGTCCACAAGAACACGTTCCGCACCAGAGTGGTACGGCAACCCTGTCTTGGAAATCATGTTGTTAGACAACGGTGAACCTTCGAACTATGAAGAAGCGATGGCGGGCCCAGATTCCGACAAATGGCTGGAAGCCATGAAATCCGAGATAGGATCCATGTATGAAAACGAAGTATGGACTTTGACTGACTTGCCCGATGATCGGCGAGCCATAGAAAATAAATGGATCTTTAAGAAGAAGACAGACGCGGATGGTAACATAACCATCTATAAAGCTCGGCTTGTCGCTAAGGGTTATCGACAAGTTCAAGGGGTTGACTACGATGAGACTTTCTCACCCGTAACGAAGCTGAAGTCCGTCCAAATCATGTTAGCAATTGCCGCATTCTATGATTATGAGATATGGCAAATGGACATCAAAACGGAATTCCTTAATGGTTTCCTTAAAGAAGAATTGTATATGATGCAGCCGGAAGGTTTTGTCGATCCTAAGAATGCTGACAAGGTGTGCAAGCTCCAACGCTCGATTTATGCGCTGGTGCAAGCATCTCGGAGTTGGAACATTCATTTTGATGAGATGATCAAAGCGTTTGGGTTTACACAGACTTATGGAGAAGCCTGCATTTACAAGAGAGTGAGTGGGAGCTCTGTAGCATTTCTCATATTGTATGTGGATGACATACTGTTGATGGGAAATTATATAGAATTCTTGGAAAGCATAAAGGCCTACTTGAACAAGTGTTTTTCAATGAAGGATCTTGGAGAAGCTGCTTATATATTAGGCATCAAGATCTATAGAGATAGATCGAGACGCCTCATTGGTCTTTCACAGAGTACGTACCTTGACAAGATATTGAAGAAGTTCAAAATGGATCAGTCAAAGAAGGGGTTCTTGCCTGTATTGCAAGGTACGAGATTGAGCACGGCTCAATGCCCGACCACGGTAGAAGATAGAGAAAAGATGAGTGTCGTCCCCTATGCCTCGGCCATAGGGTCTATCATGTATGCTATGTTGTGTGCCAGACCTGATGTAAACCTTGCCGTAAGTTTGGTAGGAAGGTACCAGAGTAATCCCGGCATGGAACACTGGACAGCGGTCAAGAATATCCTGAAGTACCTAAAGAGGACTAAGGATATGTTTCTCGTTTATGGAGGTGACGAAGAGCTCATCGTAAAGGGTTACGTCGATGCTAGCTTCAACACAGATCTGGATGACTCTAAGTCACAAACCGGATACGTGTATATTTTGAATGGTGGGGCAGTAAGCTGGTGCAGTTGCAAGCAAAGCGTTGTGGCGGGATCTACATGTGAAGCGGAGTACATGGCAGCCTCGGAGGCAGCACAAGAGGCAATCTGGGTGAAGGAGTTCATTACCGACCTAGGAGTCATACCCAATGCATCGGGCCCGATGACTCTCTTCTGTGAGCTATTGCCCTTCCCAAGGAGCCCAGGTTTCACAGGAAGACCAGGCATATCAAGCGTCGCTTCAACTCCATTCGTGAAAGTGTTCAAAATGGAGACATAGATATTTGTAAAGTACATACGGACCTGAATGTGGCAGATCCGTTGACTAAACCTCTCCCTAGAGCAAAACATGATCAACACCAGAACTGCATGGGTGTTCGGTTCATCACAATGTAACTAGACTATTGACTCTAGTGCAAGTGTGAGACTGTTGGAAATATGCCATAGAGGCAATAATAAAATGGTTATTATTGTATTTCTTTGTTCATGATAATTGTCTATTGTTCATGCTATAATTGTGTTATCCGGAAATCGTAATACATGTGTGAATACATAGACCACAACACGTCCCTAGTGAGCCTCTAGTTGACTAGCTCGTTGATCAAAAGATAGTCATGGTTTCCTGACTATGGACATTGGATGTCATTGATAACGGGATCACATCATTAGGAAAATGATGTGATGGACAAGACCCAATCCTAAGCATAGCTCAAAGATCGTGTAGTTCGTTTGCTGTAGCTTTTCCGAATGTCAAGTATCATTTCCTTAGACCATGAGATTGTGCAACTCCCGGATACCGTAGGAGTGCTTTGGGTGTGCCAAACGTCACAACGTAACTAGGTGACTATAAAGGTACACTACAGGTATCTCCAAAAGTGTCTGTTGGGTTGGCACGAATCGAGACTGGGATTTGTCACTCCGTATGACGGAGAGGTATCTCTGGGCCCACTCAGTAATGCATCATCATAATGAGCTCAATGTGACCAAGTGGTTGATCACGGGATCATGCATTACGGTACGAGTAAAGTGACTTGCCGGTAACGAGATTGAACGAGGTATTGGGATACCGACGATCGAGTCTCGGGCAAGTAACGTACCGATTGACAAAGGGAATTGTATACGGATTGATTGAATCCTCGACATCGTGGTTCATCCGATGAGATCATCGAGGAGCATGTGGGAGCCAGCATGGGTATCCAGATCCCGCTATTGGTTATTGACCGGAGAGTCGTCTCGGTCATGTCTGCGTGTCTCCCGAACCCGTAGGGTCTACACACTTCAGATTCGGTGACGCTAGGGTTGTTGAGATATTAGTATACGGTAACCCGAAAGTTGTTCGGGGTCCCAGATGAGATCCCGGACGTCACGAGGAGTTCCGGAATGGTCCGGAGGTGAAGATTTATATATAGGAAGTCAAGTTTTGGCCATCGGGAAAGTTTCGGGGGTAATCGGTATTGTACCGGGACCATCGGGTGGGGCCACCTATCCCGGAGGGCCCCATGGGCTGAAGTGGGAGGGGAACCAGCCCCTAGTGGGCTGGTGCGCCCCCCTTGGGCCTCCCCCTGCGCCTAGGGTTGGAAACCCTAGGGGTGGGGGCGCCCCACTTGGCTTGGGGGGCAAGCCATCCCGTTGGCCGCCGCCCCCCCTTGGAGATTGGATCTCCTAGGGCCGGCGCCCCCCCCCTAGGGACCCTATATATAGTGGGGGGAGGGAGGGCAGCCGCACCCTAGCCCCTGGCCTCTCCCTCTCCCTCCTGTGACACTCCTCCCTCTCCCTGTGCTTGGCGAAGCCCTGCCGAGATCACCGTTGCTTCCACCACCACGCCGTCATGCAGCTGGATCTCCATCAACCTCTCCTTCCCCCTTGCTGGATCAAGTTGGAGGAGACGTCTTCCCAACCGTACGTGTGTTGAACGCGAAGGTGCCGCCCGTTCGGCGCTAGGTCATCGGTGATTTGGATCACGACGAGTACGACTCCATCAACCCCGTTCTCTTGAACGCTTCCGCGCGTGATCTACAAGGGTATGTAGATGCACTCCTCTCTCCCTCGTTGCTAGATGACTCCATAGATTGATCTTGGTGATGCGTAGAAAATTTTTAAATTCTGCTACGTTCCCCAACAGTTCTGACATGCAGATCATATTACCCATAGAGTGACTGTGAGTTTCACAAAAAGTACATGTGATGGTGATTCAATATGTGAGAAAAGCCAATGTTTTGCATTTGGTTCGGTATTTGATATGATTGATTGAGCTAGCTCGTCATCAACAAATGCCCACGTGCATCTCGCCATCCTGCACTTCTACTAGAGAATGTCTCCAAAAGCTGGTGATCCACAAAAACCACATGCATTGGATGTAGCCATATGCATGTGTGCTCGGCCTCACATCATTTGTTGCTATAGAGTGCTTTGATAATCTTCAGAGGAACATTCTCACCTTCATCGGCACCTGAGTTTGCCACGATTTCTTCCATGAACCCCCTTCCAAGGTCGTGTTGGAGTTTCCAACTTGCTCCTCCAACCACACCTCCCTCCTGTTGCGTGTCGACACTAGCATCTGATAGGCCGATTTTACCTAGAAATTTCCATTAGTCTCATGAATCCAACTCCAGAAGTCTGCCTTGTTCCTGGTACATAGGGGAATCCCAAGGACCACTCGGGCATCCATTGGCATGACCACCTCATCGACTCTCTGCATGTCCCACGATGTTAGGGTACCACCAATGAGTTTAGATACAACTTTAGAAGGTACACACCCCCTCTTGTATGTTCGTTTTCAATGGGTCGCACCCCCCCCCCCCACACACACACACAAATACCCGGTTGGCTGCCGGAACATCGCCCAGGCTGAGAAACGCCACCCAACCGGGACCCCCAAACCAAGGTCATATGTCTAGGTTGTCTGACACCCCTCATAGTCGGCCCATATGCGGGGCGGATATAGGGATGCCCACACGCGTCCGCCACGTCAGACTGACGTGCAAGACCCACACGAAAGACTCGACCCATATATGCACTTTTCCTTTTCAAATTCATATAGATTTTTTTAAACCCACGAATAATTTTCAAATTCATACAATTTTTTTCAAATTTGTGAACTTTCCAAAGTACAAGAACATTTCTCAAGTTCACAGACATGTTTTGAAAATCCGTGAACTTTTTCAAATTCATCAACTTTTTTTCAAATTTGTGAACTTTTAAAATTATTTATATTGATGTTTTTGGAATTCACGCTTTTCTTTCTAGGATTTCTTTAAAAAATCTATAAATAGCTAGATATTTTTTTCCTTCTCAAAAACGAGCGACGTGCGAGACAACTGCGCGACTCAGTGAGCAAACCTTTTTTAAAATGCTGAGTGAGCAAACCTTAATAGACCGCGGCCCGATGGCATGCGAGCAAGCGCTCTTGCAAGTGCCAGTTCGCCTGGAGCTCCTATCTACTGTTTACTGCGGCAAACTGTCAGAAAAACGCGAGCCGGCCCACTAGCGAACGCGCTAAGCGAGCAGATGTGCCAGAGATTGACCACTGTAGCGGCTATAAATTGGCCAAAAATGGAGCATTATCAAGGATCAATCACGCAAGTGACAGTTCGCCGGGAGCTCGCTTACTGCGGCAGACTGTCGAACAATCTTTCCATGCTCGCCAACGTAGATAATGAGAGGTAGTGATTACATGGCAGCGCAAGCCTATAAGAAGGATAACAACGCAGATCCAAACATTTCATTTTTCTTTTTTTCTTTTCCTGTTTTTAAATTTTTTTTAATTTCAAATTATACTCTCAAACTTGAAATTTGTTCACAAATTCAAAAAATATCCGTGTTTCCAATTTTTTGCAAATTTCAGAAAATGATTATGTTTTCATAAATTGTTTGTATTTTATAAAAAATGTTCAAAAACTTCAGAATTTTTTCACTTTTTTGAAAAAATGTTCATGATTTTCAAAAATTGTTCAAGTTTATATAAAACTGATTTTTTGTAAAATGAATGTTTAATGAAACGTGAACAATTTTCACACAAACATATTCTAAGAATGTGAACAATTAGTTTTCAAGTACAAACTTTTTTATGTATATGTGAAAAAAATTTGAAACTCTTCACAAAATTTTAAAATGCGAACAATTTTTGAAAAAGAGGAACATTTTTTGAAAGTCCCGAACAAATTTGAAAAGAGGAACAATTTTTAAAAATTCTCTAATAATTTTGAAAATAGGAAAAAATGGAAATTCAAACGTTTTTTTGAAAAAAACAGGAACATTTTTTGAAACTCCCGAACACATTTGAATACAGAAATATTTTTTGAAAATTTACAAACAATTTTGAAAACAGGAATTATTTTTGGAAAGGAAACATTTTTCGAAACTCCCAAACAAATTTGAAAACCTGATCAGTTTTGGAAACACAATTTTTTAAAACTCCTGAATAAAATTTTAAAATACAAACATTTTTTAGAATTGCGAACAATTTTCAAAGACACGAAGATTTTTTGAAAAATAAAAAAACGAAAACCAAACAGGAAAGAAAAATAAATAGAAATAGAAAAAGGTAAAAAAAAGAACAAAAAAATAAAAAGAAATAGAGACTGAAAAAAACCGGTTCAGAAACCTCCTAGAAGGTTTTCAAAGCCAGATAGAACGAGCTAGGAACCTCGTAGACGGTTCTTGAAATAGGGATGGATAAAGCGCTCAACAGGGCCGGCTCAGGTCATCGCTCACTCGCGAACCCTGTGTGATTGCTCCACAGCTTGATGCGGCGTGCGTGTACAGGTTTTTCCAATTCGCAATCACTAATTGAGTAAGAGCATCTCCAGCTATGTCCCCAACAACCTCCCTCAGACGATTTTTTAGCGTCGGCGGATGAAAATCGGCCCAATCGCGCCCCCATAATCTCGTTTAGCGCCGGTTTGGGTCGATATAATAGCCGGCGTACCCAAGCCGAACCTGGCGCGCCGGCACAAGCGAAAAGGAGCATGGGGCCGCTCCATCGACGAGAGGAGGGCCTTTTTCCACCGTTTCTTCCCGCTTTCCCCCTTGGCTTCCCTCTCATTTTCCTCCTCCCACCAATCTCCTCCTCCTCCCTGCTCAGCCGGCCGCCATGCCGTCGAAGAAGTATGTGGTCCCCCGCGCCGCGACGGATGCGACTGTCGCCGTCGCCCGGCCGAAGTAGAGAAAGCCGAGAGTGCCGTCGTCCAAGCCCCCGGGCATATCCAACGCCGACTGGAGGGCGGAAGTTCAGCGCCGGGAGGCTATGGCCACCGACCGGCGGAACAGGGCCAACGCCAAGAAGGCCCGGGACAGCGCTGCGATCGCGGCTGCGGCGGCGACCGAGCAGGCGGAGCGCTCGGCCGAACAAGCCAAGGCGGCTCGCGCGGGGATGATGAATCCACCCGGCGGCAACTACGCGCCTTGGAGCCAGCAAAGCGTCGGTTCTCCAACCGGCTTCTCGTCGCCGCAACCCTGGGGCTGCACGCCGTCGTCGGGCTACACCGACGGTGACGCGCACGGCGGGTTCAACCCAACATCACCTTCCCCATGGCCACCCGGCCCAGCGCACGCCCTCATCCGCCTTCGCCGGCGTGCAGTACCCTCCGTACACCTACTCACTGCCGGCCTACGCGTCCTCCCCGACGCCCCCTCTCCGCCGTGGCGCGCTGCCCTTCTCACAAGCCTCCACTTCACATCTCGGCGACACGGACGCGACCGAGGCCGACATGGACGACATCATCACGGCCGGCTCGGCAGCCGCCGCCGCGTCCCCGGGGTTCACTGCCCAGGACGACACAATGGACCTCAATGGCGACATGGACGGTGAGCTCAACTACGACGAGGAGGAGCCAGAGGAGGAGGAGCCGGCGTCTGCTCCGGCAAGAAGACGGAAGAAGAAGAAGAAGAAGAAGAAGAAGGTGAAGGAAATATGCCCTATAGGCAATAATAAAGTTGTTATTTATATTTCCTTATATCATGATAAATGTTTATTATTCATGCTAGAATTGTATTAACCGGAAACTTAGTACATGTGTGAATACATAGACAAACAGAGTGTCCCTAGTATGCCTCTACTTGACTAGCTCGTTAATTAAAGATGGTTAAATTATCTGACCATAGACATGTGTTGTCATTTGATGAAGGGGATCACATCATTAGAGAATGATGTGATGGACAAGACCCATCCGTTACCTTAGCATAATGATCGTTTAGTTTTATTGCTATTGCTTTCTTCATGACTTATACATGTTCCCCTCACTATGAGATTATGCAACTCTCGAATACCGGAGGAACACCTTGTGTGCTATTGATACGTCTCCAACGTGTCTGTAATTTTTGATTGCTCCATGCTATATTATCTATTGTTTTGGACTATATTGGGCTTTATTTTCCACTTTTATATTATTTTTGGGACTAACCTATTAACCGGAGGCCCAGCCCAGAATTGCTGTTTTTTTTGCCTATTTCAGTGTTTCGGAGAAACAGAATATCAAACGGAGTCCAAACGGAATAAAATCTTCGGGAACGTGATTTTCTCACCGAACGTGATCCAGGAGACTTGGACCCTACTCCAGGGAGTCAAAGAGGAGGTCACGAGGGTGCCCCCCCCAGGGCACCCCCCTGCCTCGTGGGCCCCTCGGTGCTCCACCGACGTACTCCTTCCTCCTATATATACCTACGTACCCCCAAACGATCAGAAGAGGAGCCAAAAACCTAATTCCACCGCCGCAACTTTCTGTATCCACGAGATCCCATCTTGGGGCCTATTCTGGAGCTCCGCCGGAAGAGGGCCGTCATCACGGAGGGCTTCTACATCATCATAGCCTCTCCGATGAAGTGTGAGTAGTTTACCTCAGACCTTCGGGTCCATAGTTAGTAGCTAGATGGCTTCTTCTCTCTTTTTGGATCTCAATACAAAGTTCTCCCCCTCTCTTGTGGAGATCTATTCGATGTAATCTTCTTTTTGCGGTGTGTTTGTTGAGACCGATGAATTGTGGGTTTATGATCAAGTCTATCTATGAATAATATTTGAATCTTCTCTGAATTCTTTTATGTATGATTGGTTATCTTTGCAAGTCTCTTCGAATTATCCGTTTGGTTTGGCCAACTAGATTGGTAGTTCTTGCCATGGGAGAAGTGCTTAGCTTTGGGTTCGATCTTGCGGTGTCCTTTCCCAGTGACAGAAGGGGCAGCAAGGCACGTATTGCATCGTTGCCATCGAGAATAACAAGATGGGGTTTATTTCATATTGCATGAATTTATCTCTCTACATCATGTCATCTTGCTTAAGGCGTTACTCTGTTTTTAACTTAATACTTTAGATGCATGGTGGATAGCGGTCGATGAGTGGAGTAATAGTAGTAGATGCAGAATCATTTCGATCTACTTGTCACGGACGTGATGCCTATATACATGATAATGCCTAGATATTCTCATAACTATGCTCAATTCTGTCAATTGCTCAACAGTAATTTGTTCACCCATCGTAGAATACTTATGCTCTTGAGAGAAGCCAATAGTGAAACCTATGGCCCCCGGGTCAATTCTCATCATATCAATCTCCATCACTTTAATCTTGCTTTGCTTTTTACTTTGCTTTTACTTTTTACTTTGCATCTTTATAACAAAAATATTATATATATCAGATCTCACTCTCGTAAGTGCCCGTGAAGGGATTGACAACCCCTAATCGCAGGGATTGACAACCCCTAATCGCGTTGGTTGCGAGTAGCTATCGTTTTGTGCAGGTACGAGGGACTTGAGCGTGGCCTCCTACTGGATTGATACCTTGGTTCTCAAAAACTGAGGGAAATACTTACGCTACTCTGCTGCATCATCCCTTCCTCTTCGGGGAAAACCAACACAAGCTCAAGACGTAGCAAGAAGGATTTCTGGCGCCGTTGCCGGGGAGTCTACGCAAAAAGTCAACATACCAAGTACCCATCACAATCCCTATCTCTCGCATTACATTATTTGCCATTTGCCTCTCGTTTTCCTCTCCCCCACTTCACCCTTGCCGTTTTATTCGCCCTTTCTCTCTCTCTATCCTCCCTCTCTATTTGCCTCCTTTTGCCCGCTTGCCTTTTTGTTTGCTTGTGTGTTAGATTGCTTGTTTGTCGCGATGGCTCAACCGAGATTTGGTGATCTTCACCTCAAAAGGTTAGAGGAGATCGAAACCAACGTTAGGAAGTTTATGGTTTTGCAATTTGAGCATAATAATTTCTTTAGAAACGAGCTTAAGGAACAACAAAGTTTTATGAGTTATATGAATAAAGAGCTAGATGATATGTCTAAAGAATTTGATGGTATAAGATCCCAAATTGCTCGTCTAGAAAAGATGACTGCTGAAATTTCGGATATGCAAGCCACCTTAGTCAATAAGATGGCCGCTAAACCGAATGCCTATGAAAATCAAGATGAAGATCTTAAAGTTATTGATGTGTCCCCTATTAAATCTTTGTTTTGCATTATGAATCTTGATGAAACTGAATATGATCTTCCTTTACCTAGAAGGCGTTCTAAAAATTCGGAGTATTTAGATCTTAATAATGAAATTGATGAAAGTGGGATTGAAAGAAATAAAAATCTAGATGTTGTTAAACCCACTATATTGGATTTCAAGGAATTTAATTACGAAAGTTGCTCTTTAATTGATTATATTTCCTTGTTGCAATCCGTGCTAAATTCTCCACATGCTTATAGTCAAAATAAAGCCTTCACCGAACATATTGTTGATGCCTTGATGCAATCTTATGAAGAAAAACTTAAGTTGAAAGTTTCTATCCCTAGAAAACGCTATGATGAGTGGGAACCAACTATTAAAATTAAAATTAAAGATCATGAGTTTTATGCTTTGTGTGATTTGGGTGCTAGTGTCTCTACTATTACCAAGACTTTGTGTGATTTGCTAGATTTTCGTAATTTTGATGATTGCTCTCTAAACTTGCATCTTGCGGATTCCACTATTAAGAAACATATGGGAAGGATTAATGATGTTCTTATTGTTGCAAATAAGAATTATGCGCCCGTAGATTTCATTGTTCTTGATATAGATTGCAATCCTTCTTGCCCTATTATTCTTGGTAGACCTTTCCTTAGAACGGTTGGTGCGATTATTGATATAAAGGAAGGGAATATTAGATTTTAATTTCCATTAAAAAAGGGCATGGAACACTTTCCAAGAAAGAAAATAAAATTACCATATGAAACTATTATGAGAGCCACTTATGGATTTCCTATCAAAGATGGCAATACCTAGATCTATCCTCGCTTTTATGCCTAGCTAGGGGCGTTAAACGATAGCGCTTGTTGGGAGGCAACCCAATTTTATTTTTATTCCTTGCTTTTTGCTCCTGTTTAGTAATAAATAAATTATTTAGCCTCTATTTTGGTTGTGCTTTTTTGTGTTTAATTAGTGTTTGTGCCAAGTAGAACCGTTGGGAAGATTTGGGGAAAGTCTTGTTGAACTTGCTGTAAAAAACAGAAACTTTAGCGGTCATGAGAACTGCTGTCATTTTTATTTGAAGAGTGATATTTAGTTAATTCTTTTTTCAGATAATTAATAGATAAATTACTCACGTCCAGAAATTTATTTTAGAATTTTTGGGGTTCCATATCTTGCGCTAGCTACAGATTACTACAGACTGTTCTGTTTTTGACAGATTCTGTTTTTCGTGTGTTGTTTGCTTATTTTGATGAATCTATGGCTAGTAAAATAGTTTATAATCCATAGAGAAGTTGGAATAAATTAGGTCTAAAACCAATATAAATAAATAATGAGTTCATTACAGTACCTTGAAGTGGTCTTTTGTTTTCTTTCGCTAACGGAGCTCACGACTTTTCTATTTTGAGTTTTGTGTTGTGAAGTTTTCAAGTTTTGGGTGAATTCTTTTGATGGATCATGGAACAAGGAGTGGCAAGAGCCTAAGCTTGGGGATGCCCATGGCACCCCCAAGATAATCCAAGGACACCAAGAAGTCAAAGCTTGGGGATGCCCCGGAAGGCATCCCCTCTTTCGTCCACTTCCATCGGTAATTTACTTGGAGCTATATTTTTATTCACCAACATGATATGTGTTTTGCTTGGAGCGTCTTGTATTATTTGTGTCTTTGTGTCTTAGTATTACACAATCATCCTTGCTGTACACACCTTTTGAGAGAGTCATACATGAATTAAAATTTGATAGAATACTCTATGTGCTTCACTTATATCTTTTGAGCTAAGTAGTTTTGCTCTATGTGCTTCCCTTATATCTTTTGAGCTAAATAGTTTTGCTCTATGTGCTTCACTTATATCTTTTGAGCGTTATAATTTTGCTCTATGTGCCTCACTTAGATCTTTTAGAGCACGGTGGTGGATTTGTTTTAAAAAAACTATTGATCTCTCATGCTTCACTTAAATTATTTTGAGAGTGTCTTAATAGCATGGTAATTTGCTTAATAATAATATGCTTGATATTCAAGATTTGTGAAACTTTCTTTTGAGTGTGTTGAATACTAAGAAAAGATTGAAACATGATAATTGTTTTAAGATATGGAGGTGATAATATTAAAGTCATGCTAGTTGAGTAGTTGTGAATTTAAAGAATACTTGTGTTAAAGTTTGTGATTCCCGGAGCATGCACGTATGGTGAACCTTTATGTGATGAAGTCGGAGCATGACTTATTTATTGATTGTCTTCCTTATGAGTGGCGGTCGGGGACGAGCGATGGTCTTTTCCTACCAATCTATCCCCCTAGGAGCATGCGCGTAATACTTTGCTTTGATAGCTTCTAGATTTTTGCAATAAGTATATGAGTTCTTTATGACTAATGTTGAGTCCATGGATTATACGCACTCTCACCCTTCCACCTTTGCTAGCCTCTCTAATAACGCGCACTTTTCGCTGGTATCATACACCTACCATATACCTTCCTCAAAACAGCCACCATACCTACCTATTATGGCATTTCCATAGCTATTCCGAGATATATTGTGATGCAACTTTCTACCATCTAGTTCATCATGACACATTCATCATTGTCATATTGCTTAGCGTGATCATGTAGTTGACATAGTATTTGTGGCAAAGCCATCATTCATAATTTTTTCATACTTGTCACTCTTGATTCATTGCATATCCCGGTACACCGCCGGAGGCATCCATATAGAGTCATACTTTGTTTTAGAATCGAGTTGAAATCATTGAGTTGTAACATAAATAAAAGTGTGATGATCATCATTCAATAGAGCATTTTCCCAAAAAAAGGAGAAAGACCCAAAAATAAAAAATAAAAAGGGGCAATGCTACTATCCTTTTTTCCACACTTGTGCTATAAAGTAGCACCATGATATAGCGAGTCTCATATATTGTGTTTCAAAGTAGCACCATGTTCTTCATATAGATAGTCTCATGTGTTGTCACTTACATATACTAGTGGGAATTTTACATTATAGAACTTGGCTTGTATATTTCAATGATGGGCTTCCTCAAAATTGCCCTAGGTCTTCGTGAGCAAGCAAGTTGGATGCACACCCACTTAGTTTCTTTTGTTGAGCTTTCATACATTTATAGCTCTAGTGCATCCGTTGCATGGCAATCCCTACTCACTCACATTGATATCTATTGATGGGCATCTCCATAGCCCGTTGATACGCCTAGTTGATGTGAGACTATCTTCTCCTTTTTGTCTTCTCCACAACCACCATTCTATTCCACCTATAGTGCTATATCCATGGCTCACGCTCATGTATTGCGTGAAGATTGAAAAAGTTTTGAAAAATTTAGAGTATGAAACAATTGCTTGGCTTGTCATCGGGGTTGTGCATGATTTAAATACTTTGTGTGGTGAAGATGGAGCATGGCCAGACTATATGATTTTGTAGGGATAACTTTCTTTGGCCATGTTATTTTGAGAAGACATAATTGCTTTGTTAGTATACTTGAAGTATTATTATTTTTATGTCAATATAAACTTTTGTCTTCAATCTTTCTAATCTGAATATTCATACCACAATTAAGAAGATTTGCATTGAAATTATGCCAAGTAGCACTCCGCATCAAAAATTCTCTTTTTATCATTTACCTACTCGAGGACGAGCAGGAATTAAGCTTGGGGATGCCTGATACGTCTCCGACGTATCTATAATTTTTGATTGCTCCATGCTATATTATCTACTGTTTTGGACTATATTGGGCTTTATTTTCCACTTTTATATTATTTTTGGGACTAACCTATTAACCGGAGGCCCAGCCCAGAATTGCTGTTTTTTGCCTATTTCAGTGTTTCGGAGAAACAGAATATCAGACGGAGTCCAAACGGAATAAAATCTTCGGGGACGTGATTTTCTCACCGAACGTGATCCAGGAGACTTGGACCCTACTCCAGGGACTCAAAGAGGAGGTCACGAGGGTGAGGGGCGCCCCCCCTAGGGCGCGCCCCCTGCCTCGTGGGCCCCTCGGTGCTCCACCGACGTACTCCTTCCTCCTATATATACCTATGTACCCCCAAACGATCAGAAGAGGAGCCAAAACCTAATTCCACCGCCGCAACTTTCTGTATCCACGAGATCCCATCTTGGGGCCTGTTCCGGAGCTCCGCCGGAAGAGGGCCGTCATCACGGAGGGCTTCTACATCATCATAGCCTCTCCGATGAAGTGTGAGTAGTTTACCTCAGACCTTCGGGTCCATAGTTAGTATCTAGATGGCTTCTTCTCTCTTTTTGGATCTCAATACAAAGTTCTCCCCCTCTCTTGTGGAGATCTATTCGATGTAATCTTCTTTTTGCGGTGTGTTTGTTGAGATCGATGAACTGTGGGTTTATGATCAAGTCTATCTATGAATAATATTTGAATCTTCTCTGAATTCTTTTATGTATGATTGGTTATCTTTGCAAGTCTCTTCTAATTATCCATTTGGTTTGGCCAACTAGATTGGTAGTTCTTGCCATGGGAGAAGTGCTTAGCTTTGGGTTCGATCTTGCGGTGTCCTTTCCCAGTGACAGAAGGGGCAGCAAGGCACGTATTGCATCGTTGCCATCGAGGATAACAAGATGGGGTTTATTTCATATTGCATGAATTTATCTCTCTACATCATGTCATCTTGCTTAAGGCGTTACTCTGTTTTTAACTTAATACTCTAGATGCATGCTGGATAGCGGTCGATGAGTGGAGTAATAGTAGTAGATGCAGAATCGTTTGGATCTACTTGTCACGGACGTGATGCCTATATACATGATCATGCCTAGATATTCTCATAACTATGCTCAATTCTGTCAATTGCTCAACAGTAATTTGTTCACCCACCGTAGAATACTTATGCTCTTGAGAGAAGCCACTAGTGAAACCTATGGCCCCCGGGTCTATTCTCATCATATCAATCTCCATCACTTTAATCTTGCTTTGCTTTTTACTTTGCTTTTACTTTTTACTTTGCATCTTTATACCAAAAATACCAAAAATATTATATCTATCAGATCTCACTCTCGTAAGTGACCATGAAGGGATTGACAACCCCTAATCGCGTTGGTTGTGAGTAGCTATCGTTTTGTGCAGGTACGAGGGACTTGAGCGTGGCCTCCTACTGGATTGATACCTTGGTTCACAAAAACTGAGGGAAATACTTACGCTACTCTGCTGCATCATCCCTTCCTCTTCAGGGAAAACCAACGCAAGCTCAAGACATAGCAGCTATCAAATGTCACAATGTAACTGGGTGATTATAAAGATGCTCTACAAGTGTCTTCGATGATGTTTGTTGAGTTGGCATAGATCAATATTAGGATTTGTCACTCCGTGTATTGGAGAGGTATCTCTAGGCCCTCTCGGAAATGCACATCACTATGAGCCTTGCAAGCAATGTAACTAATGAGTTAGTTGCGAGATGATGTATTATGGAACGAATAAAGAGACTTGCCGGTAACGAGATTGAACTAGGTATTGAGATACCGATGTGTTGGAAATATGCCCTAGAGGCAATAATAAAAGCATTATTATTATATTTCCTTGTTCATGATAATTGTCTTTATTCATGCTATAATTGTGTTATCCGGAAATCGTAATACATGTGTGAATAACAGACACCAATATGTCCCTAGTAAGCCTCTAGTTGACTAGCTCGTTGATCAACAGATAGTCATGGTTTCCTGACTATGGACATTGGATGTCATTGATAACGAGATCACATCATTAGGAGAATGATGTGATGGACAAGACCCAATCCTAAACATAGCACAAGATCGTATAGTTCGTTTGCTAGAGTTTTCCAATGTCAAAGTGTCTTTTCCTTAGACCATGAGATCGTGTAACTCCCGGACACCGTAGGAGTGCTTTGGGTATACCAAACGTCACAACGTAACTGGGTGACTATAAAGGTAGACTACGGGTATCTCCGAAAGTGTCTGTTGGGTTGACATGGATCAAGACTGGGATTTGTCACTCCGTATGACGGAGAGGTATCACTGGGCCCACTCGGTAATGCATCATCATAATGAGCTCAAAGTGACCAAGTGTCTGGTCACGGGATCATGCATTACGGTACGAGTAAAGTGACTTGCCGGTAACGAGATTGAACGAGGTATTGGGATACCGACGATCGAATCTCGGGCAAGTAACATATCGATTGACAAAGGGAATTGCATACGGGGTTGATTGAATCCTCGACATCGTGGTTCATCCGATGAGATCATCGTGGAGCATGTGGGAGCCAACATGGGTATCCAGATCCCGCTGTTGGTTATTGACCGGAGAGTCGTCTCGGTCATGTCTGCTTGTCTCCCGAACCCGTAGGGTCTACACACTTAAGGTTCGGTGACGCTAGGGTTGTGAAGATATGTATATGTAGTAACCCGAATATTGTTCGGAGTCCCGGATGAGATCCCGGACGTCACGAGGAGTTCCGGAATGGTCCGGAGGTAAAGAATTATATATAGGAAGTGCTGTTTCGGCCATCGGGACAAGTTTTGGGGTCACCGGTATTGTACCGGGACCACCGGAAGGGTCCAGGGGGTCCACCGGGTGGGGCCACCTATCCCGGGGGGGCCCATGGGCTGAAGTGGGAGGGAACCCAGCCCATAGTGGGCTGGGGCGCCACCCCCCAAGGGCCCATGCGCCTAGGGTTGGGGGGGAAACCCTAGAGGGGGCGCCCCCTTGCTTGGGGGGCAAGCCCCCCACCCTTGGCCGCCGCCCCCCCCCCTAGTAGATCCATCTACTAGGGCCGGCGCCCCCCCCTTGGCACCCCTATATATAGTTGAGGAGAGGAGGGACTTCAGACACCAGCCCCTGGCGCCTCCCTCTCTCCCCGTTACGTCTCTCTCGCGTAGTATAGGCAAAGCCCTGCTACTGTGACGCCCTGCATCCACCACCACGCCGTCGTGCTGCTGGATCTTCATCAACCTCTCCTTCCCCTTGCTGGATCAAGAAGGAGGAGACGTCTCTCGTCCCGTACGTGTGTTGAACGCGGAGGTGCCGTCCGTTCGGCGCTTGGTCATCGGTGATTTGGATCATGTCGTGTACGACTACATCATCACCGTTCTTTGAACGCTTCCGCACGCAATCTACAAAGGTATGTAGATGCATCCGATGACTCGTTGCTAGATGAACTCCTAGATGGATCTTTGTGAAACGAGTAGGAAAATTTTTGTTTTCTGCAACGTTCCCCAACACGATGATCGAATCTCGGGCAAGTAACATACGATGATAAAGGAAACAACGTATGTTGTTATGCGGTTTGACCGATAAAGATCTTCGTAGAATATGTGGGAGCCAATATGAGCATCCAGGTTCCGATATTGGTTATTGACCGGAGATGTTTGTCGGTCATGTCTACATAGTTCTCGAACCCGTAGGGTCCGCACTCTTAACGTTCGATAACGATTTGTATTATGAGTTATGTGATTTGATGACCGAAGCTTGTTCGGAGTCCCGGATGAGATCACGAACATGAAGAGGAGTCTCGAAATGGACGAGAGGTAAAGATCAATATATTGGAAAGTTACATTCGGACACCGGAATGGTTCCAAAGTGTTTCGGGTATTTTTCGGAGTACCGGGAGGTTACCAGAACCCCCCGGGGAAGTAATGGGCCTTAATGGGCTTTAGCGGAAAGGAGAGAAGGGCCGCAAGGGGTGGCCGCCCACCCAATGGCTGGTCCGAATTGGACTAGGAGGGGCGGCGCACCCCTCTTTCCTTCTCCCTCTCTTCCTCCTTCTCTCTCTCTCTCCCTCCAGGAAAAGAAAGGGGACTCCAACTAGGATTGGGAATCCTAGTTGGACTCCCCTATGGCGCGCGCCCCCTTAGGCCGACCTCCTCCTCACCCCTCCTTTATATATATGGGAAGGGGGCACCCCAAAGCAGAACAGACAATCTTTTAGTCATGTGCGGTGCCCCATCCACAGTTTACCACCTCGGTCATATCGCCATAGTGCTTAGGCGAAGCCCTGCGCCGGTAACTCCATCATCACCGTCACCACGCCGTCGTGCTGACGGAACTCTCCCTCGTCCTCAACTGGATCAAGAGCTCAAGGGACGTCATCGTGCTGAACGTGTGCAGAACACGGAGGTGCCGTACGTTCAGTACTTGGATCGGTTGGATCGTGAAGACGTTCGACTACATCAACCGCGTTACTAAACGCTTCCGCTTTCGGTCTACGAGGGTATGTGGACACACTCTTCCCTCTCGTTGTTGTGCATCTCCTAGATAGATCTTGCGTGATCATAGGTAAATTTTTGAAATACTGTGTTCCCCAACAGAAGGGGGCGGCCAGGATCGGCGAGCCGCGCATCAAGTGGGCGTCCAAGGAGCAGGAGTGTCTCGCCAAAGCGTGGAAAATCATCAGCCTCGACCCGATCACCGACACGAACCAGAGCATCGACACGTATTGGGAGCGCATCAAGGCCGAGTTCGACGAGCGCAAGCTCGTCGACCCCTACTTCAAAGGCGTCCACATGCAGCGTGGGTCGAAGGCGATGGCAAACCATTGGGGGCTCATCCAGGCGGCGTGCAACAAATGGCACGGGATCGTCGAGGAGATCACGGCTCGTCCGGAGAGCGGCGCTAGCATCGAGGATCAGGTATGGCACGCCGATCTCCCACTTATTTTCACCGTGCGCGCCCGCCAACTGTTTGTTCCTCGACGCAGCTGCTGCGGATGTTCGCCATGTATCGCCAGGACAGCAGCGACCAAGACTTCAAGTACATCCACGTCTTCAAGCAGATCGAGAAGTGTGAGAAGTGGGCGGATGTCCGGTGCACCCTCACCAAGGCCAAGGAGACATACAAGCCGGACGTGCCGACGCCGGACGCGGGCGACGGGCGCCCCAAAGGCAACAAAGGGGCCAAGAAGGGGAAGCACGCTGACGCGGCTACCGCGCGAGTGCAAGAGTCCATTGAGCATTACCTCACCGACGCAAAGGCCCGGGCAGCCCCGCGTGAAGAGAAGACCGAGGTGCGGTGGTCGGAGTTGATGACGAACAGCGCCGTCAAGCTCGACCTACTCCGGACCAACGTCGCCGTGAAGAAGAGGAACACCGACCTGGCTTTCCTGATGGGCAGGGTGGACATGCTCCAGAGCAACGACGAGTAGCTCAAGGCGTGGTACCTGGCGGAGCGCGGCCTCATCCTGAACCAACTCCCGTCGACGGCGCCGCCAACTCCCACGCCCACGCCGACGACGCTGCCAAACCCGAGCGACGATGCCTCCACGACGCCCAGCAGCACCGAAGCCACACCGACGCCGCCCAGCACAGAAGCAGCTCCGACGCCGCCAAGCCCGCGCATGCCGACTCTGCTGACGCCCGAGGCCGACCCAGCCGTTTGATGTGTTGCCCACGCGTCCTTCCTTTTTTTGTACGTCGAATTTTTCATTTGATTGCCGAACTGTGGCAAGCTGATCGCCGAATTGGGCAGCTGATCGCCGGATTTGTGGCGCTTTTTTGGGAGCGGGAATGATCAAGTTTGAATTTTCCGCGGCTTGGGGGCCGGCGCCTGGGGGCGTGGCTGCGAGCTAGATCGTCCCCAGGACCTAAAAGGCGTCAGGCGGGCGTTCAAAATAGCGTCGGCTTACGCGCTGGGGGCCGAACGAGTCGAGATGCTCTAATACTTTCTTCCAAAGATCACTTTCACTTCCTCAGGTTGCGACAAGTGGCGCGTTACATGTGCGCCACTTGTCGCACTATGGGAGTTTTTTTTTCCTTTTTTCGTAGATCCGTTTATTTAAAATGTTTTATCTCTCAAACAGTGCATCCAAATCTCAAACCGTTTTCACCGTTCGATTCCTCGTGTCGAGATCTTGAAAACTAGATCCCATGGTGATAGGTTTTGATGAACTTTGTTATTCAAAAAACTCGGACGGAAAAAACACACCGGGAGCATGTTGTTTTTTCCCTTTCCGAGAGGCACGACAGGGCCTCTCGCAAAGCTAATCTATGCCTCTTGCGGAAGCAAAACCATACATCTTGCGAAAGGAAAAAAAAGAAAACATATTTTTTCTGTTTTCAAAAGGAACGGCCGTGCTTCTCACGGAAGCAAAACCGTGCCTCTTGTGAAAGGGAAAACACACTTTTTTCGTTTCCGAAAGGCACGGCCTCTCACGAAAGCAAATTCGTGCCTCTCGTGGAAGTAAAACCATACTTCTCACGGAAGGGAAACAAATATGAAAAAACGCGTACTGAGAGGCACGTCGCGGAAGCAAAACCGTGCCTCCCGTGGAAGCAAAAAAACGTATTTTTCCGTTTCCGAGAGGCACGGCCGTGTCTATCGCGGAAGCAAAATCATGCATCTCACGGAAGCAAAAAAAATGCGTTTTTTCATCAAAAAACATTTTCCCCGAATATTTTTCGTCGAAAAGCTAAGAAAGACCGGTGAAAAACCGAAAAGCCAAAAAAACCCATCTCAAAGCCGAAAACGTGTGCGGAAAATTAAAAAAACCAATGTCAGAAAGGAGTGTGACATGTGACGGCGGGTGAGAGCACGCCAAGTGACCTCTGAACGAGCGCTCCTCAAGGGAGCAACTAGTTAACGAGTGCTCCTTCGGGAGCCTCACAACGATAAGCGCCACTTGGCGCGCTCTCAGCCATTCGCCACGTGTCGCGCTTTGGATGCTTCCTTCGGATTTTATTATTTTTATTTTTTCACATGCGTTTTCGGCTTTTTAAACGGTTTTTTCGACATTTTGGTTTTCCCCCGGTCTTTCTTAGCTTTTCGATCAAAAAAAATTCAAATTTTTTTGCGCGAAAAAACATGTTTTTTCCTTTTGCAAAAGTCATGGTTTTTCTTCCGCGAGAGGCACGGTTGTGCTTTATCGAGAGTCACGGCCATGCCTTTCGGAAACGAAAAAACGCGTTTTCTGTTTTTTTCTTTCGGGAGAGTCACGGTTTTGCTTCCGCGAGAGGCACGGTTGTGCTTTCGCGAGAGTCACGGCCGTGCCTCTCAGAAAGGGAAAAACGAAACGTGTTTTCTGTTTTGTTTCTTTCGTGAGAGTCACGGTTTTGCTTCCGCGAGAGGCACGGTTGTGCTTACGTGAAAGTCACGGCCGTGCCTCTCGGAAAGGGAAAAAAATACGCGTTTCTGTATTTTTTCTTTTGCGAGAGTCATGGTTTTGCTTTCGCGAGAGCCACGGTTGTGCTTTCGCGAGAGTCACGGTCGTGCCTTTCGGAAACGGAAAAAAATGCATTTTCTGTTTTTTTCCTTTCACAAGAGTCACGGTTTTGTTTTCACGAGAGGCACGGTTGTGATTTCGCGAGAGGCACGGGCGTGCCTCTTTCGGAAAGGGAAAAAAACCGTGCTCCCGGTTCTGTTTTTTCACCCGGTTTTTTCGTCCGGTTTTTTTCATGAAAAAGTTCGTCAAAACCTATCAACATGGGATTTAGTTTTGAAGATCTTGACGCGAGGAATCCAATGGTAAAAACGGTTCGAGATTTAGACACACGGTTTAAGAGATAAAACGTTTTGAATAAACAGATCTACGAAAAAAGGGAAAACTCCCAGGTTGCGACAAGTGGCGTGCTGCATGAGCGTCAATTATCGCGATCTGGGAAAGTGAAGTGTTCTTTGCAATGAGTATTCCTTAATTAGTGATTTCGGCTCCTCGATTAGTTGCTCTCGTTCGCAAACCTAACGCGCAGAAGCGGGGACAATCCTCTAATGCATTTCTGCTAGCACTAGGGTGGGCCGACCCATTAGCTAGCACATTGAAGGTGAGTACAATCTATTAATACCACTTTTGGATACCTTCTAGAAGGTTATGTTAATGATTTTCTCTATTTTTTGTTTTCTTTTTGCATTTTTCGGTTTGTTCAGAATATTTGAATAATAAAAAATCGAACATATACAATTTTCATTATTTCAAAAAATTATTTTTTCAAAGAATCGTGTTTTAGAAACATGAAATTTGAAAAATATTCGTGTTATCATGAAAAAATCCTGAAAATGTTTGTGCTTAAAATATTCGCCAGATAAAAAAACTGTAACCAAAATCTTTTAAAATGTTCATGTTTTTGGAAACTTAAAAAAAATTGTGTATGCAAATAAAATTTTAAATATCAAATGTTCATGCTTAAAAAATCATAATTTTTTTATAAATGTTCATGCTAAAAATTGTTCCCATACTTTTAAAAAATATTTTCTTTCTTAAAAAAGGATCACATTTGAAAGAATTAACATTTTTATATAACATGTTCCCAAAATTTTCAAAATATGATCTCATAATAACATGTTCAATTTGAGAAATTAATAATTTTATCTTTTCTAGAAAAAAAAACAGAAGCTAGCGCTCACTCAATACAATGTGTCGCTATATAGGATGGGCCACTAGAGCTACGCAAATACGATTGCCCCCGCCTATTACTCAAAATGCGTCAAACAGGGTCACCCCTGAAGAGGTACTCTTGACACGTAAAGCATATGTCTGACCTATTGCGAGACGACCTAATGTCTCACCTCTAGCGTTGTAGCTAATGTCTCACCTCTAGTGGTTTGTGAAGTTTCTATGTGCAATTAGAATCTTTCGTGTGGTTTTGTTCTTCTTTTGTTTCTGTGTGTAGGATTTCATCTGTTTTCTTTGGCTGTCTTGGCTTTTAATTTTTTCCTTCTTAAGGACATGTTAAAGTTTCTTAATGGATATTATAGATATTTCTTATACATTTGGAACAATTTTTATACACGCTGAACTTTTTTTAAATGCATGCTGAACATTTTTTCAAATAAATGTTTAAACACTTTTTGGAATAGTATATATTAACATTGTTAACATAGAACATTTGTCTTATACACGTTTATTATTTTTTGAATACTTTTGATTTTTTCAGATACAACTTGCAAAAATAATTAGTTCAGTTTGAACATGTGAACATTTTTCATAAGTGCCATAAACATTATTTTTAAAATGAACAAAATATTTGCTAAGTGTTAGTTTTTCAATGTCGTAAAAATATCTTTGAATTGTATGAAACATTTTTTGAAAAATAGGCATACATTTTTTTTGAATGTATATTTTTTTTGAAAATGTCAGGAACATCTTTCATGAAATAGATGAACATTTTTTACCGCCACAATTATGTAATTTTGCAAAATAAATACATGGTTTTTTTGGAATTGTATAAATAATTTTGTAAAATTCATGAAAAATTTTTGTGAAACACATGAAGATTTTTCCAGTGTCCTGGACATTGTTTTGAGTGGGAACAACATTTTCATTTGAATCGTAAAAAAATTGAAAGTTGCATGAGAATATTTCTACCTCACGAACATTTTTTAATGTTCTACGAATTTTTTATAACTTTAAGTAAAATATTTTTTAAAAGTTAACCAAAAGTAATACAGAAGAAAAAATGTTCAAAAATGGACCTATGCAACCGCTAGCAAGGAAGTGCTAACAGAGGCTATCGTGCGAGTGATTGATGGCCTGCCTATTTAGGAGGTTGTTGAGGCGAAGGCAGTTACCGTCTCGCAGCAAGCGAGGCATAATCATGCCCCCCTAAAAAACAAGTGGTTGTCGGGAGGAATTAATTGAAAAGCGTCGTCCGCCTCCCAAAATCACTAGTTGAGAAGTACTTTCTCCGTTTCATAATATAAGAATATTTTCTAAAAAAATGTTCTTATATTAGGCTGATTATAGTGAGAAGTAACTTAGACTAGTGTCATGCATATGATACTAGTCTAAGTTATTACCTTTATAATGTAAAGTAACATAATAGTAATGTCATAGATTACTTTATTTATTAGTTCGTAGACTCATCTTATTTTAGGAAGCGCTATGTTACAGTATTATATTATGTTATCACCTTTCATTAAATACTTGCCACTTAATTCAAAAATTAAAACTTGTCACATAACTAAAAAAAATTTGGAGTGCGTTATGTTATTAGCTAAGTTACTCCCACTATGACTAGCCTTAGGCTGGTCATAGTGGGGAGTAACTTATACTAACGTCATGCATATGACATTAGTCTAAATTACTATCTTCATAGTGCAAAGTATCATAAGAGTGTTGTCATAGATGGTTTCATTTATTAGCCTATAGACTCATTTTACCTCGGGAAGCGCTATGTTACAGTAACATATTAGGCTAGTCATAGTGGGAGTAACTTAGCTAGTAACATAACACACTTTAAGAAAATTCTGCTTATGTGGCAAGTAATTAATGAGAGGTGGTAACATAATATGTTACTGTAACATAACGCTTTTCAAGACAAGATGAGTCTACGAGCTAATAAATGAAGCCATCTATGTTACCACTATTATGTTACTTTGCATTATGAAGGTAGTAACTTAGACTAGTGTCATGCATATGACACTAGTCTAAGTTACTCCCCACTATGACCAGCCTTATGTTACTCCAAACATCTCTTTTCTCATTAAATACTTGCCACATAAGCAAAATTGCCCTGGGGTGTGTTAAGTTACTACCTAAGTTACCACCACTATGACCAGCCTTATGGGACGAAGGGAGTACTCGTTGCAAAGATCATTCCAACTCCCCTGGTTGCGACAAGTGGTGCACATACAGCGCGCCACTTGTGGCAACCTGAGAGTTTTCCCTTTTTTCGTAGATCTGTTTATTCAAAACATATATTTCAAACCGTGCGTCCAAATCTCGAACCGCTTTCACCGTTGGATTTCTCGCATCGAGATCTTCAAAATTATATCCCATGATGATAGGTTTGACGAACTTTTTTTCACATAAAAAAGGGACGAAAAAAACCGGACAAAAAAACCAAACCGGAAGCACGGGTTTTTTCCCTTTTCGAAAGAGACACGTCCGTGCCTCTCACGAAATCACAACCGTGCCTCTCGCGGAAACAAAACCGTGACACTCGCGGAAGGAGAAAAAGAAAACACGTATTTTTTCCGTTTCCGAGGAGACACGGCCGTGACTCTCGCGAAAGCACAACCGTGCCTCTCGCGAAAGCAAAACCGTGACTCTCGTGAAAGGACAAAAACAACAAACACATTTTTTTCCTTCCGAGAGGCACGACCGCGCCTCTCACGGATGCAAAACCGTGACTCTCGCGAAATAAACAAACAACAGAAAACACGTTTTTTCGGTTTCCGAGAGCCAGGGTCATGACTCTCGCGAAAGAAAAAAAATAGAAAACACATTTTTTTCCGTTTCCGAGAGGCACGGCGGTGAATATCACGAAAGCATACTCATACCTTTCATGGAAACAAAACCGTGACTCTCGTGAGAGGAAAAAAACAGAAAACACGTTTTTTTTCCGTTTCCGAGAGGCACGGCCATGACTCTCGCGAAAGCAAAACCGTGACTCTCGCGAAAGGAAAAAAAAGAAAACATGTTTTTTCATGTAAAAAAATAATTTTTTTATTGAAAAGCAAAGGAAGACCGGTGAAAAACCAAAACATCAAAAAAAAGTTTAAAAACCGAAAACGTGTGCGGAAAAATAAAAAAACAAAATTCGGAGGGAGCGCCCAGAGCGCGACACATGGCGAATGACTGAGAGCGCGCCAAGTGGCACTGATCGTTGCGAGGCTCCCGAAAAAACGCTCGTTAACTAGTTGCCTCCCCCGGATGCCCCGTATTTTGCGCTGGGCGGTTTCCTCCCGTGGCGTTTTTTTCTCTGTTTTTATGCTTTTTTTTGTTTTTCAATTTTCATATGTTCATTGTGTTACTGCGTGAAGCACATTTGTGTTTTTTTGCATGAAGGCACAATTGTGCTTGCCCAAAGAAGCACAGTTAGTTCACTTTGGATAAGAACAGTTGTGCTTCATCATGTGGGAGCACAAGTTAGTATAGTTTTGAAGCACATATTTCACCTTGGAAAAAGGTTTGTCAAAACTTATCAACATCGAATCTTGTTTTGAAATTCTTGATGTGGCGAACGCATCGATGAAAATGATTTGTAATTTGAACGCATTATTCAAGAGATAGATTGTTTTGAAAAACTGAATCTGTGAAAGAAAGCACAAATAAAACCGCACATGTCTCCCTACATGCGCGGAGCTAGGCCCAGCCGAGTTGTTACTATACAGTGAATATTTTGTAGCTGTATACTGTACAGATTGCGTGGTTCGGTTTCAGCTGAAATTGTGTACAGTCCAATCAACTATGCGAGTACAGTCCAATGTACGAACGAGTCAGCAATGCCGATGGAGAGATTCCTTTGCGCGAGTGAGTCATGCATGACCTCAGCTAATCCGACAGTGGTCCGAGTGCATGCATGGGCCAGATCGGCACGCATGTGCGTCCCACGGAACCTCCCAGCACAAAGGAGAAATCGGGCCAGATCGGCTTGCCAGTGTGCTTTGATTATCTGTTTTCTAACATTTCGATGTACTTAAAACGAGGTGAACTGCACGACCAGGTTGAATCCATTTTACACTTTTACAACACTGGTATGTGACTTGGGGCAACTCCAACGGGGATCACGGAAATTGCGGAATCAAATGTCCGCAGACACGTTCAGTCGTTCACATGTGTCTACAGACAACGATATGAAAGGAGGTCATCCAACATGTCCACCTTTCAACAAAAGTAAAAAAATAAACCAAATGCCGATAACTAATCCAGCCTCTTACTTTCACAAATGTGTCTAGATCAATAATAATTCAACCATGCATTTAAATTTGAAAGCATCAGATGTCCAACAAAATTTTCAAACTCACCAATTCCAAAAAAAAGAGAACCGGATGCCCATGCCAAAGACCTCAAGTTTTTCACTCCTTGAAAGTGGCCTTCATCTCAAGCTTCCTCTCCTCGAGCTTGAACTTCTTCATGGGCATATGTTACTCTAGTTGCTATGCACATTGAGCTTCATCCAACAATGTATCTATGCGAAGGGCTTGCCCTTCTTCAATGGTACGACGCACCCAGGCATCCGTGTTAGACAAAGGTGTGACGAAATGACCAAACACATAGAGCAACATGAAACAAAACTATGAGCTCTTCGAGTGACATTCTAAGCACTTATGTATACGCACCGCAATACTTGTTGACAGCCTTTTGAGTAACATACCATTGATGAAGTAGTGACTTTGCATTGCAACCATGGATCACTTCCATGTTGTAGGGCGGGCGATGCTTTTGCTCATTGAACTAAACATGCACACTTTGCCAAAATGTCGTGCCCTTTTGCTTCATGCCTTGAAACTCCACTCTTCTGGCCAACCATGCCTCACACAATAATTCATCCTCTTTATCAAGTAGACAGTCATCGTATTTCCTTCAAAGTCAACAACGACAACGTTAAAATATTCCGCTATGCCATTTGGCCAAATACTTGTAGCGTGTGACGTCCGCCATGGACGACGTCACCATGGGCAGGTGATACCTGGGTACTGGCAGGATCCAGAGTCGAACGATAGTGTAGGCCAGGGTGGGTGGGCATATGGGTGGAGCGACAAAAGTCTGGCAAGGCCTAGGCGGCGTCCGGGATGGTACATCAGCATCGTTGGTCTCCGAGGGAGTGGATACTGGGCACCGGGTCCGAGTGGGGCCAAAAGGGCTCCGGGTGGGGTTTTTGGGTGGGCCGGTGATGACGGGGTCTGATGTGGCAGACATCCGGACTCCCCCAAACCTCCCCCCCAATTTGGTTCTAGTTTGTGGAATTTGGACGTCCGAACCGGTCCCGACTATTTTGGTGACCGTCGTTGGATGGCAAAAACGTTTGGACGGTGTGGTCCAAACATTTGGGGGCGATTTGGGGATGGAGATGGTGTTATTGGTGAAGATGGTGAGAATGGAGGTGCTCCCAACAAAGATGGCATGTCCGGCAAATTAAGCTCTACAAGAGCAAGAAGTTCCTCCACACCGTCACCATGGACAAATATGTGAACAAATATGGTAGGGCTTCTCGAGGAGACCATCTTCGTGTTAAAAGGTGTGAACTAAGGGGGCCAGCAAGGGACTACACACCCAAAGGGTTGGGTGCACTAGCTCTTTAGGCATCCCTCATGGATGTGGCTTTATTTTGGCTCAAATAACTTCGCATGAATTTTCTCATCTTCCTGTAAATCCAGAAATCATTTTTTTTCTTCGCATCCTCATCAGTTTCCAGATTTCTAGTATAATTCTACTATAGAACATGATATCCAAATAAAATATCCCCAAAGTAAATAAATGAGTGTAAGAATTGAATTGATGATGCAAAATGAATCAATGAGTAGGAGTGGAGAAGGTTGAAACTAGGTGATTGACAGGAGGAGCAATACAGAAAATTTAGAAGGAAGAAAAGAGATAGCGCTCCTGAGTTGGTACGTGATACAAGGTTGGCGCAAATAGGATTGAAGTGGGGCCTTGTTGTGGGACATGGTGTAATCAGAAAGGAAATTACTCGTAAGGTGTATGTACCATAAAGAGAAGAGCAAGCGCATAGCAGGCGGTCAAAAATCGAGTACAATTGCCATGCTCCAATTATATATTTTTTAAGAACATAGCGTTAAGAAACAAGGAATGTATATCTCGATGGCTAGAAACATAAAAAATGTGCGAGAATCTTCCTAGATTTTTGTGGAAATATAATACAAAAGGAAGTTATTTTGGGATGTGGGGTCTATAAGAATCACGTGGTAAATATATTTTGGAAGGGGGTTCTAGAAAGAGGGGAATTTTCGTGTTGTATATTTTAGATGTCGGATTTAAATACTTCATGTATAAGAAATAACTAGAAACTGAGATTAATTTGGAGTTTTCTTGAGTACATATATTATGTTGTTCATGGTTTGGATGATTGTCACATTTCACCAATCCCTCTTGTCAGCAAGCAGAAGGCATGGACTCACCCGGAAAGAAAAAGGCATGGACTGAAGCAATCAAGAATGAGAATGTACTAGTGGAATTGACATGAACATTGAAATTTGCTCTGCCCAAATCCACCATGACATGCTCCGGAGAAAGCCAAGCGTGAGCTCTCCGGCCGGCGAAGTTTCAAGAAAAACAAACACAAACTTGAATCCCCATTCACTGCAACCGGAGACGAATTTGAGCAAAAATCGCGCATGAGACTTTCATCTCACACGGCTCTAACTGGCATGAAGATCTATGGACACTTGGCACGATGGGCTAGTGGCCCGGAGTTTCTTCCTGCTTTGCAGGACCCGCATGCATATAATACTCACACTTACTAGCATCATGACAAGCAACTCTTCCGTTGGATGCCAATCATGGTTGTTCCGGTGGCTGGCTACCATGACAAGCAAGCACAACATTTGGATCAGATGAGGAGAGTGACGCAGCACCACTTGGCCATGCCGATCGATCAGCTCGCCCCCACCCACCTTGGCCAAACCAAGCGCTAGCTGATAACCGAACAAGAGTTGGAGCCATCCATCGAGAGCAAAAAAAAAAGCCTTATCGCAACATATATCCGAGGAGTAGGCCAGAGGCCAAACTGGTCTAGCTAGCTCCTAGCTAGGAGAAGGGCACCGATCGAAGAGAAGTTGTGTTTTTTGACGATCGCGTGTCGACATCCGCATGCCCTAATAAATTCACGGCAAAAATATTCATGCGTTTATAGCATCTACAGTTGAAGGTTGCAAATTTAAATCCTCAAACGACCGAAGACTCGCGTGGGTACACCCGCGGACAATGACCGGACGGGCTTTAAATTTTACTATTTGCATCCATATACCTTATTTCTAAAACATCTATTACATGTAGGGCCATGCACGACGATCATTCGTCTGTCTTGGGCCATTTGGGTTGTCAAAACACACCAAAATTGCTCATCTTAGATTTTCACGTCCATAATAATAGTTCCACCTCGCCGCATGACGAGCTAGTCAACCGACTTAAATAGCCGGGTCGTTCAGAAGCGATAAGCTTCGCTTCTGATATTATTGCATTCTTTGTTAAGAAGATAGTATGTCACTATGAATCTTCTATGCTTATCACATAGAAGATTCATAGTCAAGGTCTATATCCTTAACAAGGAAAACGCTTATGTCAGTATTGCTTTTTATGAATCACAATGTTTCAATAAAAATCGATGAACAAAATAGAAGTCTAATGTCATTGTTGTAGGGGGTAACAACGTACATGAATAAGACAAACTTGACACTTGATGAACAATCATCAGTTGATGAAATGCAATCCAGTGTCAAGTTATCTCGTTCACACAACGAGAATTAATAGACGTACACAACAACTGAGAAGCTTGCCGCCATATGCCGGTGCGGCTATTTAAGCCGGTCGATGTCCGCCTTGCGTAGCAGCGTGAGACTAAAATTTGGGTGCAGCGATGAAAGAGGGAGGAGTTTCTGTCACTGCAGATCAGACTGCTATAGGGCGTCGGGCTATAGATGCTCTTAGCTAGCGCCGATCGATCGGGAGCACTAGTGGTTTAGTGGTAGTAGTGAAGTAGCGTGTCCGGCGTCCAAGTTGGGATCATGTCAGATGATTATTGAACTGCATAGTACCTCTCTTTCTTCCGTGATTATTGAAGTGTATGCCTCGACACCTCTTTTAGAAGCTAGCGCCAACCACCTCGATCGGGCACAGTCCACATGGCAGCACATATCCTGTTCGTAAGTGCGTCTCTGTCAGGCTTAACTCGCCCCGGCCACACGCAAGGTGTCGACTCCGACAGATCGATAGCTCCATCTCCGTGATATGATATGATATGATATGTGATAAGCAACCAATTGATCGATGTTTCTGGAAACGACGATCCACTTGAGCGAACTAAGCCACGCTGAAAGCAAAACAAAACTAATGGCAATGATGAGGAGACTGATTCTTGATTTAACCAAGTTAATGATTTTGTTCTTCTATCAACGGCGTACGATGCGTCTCAATCACAGCGCCGAGGAGGGCAGTGAGCATTTATAAGAAACACAATCTAAACGCAGACGCTCACAAACACAAACGTACGTCCACCCCTGTGAACGCACTTTTTCTCTCGAAAAGAAGGTCGGAACCCTCGGCTTCTGCAGCAGCTAGCTGGGCTTATGATTGATGAAATCATCACAAATACGTTGCTATCGGCAGAAACGTTATCTTTTCACTAAGAGATTATTTCGTCTTCATGAGACATCACAATGAGGTTGTAGAACCACTCTCCTAACCATCTACTACCACTATAAAAGAACGAAAGGGACAGATCCAAACAATCTCAACCGTCTATCCGTGCGATCTAAAGGTTGAAAACCTTTCCGTGTTTATCACAACAAGCCACGAATCCCACTCATCGCATCGATCGCCCACTAATCCCACCATACCCCTTCGTTGTCATCAAACTACCCTTCCCTAGGCTAAAAAAGAAACTGCTCTTCCTACATCAAAAAATAAAAAAACTGCTCTTCACTGAGCACACGACGCACCACGTCTTCTGCACCCTGCTGCTGCCCCGCCGCTCCACCTCTGCTGCTCCATGAACGCGGGCGTGGGTCGCCGTCGGCGCCGCCACTCGCCGCTTGGCTGCTGCCCCACGGACGCGAGCGAGGACTGAAGCTGAGCGCTCGGGCAGGTGGATTGGGCACTAGGACGATGCAGAGCACGAGCGGCGGCTAATTGTGCTCACGGCAGTGATGGCTGTAGAGTAAGCCTAATTTCTGGGGCACATTATAGCACGCTGCCTGTAATCGTTTATTCACTCGGCGTTGCAATGGTCGCCCAAGTGTCCAGTGCCCCTGCAAATTCTGCCTTGTGCGTGCATGATGCTGCCGACGTGGTATGCGTGTTGGATGGATGACTAAGGGCATGTGCGGCCGGCTGGCCGGCATGTGTGCTGTGCGTGTGTGTTTACTCAGGTAATCAAATGTGTTGTATGTGTGCTCAATAAGTGTTTGCGTCAATGCTCGACTGAAAACAGTTGTTTCAAATTTTGCATTTTAGTTCAGAAACAATAAATCATTAGCACCTTCTATTATTTTACTTCACTAGCACCTTATATTTTTAATCATTAGCGCCTTTTGATTCAGGTAATGTTCAAGTTCTTTATCAGGACCTTGTCTAGAATATAACTGCATTGTAGGAATCCGCCTCCAACCAAAGGAACCTCGTCTTCCGAGTGAAAACCCAGATTTAGTTTGCTGGATCGGATGGCGGCGGCATCTTCTTGAACGTCGTTTTGGAGGCGCCATCTTTGAAGACGAGGTTCGGTTGGCGCTTGTGGCTTTTGTGCTTCTGGTGGTATGCCAAGACGGTGGATGCCGGGGCGGTGGCTCCGGATGGTGGATGTATGCCGAGGCGGCGGCCTCGGACGGTCATGCAACGACGGTCCTATGGGGTAGGTCCGCTGTTTTGCTTGGCATGGGTGGCGACCTGGTGTTGCGAGGGTGGCCAGTTCGTCGGCTCGGTCGACGCGATCTGTGGGGTCAGTCTGGCTAGAAGTCGGGGCGACGGCCCTGGATGTTTGGTACAACGTTCGTGGTCTGCGGGCGGTCGTCTCGTGTAGCAAGGGCGATGAGGCGACTGAACTGCGCGGCTTTGTGGCTCTCGTGTGGGCGGGGGATGTCGGAGCGGCGGCTCCGGAGTCGGCGGTGTGTGTTTGTTGCAATGTTGCCTTGGGTCGTGTGGTCGGCAAAGGTTCATTGCGTGTGCGGTTTTTTGGTCTGGTTTTCCTCATGAACTGGGGCACTCTGTTAGGTTTTCGATCCGGTTTTCCTCATAAACCGGATCACCTCTCTTATTCTATAATGCAAAGCCGGAGCACCTGGCCCTCTGACGAGGTTCTGTCAAAAAACTGCGTTGTAGGAATTGCACACTTATAGAAGCCATTGCCTACATCTGGAGAGTAATGGAGTCGTGTAAATTCATGCTCTGGTTCTTATGTAATGGTGCACTGCTATGCATCACGTATGCAGGTGAAACACGATAGAAAGAAAGGTTTCTTGATGATATTAGTTATTTGGTGAAACAACTGTTTTATATAGAAGCTTCCTTTCACTTAGCCAAGAAAGGGGAATGATTTTTGATTTTAGTTCAAAATATTATGGTGTCAGTTCATTTCTTGACAGGTCCTGTTTTCATGTAAATATATGGGATTTTTAGGGTCTATTGCTAGGTCTCTTCTCCATGGCCATGCCATCGTCGCCCCAAGCCCAGGTGAACTATTTATCCTTTTGATTTCTTTACCTCCAGTTCTTCCTTCACTTTCCATGTACAAACCTCAAAGCTGGGGCTTGGGAAGCACCATGGAGATAGAAAGCTGCCACAATGCTCCGTGAAGAAATACGCGGAGTTCAGCAGCAGGCATGCACTAATTTGTGATTTAGCACTCTGACTCTATAGTTCAAAAATTGGTATTACCTTTTGATTGTGCTAGCGATACAGTACTTCAACTCCTACCCGAATCAATTTGGCATAAGAGGTGGAGGATTGGGCCAAAATCTTCCTCTTTCGTAATTCTATGTTTGGAACCATAGTACAAGTTAGGGATCTTTATTTCTGTTCAAGTAAAATTACTTGCAACTATATTCTCAGGTGTTTCATTATTTTTACACATTGCGTATTCATAAGGTACTACAGAAGATTATGTTGTGATGATGCAAAGCATGATTTAATAATCTTTTACTCTGCACATTTTAAATCTGGTTTCATAAACATTGTGCTTTTCTCAAGTTCAGCTACCTGGTCAGCTTAACAGAGTCAATGGCTGTAAAGGATTTTCGTGATGATGTTGGTGAATGACTGAATGCCCAGTCTATCTCTATCAATTGCAGAATTTGTAAACCTCTCATCTGTGGAGTGATATTTATTTGTCGAGAGCTATCAAAAGGTTTGCTTCCCAATTTTAGCCACCTTCATGCATTTTAATTGCAACACTTACAAAAGTGTAATAAAATTTAAATGGATAGCTCAGTCGAGAAAACACATTTTTTCTCCTTTGATTTCTTCTTGTCCAGGCTAGGAACCATCTTGCGCTCAACCAAATTCATGTTCTTTGACTAACTTTTCCATCAAGGTAAACCCTTTGGTTCCCATTCTGTCTTTGTTCAAGTGTCATTCTCAATCAGTTTGTAGTCCATATCTTCAAATCATGTACTGCCTCCAATACAAATTAGTTGTAGCTCAAACAGATGTATCGACCAATGAAATACGTCTAGATACATCCGTTTCAGCAACAAGTAATTAGTTGTAGCTCAAACAGATGTATCCAACAATGAAATACGTCTAGATACATTCATTTCAGCGACAAGTAATATGGATCAGAGGTAGTATTTTTTATGACATGCAGATCATATACTTTTAGTCATACAGTTTATAGCTAGAGCATAACAAGCACTTGTATTTGGATTATGTTCCTTGATTCGCCTATGTAAAACATTAGTATGTACTTGAATTTCAATTTGGGATCTAGATAGATTGGCTTGTAGTTTATGATGTTATATACTCCGTGCTGAAACATGGAATTGATACTCTACCAATTAGTCAAGTCAATGCTCTCCATAGTTGCTAAGCAATGGACGAGGAATCTTAATTCCTAAACACAATATTTTCAGTCATTTTTATGACTCCGTAATTAGGAATTATACGTACTTTGTATGAGAATTAAATTTTTCAAAAATGTAGGTCTATTTTACGATAGAACTAAGGCCGAGCTAGGCGCCGGCTCACCGGCCCAAATTTGGGCCGGTCGCCTCATAGCCGCCCAATTTCAACGATTGCAACTATTGAATTTCACGTCCTTGTTTCGTCCACCAACACCCCACACACGTGATTGACTCTGCCCCTGCCTCCGTGTCCCGCCTCCCCATGCGTCCCCTGCCTTTCCTTCGCTTCCGCCTCTGTATACCTCACCCTTACTTGCCTGCTTACAGCTCCCAGGGGAGTTGTGGAGCTAGGGGAGGGGAACGGGTGAGCAGCAAGAGGATAAGGATTTTTTTTGAAACTATAATGATTTTTATGGAAAATTCGAAAACTATACACCCTAATGTATAAAAATCAAAAGTATCACCCCGTCAGCCTACCGTTGGCCGAAAAGGGACTTTTCGGTCTACCGTTGGCCGAAGAGGGACTTTTTGGCCAACTATTGGCCAAAGAGTACCTTTCGGCCAACCGTTGGCTAAAAAGTCCTTCGGCCAACAATAGGCCGAAAAGTGGTCTTCGGCCAGCACATGCTCTCATGTTTTAGAAAATTCATATCAATTAGGATTTTTAATATTTTAATTTGATTCTTTTTGCATTAGAATAGAAATTTTATGAAGTTTCTGTAGATATCAAGTTTGACTAGATTTGAAACTTTGAATTTGAATTCTCAAGAATTTGCTCAAATCACTAGATTGCCTATACTTTGAGCTAGGGGTATTTTTTATATGATTCTTTTAATTTGAGCTATTTCTTTTAATTTTAATTGCTTTGAATTGTTTTCTTTAGTTTTTTTGACATATTCTTTTAGTTTCTGTTAAGTTAACAGTAGATATTTTATTTGTAGTATTTTATTTCTTTTATCCTTCATTTTCTTTCCCGCCATTCTTTCCCTCCATTTTCTCCCGCTATTTTCTTTTCTGCCATTCTTTGCCGCCATTTTCTCCCGCCATTCTTTGCCGCCCTTTGCTCCTGACATTTTCTTTCCCATCATTTTATTTGCCGCCATTCTCTCCTTCCATTTTCTCCCGCCATTTTCTTTCACGCCATTCTGTCCCGCCATTTTCTTTCCCGCCATTCTCTCCCACCATTTTCTTTCCCGCCATTCTCCCCTGCCATTTTGTTTCCCGCCATTCTCTCCCGTCATCTTCTTTCCCGCCATCTTCTTTCTCGCCATCTTCTCTTCTCAACTTATAAAACGAGCCTCACGGTGTCCATGACCGTAGATAACATCGTCTGACACGGTATGTGTCTCCTGCATCGCTGCTGGTGGTGGAGTGTGAAACACTGTCTGAGAGAAGTCATAAGTGTTTGCAGCTTCGTCATCATCATCGGAGAGTGTTTCACACTTATGACTTCTCTTAGAGAGTGTTTCACACTCCACATGAAGGCATCATCGTCATCCTCCGCCGATGCAGCACTCTTGCCCTTTGATGATGCGGCACTATTGCCCTTTGACGATGCGGTACTCTTGCCCTTGGTGCTCGGCATGAAAATATCGTCTTCATCCTCGCTGTCTTGGGTCAATAAATAAGTATGTTCTGCTGCAGCCTTTAGGAATGCTTCACCCTTATGTTGTTGCTTCTTCCATCTTCCATGCAACCTGAGAAGTTCTTTTCGTATCTCCTCAAAGGTCCTTGCAGGCTACCCGCACCTACTTAATGTGTGAGCCAACTCATTCAGTAAGGTGTCACTACTGAGGAGTTCGTCCCATGGAACTATCCTATTGTCTATCGTGAAATTGGTGTCTAAACTCAAAAGACATTTCAACATACTAGGGTGAAAACAACTACGATCAAAAGGATAACCGGACATCTTGACGAGACTACACTGGCCTCCTTAGTGTGGCGGAAGAGAATGGCGGGAAAGAAAATGGCGGGAGAAAATGGCAGCAGAGAAAATGGTGGGAAAGAAAATGGAGGAAAAAAGATTGCGGGAAAGTATAGTTTTTTCATGTATAAAACGACAATGGTTGTACAGGATTTATAAGGCACTTTTAAATATAAACTCCTATCAAGCTCAAAGTTTTCTAGTAGGATAAAAGAAATAAAATACAAAAAAATACTACAAATAAAATAGCTACTGATAAATTAACAGAAACTAAAAGAATATGTCAAAAAAGCTAAAGAAAACAATTTAGAGTAATTAAAATTAAAAGAAATAGCACAAAACCTATAAAACACTAAAACAGAACTGTTTCATAAAAATCTAATTTTAAATAATCCTAAAATTTGCCAATTAATTACTACTAATAAACAAAGTCACAAAGAACCACTAGCAAAAAAGAATCATCTAAAAAATACCCCTAGCTCAAATTATAGGCAATCTAGTGATTTGAGCAAATTCATGAAAATTCAAATTCAAATTTTCAAATCTAGTCAAACTTGATATTTACAGAAACTTCATGAAATTTATAATCTAATGCAAAAAGAATCAAATTAAAATACTAAAAATCCTAATTGATATGAATTTTTTAAAACAGAAGAGTAGGTGTTGACCGAAGACCACTTTTTGGCCTACCATTGACCGAAGACCACTTTTTGGCCAACGGTTGGCCGAGAAGTCCTCTTTGGCCAATGGTTGGCCGAAGAGACCCTCTTCGGCCAACAGTAGACCGAAAAGTCCCTCTTCGGCCAACAGGAGGCCGACAGGGTAATATTTTTGATTTTTATGCATTAAGGTGTATAGTTTCCGAATTTGCTATAAAAATTATCATAGTTTCAAAAAAAATCCGAGGATAAGAGGTGAGAGTGAGCAAAACAAGAGGACGAGAGAGATGGTGAATCGGGCGACGAGGGGACACGCACAATCTTTCATGATCCAACGGCTACGCGTGCAACCGGCTGACTCTGCTGGCCGGCTGGGCAGAATCGTTTGCCTAAAATTAATGTATTGTAGCTGAGACGTGCATTGCACGTGCAAGCTTACTAGTTTGAGTGAGTTCTTAGGGCATCTCCAGCCGTTGGCCCCCCTAGGACGCATAAAAATCGCCCCCCTGGGGACGAGCCGGCGATACAATCGGCGCTGGGGGCGTTTTTGCGCCCAGTCGTCGCCCCCAGGCGCCGAAATTGGGCCCACTTTGCAGCCCAATTTCGGCGAATAAAGGGCCCATATGGGCGAGAATAGGCCCATATTCGGCGTGGTTTCGCCGTGTCTCGGCGTTCAATTACCAACACAATTATTTCTTATCACATATTTCATCACAGAAAAATCAAATACTTCAATAAAATAGTACAACAACAAATAGTTCAATACAAATTATATAGTTCAACAAATAAAAACTCGTATTTCATCACACGGCGTCCCCCTTGAGCCTCCATAGGTGCTCAATCAGATCTTTCTGCAGTTGATGATGGACCTGTGGGTCTCGGATCTCCTGACGCATACTGAGATAGGCAGTCCAAGTTGCCGGTAGCTGGTGATCAACTTCGGCTAGAGGACCCTGCCTGTAGTATGGTTCAGTGTCAAACACTGGGTCTTCTTACTCGCTCTCGATGATCATGTTGTGCAAGATGACATAGCAAGTCATAATCTCCCACATTTGATCTTTGGACCAGGTCTGAGCGGGGTACCGAATAACAGCGAATCGAGATTGGAGCACACCAAATGCCCGCTCGACATCCTTCCTGCAAGCCTCCTGAACTTTCGCAAACCAGGCGTTCTTGCCTCCTGCCGCAGGGTTTGAGATCATCTTCACAAATGTCGACCATCTCAGATAGATGCCATCTGCTAGGTAGTACCCCTTGTTGTATTGGTGCCCATTGATCTCGAAGTTCACCGGAGGAGAATGGCCCTCAACGAGCTTGGCAAAAACAGGAGAGCACTGCAGCACGTTGATGTCATTGTGAGTTCCTGGCATACCAAAGAAGGAGTGCCAAATCCAAAGGTCCTGTGTGGCTACCGCCTCAAGCACCACACCGCAACCGCCTTTGGCGCCTTTGTACATCCCCTGCCAACCAAATGGGCAATTCTTCCATTTCCAATGCATGCAGTCGATGCTTCCAAGCATCCCAGGAAATCCTCTTGCTGCATTCTAGGCTAGGATCCAAGCAGTGTCTTCCGCATTGGGTGTTCTCAAGTATTGTGGCCCAAACACTGCCACCACTGCCCGACAGAACTTGTAGAAACACTCTATGCTGGTGGACTCGGCCATGCGCCCATAGTCGTCGAGTGAATCACTGGGAGCTCCATATGCAAGCATCCTCATCGCTGCCGTGCACTTCTGGATGGAGGTGAATCCAAGAGCGCCAGTGCAATCCATCTTGCACTTGAAGTAGTTGTCGAACTCCCGGATGGAATTCACAATCCTGAGGAAGAGCTTTCGGCTCATCCGATAACGGCGCCGAAATGTTCTCTCGCCATGAAGTGGAGCATCGGCGAAGTAGTCGGAGTAGAGCATGCAGTAGCCTTGGAGACGATGCCGGTTCTTTGCTTTCATCCGCCCCGGCGCCGAGCCACCTCGCCGCGGCTTTTCATTGCTCGCCGGCAGCTGGCCGAGGGCGGCGAGAACCATGAGATGCTCTTCTTCCTGGACGTCGGCCGCGGCTTCCTCCTCCAGCAGCGCGGCGAGCTCTTCCTCCTCATCCGAGTTCATCGCCGAGGCGGGCAAAACACCGAACACCTTGCGCTCGGTGGGCGTGTACCCGCCGTTAAACCGCGCCTCCGCGGCCGGAAACGCCCAGCTGCTGTGGGAGGGGCTGCCGCGGCGAAGCGCTGCTATTTTCCGGCGGGGAATGGCTATCTAGCGGAGTAGGGCGGCGGCCGTCGCCGGGATATAGCTAGTGGTGGCCGAGGGCGCGGGGGGTGCGAGGCGAGTCGAGGGAAGAAAACCTTGACTTTTCCGCTATCGGTGTGGGCCAGGCGTGCTTTTCCCTAGCGCCGGAGCCCCCAACTGCTCCCTAGCGCGCCAGGTTCGGCCTGTGACCGCCTGGCAAAAAAAAGATCCGAACCGGCGATTTTCGGCGTCCTGGGGACGCGACTGGGCCGTTTTTTCGACGCCGGCACCGAAAAAGTGGCCTGGCGGGCCCTGTTGGGGGCGCGGCTGAAAATGCCCTTATAGCTTAATCATGGACGGATCGACCAGGGGCGTGGGCAACTTGTCTTGTCACACGTACGTACGGCAGCCAAGCAAGCAGCGCCGTCCGTTCATCTTGACGCCTGGCCTGTCAGTATGTCACGCTCCTTTTGTCTCTTGCGTTTATTATTGAGGGCTGGGACTCTAGCTGGAAGTGATGGTAGGTGAAATGGACTACGAGCCAAGCACTGACTCATGAGCCACGAGGTGAGGTGATTATCTTGCAGCAAGAGAAGAAGAAAAAAAGACTAATGAGATGAGCTTGTTCCTTCTATTTTGTCACCGAAGAAAAACACAAATTTTGTACTAGTTTTCTTCTGCAAAATGTTGAAATGTCTACATATTTTCTCCGAAAATTAATGTATCAACATGACACACAATGCTGCTTCTGCAACATCTCCACTATGCTGATCCACATAGTGAGTTGCTAAAAGATGACACCTAGACACCAACAAAAAGGAAAACAAGAACACCATAGAAATATTTATAAAATGAGAGAGCCAATTATCATGCGCATGGAGCAGATCAAATGTGAGGTCAGTCCGCCAACCCAACACCTTGTTTTCATGATTTAACTTGGGCCTACTCTTTTTTATTTTATTATTTCAGGGAGCTAAGTCGGGATTTCTTATATTATTGGAAACTTTGTTTGTGTGAAGTCCTTGTCCTTCATGATTTAACTTTGGGCCTACTCTTTTTATTTTATTTCAGGGAGCATACTCGGGATTTCTTATATTATTGGAAACTTTATTTGAGTGTGAATTCATGATATAATTGGTGGCACATAATCTATGTTTTATTCATCAAATTGATGCTCAAAGTTAAACATTGAAATGCATTATTTATTCGATGGAGCTCCGTAGATTCATGCTGTCTCTTTGGGACGATGAGGTTAGGGTTTCTCCTCGTGTTGCTAGATTTAGTGTCAGGTGCTTCAGATCTATGCAATGGTCTAACGACGATAACTGCTGCTCTAGGGCGCTGGTTTTTAGAGGCACCTGCGCGAAACCTTCCCGGCTATCATCGACAAGGTCAAGCCGGCTTCAGTAGGAGAGCAGCGACAACGGCACGTTGACGGCTTGTTTGGCGGCAGTAGTGATCGTTCGATGGTCTTGGCTCAATGTAATTTTTATTATGTTTGAAATGTTATGTACTTCCGGTGAATTTTTATAATATGATATATTCCTTTTCATAAAAAACAAATTATTTATTTGGTGGCATATTGAACACATTAGCTAAGAGCAACTCTAACAGACCCCGCAAAACTCCCGGCCCGCAAAAATTCCGGCGAGTATGCGGGCTCGGGCCAATTTTGCGGCCAGAACAGAGCCCGCATATTCGCCCGGCCTGTAAATTTTTTTGCCGCAGCCCGCAAACCGCACGCCCCGAGTACTATAAGTGCGGTTCCGCGACCCTTTTGGGGTCCAAACCCTATCCCCTCGCCGCCGCGAGCCACCCGATTCCCCTTTCCCCTCTCCCAATTTCTCGCCGTCGGCGACCCTCCGCCCCGCCTCTAGCCGCCATGTGGGGGCGAATGTGGAGCTCCGGACGCGGCTCCGGCAGCAGATCCGGCCGTGAGAGGGACCCAGAGCACGAGCGCCGTGTCCGGTCCGACGACGCGAGGAAGCGCGGCGCGCGGAAGTGGACCAACCGCGGGGTTTCGCCACCGGCGAGTTTCGACCGCCGCGAGACGGCGGAGTACGACCGCCGGCGCGCGTCGTTCTCCTCCGCGCGTTCTTCGTACGCCGGATCCTCCTCCTCCTCCTCCGTCGCGGGCTTCCTCCCCGTGAAGAGGGAGTGGTCGGACGAGGAGGAGGAGCCGGAGCCGCCGGCGCCGTTCCCCTTCGTGCCGGTGAAGGAGGAGCCCGAGGAGCCTGTTCCGCTTGGCTGCCGCGGAGTCGTCGGGCCCGAGGACTACGTCGTGGAGTTCGACGCCGTCGCCGAGCGGAGCGTGCGCAAGGAGGAGGAGCGTCGGTGCCACGCCGAGGAGCTCGAAGCCCTCGAGTGGCGGCAGGCGGTCGCCGACAACGTCGCCGTCAACGAGAAGGCGGACGAGTGGCGCCGCATCCGCGCGGAGCAGGTGGAGAAGTACGTCGATCTCTGCAGCTCCGGCGAGGAGGATTGAGCGTTCGGCTCCTCCACGGCATCGTCCAGTTGCCGCAACCTCGCCGCGGTCAGATCCGACCCCCTAGTACTAGTTTAACGTACTATATAATATAACTATGCTTGTAGTTTGTGATGAACTATGTAGTATGCGATGAACAATGTAGTATGTGATGAACTATGTTTGTGTAATTTCTCCCGCGAAAGTATTTTTTCAAATTATGCAGGTTTAGATACGAATTCTGCTCGGCCGCGTATGTTTTTAACCCGCAAAAGCGATTTTTGTGAATCTGCAAATGCGTTTTGCGGGTTGTATATTTGCGGGGTCCGCTAGAGTTGCTCTAAATACTCATATGTTGCAAGGGAAATGCGTGCTCGTTCCCTCAAAAAAAGAGGCGTGCCCGTCATTTTACACCCCCCGCCATCAATCTCCGGCCCGTCCGTCTATTTATAGCCGGAGCGACGACGGCCATCGCCACCATTAACCAGTCCACAGGCAGGCACCGGTCGTGAGGCAGAGAGAGAACCAGAGCCAGACATGCAGCGCCTCGCCTCCTCCCGGAGGCTCCTCCGGGCCGCCCTCGCCCCCGGCCGGGCGCATTCCAGCCTCTCCGCGGCCGCGGTCGCCGCCGCGCCGGAGAATGGCGCCGGCGCCCCCAAGATGCCGCCGTTCGCGTACACGCCGCCGCCCTACGACGGGCCGCGGGTGGCGGAGATCGCCCAGAAGCGGGCCCAGTTCCTCAGCCCCTCGCTCTTCCACTTCTACGACCGCCCCGTACGTGCCCCCTCCCTCGCCCTTGCCACCCTCCATTCTCTCGGGAACGAACCACCGGATTGCTTGAAAAGATAAATGAAGTTTGATTTCCATCTCCATTTCTATCCTCCTCGAGGGAAATTGTTATGAATTACTCTAGATACTACTACCTGGTTTTAATTCCCCACTCCAAAAGCGCCCAACACGAACAGTACATGTGACATGTCTCGATTAAAATGATTAACGGCGTTCGCATAATTAGGTGGGATCTTCTTGTTCCGATCGCTCTTGGTAGTTTCGTGGTGAGAAAAGATGGTCTTTTTTTGGTACTCCTTGCCCGAATTGTGGTGATTGGTGGGATCTGGGAATCACAGTGCTAAAGATTCTCAAAAAAGGGAATCAGTCTCACAGAGCTAAGATTGTTAGTAGTAGCAACAGAGTTCTGCACTTCATTGGATCTACCTCTGTACTAATGTAGCTATGCTTTATTGGGACCAGATGAGTCAAGCACAAAAACGTTGTGGTTGTATCTTGTCACTGACAAGTTCGCACAACTAACTACCTCCTGTGCAAGTCTGTGAAATCTTACAGTACTTCTTACATCTGTAGCGGGAGCACGAGCACCAGTATTTCATAAAGAGAGTGATCACGGACAACTTCCTCTTTTTCAACTGCACATGCATGGCCAAAGTTAATAAATTACTGTCAAGATGGGGTTGGGGTTTCTGCAGATAGTGTCAAAAGTTGTGTACCTACCATGCTCACGGCTCACCCACCAACCTTGGAGCTCACATGCTGTACTCAGAGCAACACATATATCACGTGTAAAACATATTTTTATGTGAAGATATATCCAATTTACACGACACAAAGAAAAAAAATGGAAGAGGTAGCTCTTTCGTCAGCTAGCTCTTTCAGATCCCCTTGAACTCTTGAAAAAAATTCTTTCGTGAAAACAGGGTTAAAAAGTTAGCAGTTGTTACTTCAGGCCCTGATTGGTTTCAAATAAGTCATCGACTTATAAGTCGAAAAGTGAAAAAAATGACTTATTTTACCAAACGGACCCAACTTATAAGTCACTCCAACTTATAAGTTATAAGTTGCTCCACCCCAACTTAAAACTTATAAGTCACCCCCTTTTGCGTGGGTCCCATCACCTTTACGTTAAAAAACAAGGTGGAAAAGTATGGTCAGATGACTTATAAGTCAGGTGACAACCAAACAGGCGTGACTTATAAGTCACTGGTTTTAAGTCACCTGACTTATAAGTCAGGTGACTTATTGGAACCAAACAGGCCCTCAATATCTCTCTCAGTAATTTCTGTTGGATTCAATGTGCTAGTCTGACCAGGACAAAGAGCGTAGTTTGATGATTTCAGCAAGACAAAGTGTGATTTCAGCACTGAAAATTGATTATTGTTTCACTCAACAATTATTGCAGTTGAACATAGTCGATGGAAAGATGCAGTACCTGTTCGATGAGGATGGCCGCCGCTACCTGGACGCTTTCGGTGGCATTGCGACCGTTTGTTGCGGGCACTGTCATCCTGATGTGATCGAAGCCATAGTCAACCAGGCAAAGAAGATACAGCACTCCACAGTTCTGTATCTGAATCATGCAATTGCCGACTTTGCTGAGGCTCTGGCGGCCAAAATGCCCGGTGATCTGAAGGTACTTTCATCCTCGTAAAACGGTGCACATTTCAGTGCCTGAAAGTACTTTAGAATTTTATTATGGCTTAAAATATAGGGCACGTCTGATACACATAGATTATTCTGTTTGTTTGACCGAGAATCATGTGAAGCTGCTCTTGTTCCCTTCAGGTTGTTTTCTTCACAAATTCTGGCACGGAGGCAAATGAGCTTGCACTGATGATCGCTCGGCTTTACACTGGTTCCCATGACATTATTTCACTGAGGAATGGATACCATGGGAATGCAGCTGCAACAATGGGTGCTACTGCTCAAGCCAACTGGAAATTTAATGTTGTCCAGGTAAGGAAATTAAAATACTATATTGAAAGATGCCTCATTTTATTTCATGGCTTATTAGTGACATTTACCCATTTGCAATGTGTCCAGACCGGAGTGCACCATGCTCTTAATCCAGACCCATACAGAGGCGCTTTCGGGTCAGACGGAGAGAAATATGCCAGAGATATTCAGGAAACCATTGACTATGGGACTACAGGAAGAGTTGCAGGTTTCATTTCAGAAGCCATACAGGTATGCTAATACCAACACATTGTCATACTATCACCATGCTCAAAAGTGAGATTTCCTAAAGAAACAATTGGAATGTTCCTCTGTGCAGGGAGTTGGTGGAATAGTGGAATTAGCACCAGGATACCTGCCTGCGGCCTACGATATGGTAAGGAAAGCTGGTGGCCTCTGCATCGCCGATGAAGTTCAGGCGGGGGTTGCGCGCACTGGGAGCCACTTCTGGGGATTCGAAGGGCAGGGTGTCATCCCTGATATAGTCACCATGGCAAAGGTGAGTACTGATAGTTTCTCCACAGTTTTCATCATACTTGAAGAGTTCATGCATTCCATTATATGTCATTAGGTTCAGCTTCATCGGTGTACAATGTATCAAACTATAGGCTGACATGTTTCCTGTCATTCTTGCTCAGGGCATAGGGAACGGAATACCGATAGGAGCGGTTGTTACCACACCTGAGATCGCTAAGGTGTTAACCCGCAGGAGCTACTTCAACACCTTCGGTGGTAACCCTGTCAGCACAGCTGCCGGCCATGCTGTTCTCAAGGTACTGGAGAAGGAGAAGCTGCAGGAGAATGCGTTCGTTGTTGGCTCCTACCTGAAGGAGAAGCTTAACGCTCTGAAAGAGAAGCATGACAGTGAGTACCAGCTAGAAAAATCACATCGCAAACACATATACCTCGAGGATACTTCTGTTACTTACATTCGGCTTCTTGCAGTTATCGGCGATGTTAGGGGGAAAGGCCTCCTTCTCGGGGTTGAGCTGGTGACCGATCGCCAAAAGAAAACTCCGGCGAAAGCTGAGATCGCGCAGGTCATGAACCACATGAAAGGTAATTGATTACACGAACTGACGAACTCTGTCGCGTCTCTGTACTTTCGCAATTATAAAACTGAAGTAGCAGAGCTTTGGACCTGATATCTGAGTGTGTTCTTGTCTGAACAGATATGGGCGTGCTGGTGGGGAAGGGCGGTTTCTTCGGCAATGTGTTCAGGGTGACGCCTCCGTTGTGCTTCTCCAAGGAGGACTCCGGTAAGATCTGCTGCTAGTACTCACATTCATAGCATGTATATGTTATCTTGGCTTCTGATACATAACTGAAACTTTGCGCCGCAGACTTCATGATCGAGGTGATGGACATCGCGCTGTCGAAGCTGTGAAGAGGCACTGCTCTCATCGATAAATAAGAGACGATCTGCGAAACAGCACCTCGTTGTCTCGTGTTCTGTCTTGCAAATCCATGATGCGCACATGCGATCTGCGCCTCCTGAACATTAGTATGATGTACTGAGTAGGAGCTCTATGTGACCAATAAGTTCTTCGTAATAAGATATTCAGATGAGTTATGGAATCTTTTATGATACATGTATCCTGCGTTCTTCCTGCTATCCAGAAAACAAAGCATTGCCACATTTACTTGTCAGAATTCCAGGCGATTGAAAAAATTGAATTGACCATTAAAATCGCAAGCAAAAATGCTTGATAATCAACCGGATATGGAACATTACTGTGGTTAAATTACAACCATAGCTAGGCCTTTTCAGGAAGATAGCGTTATTGAAGAACTTGTATATTTACATTACTAGTTGTTATAAAGGCAGGATGATCAAAGACATGTCTAGGTTTTTCTGGAGTGGGGATCCCACTGAAAAGAAATACCACTTTGTTGCTTGGGACAAAGTGTGTGTCCCAAAAGACCAAGGCGGGCTAGGCATTTTGGGTCTTGAATTTATGAACAAAGTCTTGCTCTTTCTTTCCCCAAGTGCTATCTCTCTGAATAAAACATCCCTGTCCAGGAAGTTATTACTAGTGTTTCCAGTTTTACTAGGTTCTGCGAGGATCATTGCATCCCGACTAAACGTTGTGCTACGTAGGGCAGGATATTGTTTCAAATACTCCTACTTGGACTGCACCAACCACCAAGGCATTTGACATAAAGATGTACGAAGGCACTAAGAGCTAAGACATGCTTCCAGACATCGTTTTTTATGCCAAACAATTAGAAAGGCAAGGCATATAGTGCAAGATTCGGTAAATAGGTATTTAAGACATGGGAACAGAGAATGAACTCTATTACATACATCAGTACCTCTTGTCTTAAGCACCTTCAGGAGCATCCTAGTTAGGTGGCGCAGCTTGCTTCCACGAGAAGCATTGTTGTGCCTCTCAAAAATTAAAAAAATGTGCCTTTTTTTTCTTCCGTTTTTCCTGTTTGTTTGTTATTTTTTGAGAAAAAGTCCAACAAAATCTATTAAATGAGATCTAGTTTTGAAGATCTCGATGGAAGAAATCCAAGGCTGAAAATGATTGGAGATTTGAATGCACGGTTTAAGAAATAAAATGTTTTGAATAAACGAATCTACGAAATAAAAAAAAACTTTTAGGATGTGACAAGTGGCGCGCCTGAGAAGGTGAGAGTGACCTTTGCAAGGGTATCCCTTAACTAGTGATTTAGAATGTTTTTGTTTTGTTTGCGAACGTTTGCTCGTGGGCGCGTACCTGGATCGTCACCTGGATAGGGTGTATGTACTATTGATGCATGCATAGTGTTGTGTTTTTTTTTTTTAGGTTTTAGTGTTGTGTTTGTTGTTACGGTATGAAAAAAGAGACAGAAAACAGTGAGTGAATATAATGAAGGCACGGATCAACCGTTTCTTGTTTTTTTTGGATTCAATCATCATCAATTATCTCAGCCATGCCAGCATACCCCATGTCCTTTTTGGTTCAGGTATGCGTATGCAAGCCTTCTCGATCAGTTTCCAAACAAGGAATCTGTTGGGCAAGCAAGGATTCAGACAAAACATCCCTCCCTGTTGGCAACTGAAATTCTACATCTTACAAGATTGAGCAAGTCGCACAAGTGCTGAAAACTCATCAAGGCAAAGCAAAAAAAAAATCATCTCCGAAGAGACACAAGCATCATGCAGTCCACCAAACAGTTAGTTCACGAACGAGCGCTATAATCCAATCCTAGTTGAACACAGCTTGCACGTAACATAATGGTGTTTGCAGTTTACCTCCAGACATCCTCCTAATCACAAATAATATATGAGCATCAGACAGTACTAACTAGAGGCAGATTAGACTCCAACCTATCACAAATTAGATACAAGTTCACTCCTTGTCATGGCAGGGTACCATGGTTAGAACCATACACACAATGTATTAGAACATCTCCAGCCATGCCCCCAAAAAGCCCACCCAAGCCACTTTCTGGATGCCGGCGGCAAAAAACGCCCCACCGATCGGGGCCCCAGAAACCTGTTTTGCGCCGGATTGGGCGAAAGTTACCGCCGGCACACCCCCCCCAAACCCCGCCCCCTTTGGGGGGGGGGGGGCAGCTGGGACGCCGACATGTCTTTTTTGCATGCACAGGCCCACATGCCAGCCCCTCTCTCTCCTCTCTCCTCTCCTTTCTCTCTTTTCTTTCTCCTCTCTCCTCTCCTTTTCCTTCCACCACCTAACACACATAGCCGGAGCGAAGCACGCATGGCCGGGGAGGGGCTCGTGCCTGGCGCAGAGCGGAGCGTGCATGGTCGGGGCGGGGCTCGTGCTCGCGCGACCGTGGCGGAGCACGCATGGCTAGGGCGGGGGCTCATGCTCGCGCGCGCATGGCTGGGGCGGGGAGGGGCTCGTCTTCTTCGTCCTCGCAGTGGCCGTCCCTGTGGCCGCGAGCGAGTAGGGGGGAGCGGCGCCCCCGCCCGCGCACTCCATGATGCCCTCGTTGGCGGCCGGTGCGAGAGGCAGCGGCGGAAAGGGCGTGGGCGGGTGTGCGCACGCTTGGAGGCGGTCCGGAGCACGCCCTGGCCGTAGGAGGAGGAGGAGCGCTTCTCCAGCGTTTGCGCCAGCAGCTTCACGTCCGAGTCCTTGCCGCCCGCCGCCGGCGTCACGCTGTGCACCGCCACCGAGTCGTCACGCACGTCCAGGGTGATCTCCATGTAGTCGTCGTTGTCGTCGCTTCTAGCTCGCGCGCCTTGAGCGGCGCGGACACGGACTTGGCGAAGCGCACGCTCTTGCGCATGGCGGAGTGCTTGGCGCCCAGGGGCCCGCTGTGCGGCACGATCCTCTCGCCCGCCTCCACAATCCCCCCTCCCCCCCGCCGCGACCAGGCAGCAACGGCGGCCATAGCAGGCGGGGGCATCAACAGCGACCGGTGCGCGCGTGCAAGCGCTGAAAGTGCATGTAGTCCCCATGTGTGGTTTTGGTAATTAATGACAATCCTTATGGACTAATGTTTGCATTGAGATATACATTTGAAGGTTAGTCCCATTGGAAAATGATTAAAGAATAATGGAAGACAACTCCTTTGAAGCAACAATTACATTGAGATGATCAAAATGAAGTTCATTGGAGTATCTTAAGGGTTGCCATGCTTAGAGCTATGGTTTGAGCCATAATGGATCAAGATCTTAAAAGGATGATTTGAATGATGAATTCTAGGAGTGGCTCAAAGATATGATCATAATGGACTTATGTGTCGAGTCATGATTGATCAAGTATTCAAGCAAGCTATTCAAGTGAAGAATTCAATATACCCTTCAAGACGTCAAGATTAAACATGAAGTAGAGATATAGATTGACCAAGATGAAGCTCAAAGATCGAACTCTAAATGGTCAACACACAAGCGCAAATGATGCACCACATAGGATCTTGTGGTATGATAAGAAATTATCAATTGCACTCTGTGTACTAACCCATACTATGTGTTGTCTATGTTTTTGAGGGTTAGGTGATTCTCATGGGCTCGCATCGAGAGAGAGATTTCAAGTGTCTATGAGAGGATGACATCCAAGTGTTGGTGATCATGATTGACAAGGGCAAGTTCAAGATAACCATCCCAAAGGATTACATGCTTGAAGCTTGTGGATGATCACATGATGGACAAGTGAAGATTAATACAAAGCAAAGCTTCCCACATTGTGTATGGGGGAGAGACTTGAAGACTTCACCAATGTCTCGCCTTCATCTTGAGCCAAGAAGAAACATCAACATCAAGCTCAAGTGAACAGCTCGTGTCAAAGGTATTAGTTCCTTTGACGTTAGTGTTGTGGAGTGATGACCACCAAAGAAACATATACACTTAAGAATGGATTCTCGATAGCCATGTAGTGTAGCTCTTTTATGATTCTTGAGTAATAGGGATCCCGCACTATTAAGAGGGGGTCAAATGGGTTTGTGATGGATTTGCTCAAGTCAACATCTTATATACACAATTCCACTCATATCCTATATACCAAAGAAAAGCCAAAGCCAAATAGTTTCCCAAAATATATGATCTAACCTTTGCATACTTTGCACCCTACATTTTGGTTTATCTTGGGTGATTATATATGTGAGGACCTGGAGTTTTTCCATAGCTTCAAAACGAACCCAAGATCATCAAAATCGGAGTCCGTATGTAGAAGTTATGCTTGTTTCAGTTTCAGGCCGCGTGTTGTTTTCTTACTGGCCGGATCATCCGGGTTCCCTCCCGGATCATCCGGGCTCCTCGTCACAGAAGCCTATTCTAGCTAGCCGGATCATCTGGGTACCTACCTGGATCATCTGGGTTCCATCCCGGATCATCCGGGTTGCCGAAAACAATCATCACAGAACCTTATCCTAGCTAGCCGGATCATCCGGCTACCTACCCGGATCATTCGGGCATTGTCCGGATCATCCGGCTACGTCTCCGGACATCCGGGTTTCCGCTTCACCACATTGTATATTGACCTTCCCAGACATCCGGACATTGCCCGGATCATCCGGGTGTGCGTCCAGATCATCCGGACAGGTCAACAACTGCGGGAAACGGCTCTATTTTCTTGGGGGGGGGGGTATAAATATCCCTCTCCCACTCCGGGAGAGGGTTGACCACTCCATCCAAAATAGCCCCAAGAACACAAGCGGCTCCCTCTCACTTCTCCCACACCAAATCTTAGATCCCGGAGAGATTAGTGAGTGTTCTTGAGAGTTGTTCCAATCAAAAGATAGATTATCTCCCTCTCCCTCTTGTGACCAAAGCAATTCGTGATTTGAGCAAGTCTTGAGCATTTCCCCCTTGATCTTGTTACTCTTGGAGGTTGGAGACTCCTAGGCGGTAGGAGTGCTCCGGTGAGGAATCAACTTGTGATTTGTCCCCCGGAAAGTTTGTGAAGGTTTGGAGGCCGCCTCAAGGTCTACCACTAGTGGTTGGTAATCGCCTTCGTGGTGATATCTCAAGGAGAATAGGGTGAGACTTCATGGCGTTGGTGTGACTTCATGGTAACATCCACCTCTCTAACAGTGACTAGCTTTCCTCCAAGGAAGTGAACATCGGGATACATCATTGTCTCCGTGACTTCGGTTATCCCTAACCCTAACTCCTTACTTCTAGTTTACCTTGGTCACTTGATCGTGCATTCACTATTCTTGTTGTCCTCATTATATTGTGTTGGTTACCATATCGTAGAGATTATTTAGGCCAACACTTTATAGTTCGCAATTCATACTTCCTACTATTATTCTATCTTGTGTTTAGTGTGAATTGCTAGCTTCTAACATTCATTTTCATATCTTGTAACATAACTTGTGTAAGCTTGTAGTGCTTACTTGAGTTTACTTGTATCATTCAATTCCATATATTGTGATACAATTTGTGTAAGCTTG